>NC_088415.1:77003163-77371913 GCF_034236695.1 Oncorhynchus nerka | reverse complement strand
TTTAATTCCAGCCCCCGTCCCGCAGGAGGCCTTTTGCCTTTTGGGAGGCCGTCATTGTAAATAAGAATTTGTTCTTAACTGACTTGCCTTGTTAAATTAAGGTTCAATA
The DNA here is from genome assembly GCF_034236695.1 of Oncorhynchus nerka. NCBI lineage: Eukaryota > Metazoa > Chordata > Actinopteri > Salmoniformes > Salmonidae > Oncorhynchus > Oncorhynchus nerka. Next base: position 77,371,804 of record NC_088415.1, on the reverse strand, counting down.
AAAAATACATTTAAAAAAGGGGTTAACAATGAAAATTGCAGTGCTTTGAAGTTGTTAGCTACTATGGTATAACCATGACATGTCAGTTGACCTCATGTAGACATACACACTCACACACTAATGACAAAAACAATATGTTGACATCTATATGAAGTAGACAAGCAGAAAGGACCCACAAGCCAAGCAGATGTGTCTACACGTTCTATTCACAGCATAATGGCTCATATACACAAACATACATGGTCTTTGCCTCACTCACACCCTCACTCACACCCTCACTCACACCCTCACTCACTCACACCCTCACTCACACCCTCACTCTCTCTTTATTTCATTCTTTCTTTCTCTCTGTCTCACACACACACATACACACACACACACACACACACACACCCACACCCACACACACACACACACACACACACACACACCGTGGCTCCTGCAGAGCTGCTCTGTAATGATGAATGAAATATGGTGTCCCAAAGAGACGAGGGCCTTTTGACCTCTACCCTTCAGCCATGCAGCAGGCAGGGACAGACAGGCAGACAGACAGACAGACAGACAGACAGACAGACAGACAGACAGACAGACAGACAGACAGACAGACAGACAGACAGACAGACAGACAGACAGACAGACAGACACTAGCCATGAGTCTGGAGAACTGCCTCTCAGATAGAGGACAGGGGGAGGAGGGGAGGAAATGGGAAGAAGCAGAGGGATGAATGTCAAGAATAGAAACAGAGGAAAAGGAGAGGGAGAGGTTGGGGATGGAGTTGGAGGGTTTTTTGAAAGTGGTGTTGCTGGATTAGAGAAACCTTACAGGTGGAACAAAATGGGAAAATGAGAGGTGGGCAAGAAAAGGGGGAAGGAGTGAGAGGAGGGGGTTCCAGTAGAGGAGGTGAAGGGGGTTGTGTGGGATTAGGGGAACCTGGAGTGAATGGAGAGAAAGAGGAAAAGAGGTTGATTGTGTGTGAAGAGTGAAAAAAGAGGGTGGCTGTGTATTGGTTGAGTGTGTTTGCGTGTGAATGAGCGTCTGGGTTAACTCATGTGACTCTACGAGTCAGAGATGGAACACAGGCTTATGGGCTGGCGGTTGCTAGGAGTAGCAGATGGTATGGTGCTACGGGTAGGAGTAACAGAGGTTAGGGGTTAGGGGTAGGGGGTAAGGGTGCTATGGGTAGGAGTAGCAGAGGGCAAGGTGCTAGGGGTAGGGTTAGGGGTTAGGGTTCTATGGGTAGGAGTAACAGAGGGTAGGGGTTAGGGTAGGGTTAGGGTGCTACGGGTAAGAGTAGCAGAGGTTAGGGGTTAGGGGTAGGGGTAAGGGTGCTATGGGTAGGAGTAGCAGAGGGCAAGGTGCTAGGGGTAGGGGTTAGGGGTAGGGGGTAAGGGTGCTATGGGTAGGAGTAGCAGAGGGCAAGGTGCTAGGGGTAGGGGTTAGGGGTTAGGGTTCTATGGGTAGGAGTAGCAGAGGGTAGGGGTTAGGGGGTAGGGTTAGGGTGCTACGGGTAGGAGTAGCAGAGGTTAGGGGTTAGGGGTAGGGGTAAGGGTGCTATGGGTAGGAGTAGCAGAGGGCAAGGTGCTAGGGGTAGGGGTTAGGGGTAGGGGGTAAGGGTGCTACGGGTAGGAGTAGCAGAGGTTAGGGGTTAGGGGTAGGGGGTAAGGGTGCTATGGGTAGGAGTAGCAGAGGGCAAGGTGCTAGGGGTAGGGGTTAGGGGTTAGGGGTAGGGTTAGGGTGCTACGGGTAGGAGTAGCAGAGGTTAGGGGTTAGGGTTCTATGGGTAGGAGTAACAGAGGGTAGGGGTTAGGGGTAGGGTTAGGGTGCTACGGGTAGGAGTAGCAGGGGTTAGGGGTAGGGGGTAAGGGTGCTATGGGTAGGAGTAGCAGAGGGCAAAGGGTAGGGGTTAGGGGTTAAGGGTGCTATGGGTAGGAGTAGCAGAGGGTAGGGGTTAGGGGTAGGGTTAGGGTGCTACGGGTAGGAGTAGCAGAGGTTAGGGGTTAGGGGTAGGGGGTAAGGGTGCTATGGGTAGGTGTAGCAGAGGGCAAGGTGCTAGGGGTAGGGGTTAGGGGTTAGGGTTCTATGGGTAGGAGTAGCAGAGGGTAGGGGTTAGGGGCAGGGGTTAGGGTTCTCGGGTAGGAGTAGCAGAGGAAGGGGTTAGGGGTAGGGGTTAGGGTGCTACGGGTAGGAGTTAGGGTGCTACGGGTAGGCGTTAGGGTGCTATGGGTAGGGGTTAGGGTGTAATGGATAGGGGTTAGGGTGTAGGAGTAGCAGAGGGTAGGGATTAGGGGTAGGGGTTAGGGTGCTACGGGTAGGAGTAGCAGAGGGTAGAGGGGTAGGGGTTAGGGTGCTATGGGTAGGGGTAACAGAGGGTAGGGGTTAGGGTGCGATGGGTAGGGGTTAGGGTGCTATGGGTAGGGGTTAGGGTGCTATGGGTAGGGGTAGCAGAGGGTAGGGTGCTAGGGGTAAGGGTTAGGGTGCTACGGATAGGGGTTAGGGTGCTAGGAGTAAGGGTTAGGGTGCTACAGGTAAGGTTGGCAGAGGGTAGGGTGCTAGGGGTAATGGCTAGGGTGCTACAGGTAGAGGAGACAGAGGGATAGTGCTGAGAGTAGTGGGCTAGGGAAGAGGGATAGTGAATAGGGTATAGGGAAGTGTGGATGTGTGCGCTGACTGAGGTTCAGATTTGTGTCTGAAAGGGGAATTTGGCTGCTAGCATAGGACTATGGTCCTAGTCCCCATATAGCTGCACTGTAGCTGTATCCCAGTCACTGTGAGAGGTGGGGTCTGGGATACAGTCACTGTGAGAGGTGGGGTCTGGGATACAGTCACTGTGAGAGGTGGGGTCTGGGATACAGTCACTGTGAGAGGTGGGGTCTGGGATACAGTCACTGTGAGAGGTGGGGTCTGGGATACAGTCGCTGTGAGAGGTGGGGTCTGGGATACAGTTGCTGCGAGAGGTGGGGTCTGGGATACAGTCGCTGTGAGAGGTGGGGTCTGGGATACAGTCACTGTGAGAGGTGGGGTCTGGGATACAGTCACTGTGAGAGGTGGGGTCTGGGATACAGTCACTGTGAGAGGTGGGGTCTGGGATACAGTCACTAGAGTAGAGGAATGGCAGTGTGTGGGAGGGATGGAAGTATGGAACGGTGTGGGGAAAAGGGGGAGAGATGGGTGGAAGATGGGCTGGGAGGAAGTGAAATTGGGTAGAATAAAGGGATGATTAGGTGAAATGGAGGTGAAAGCCCTTCTCCTGGCCTATGACAGCTGTGAGTGTGTGTAGGGAGGGATAAGCTAATTGGTGTCTCATGGGGTGTGTCTTTGTGCGTGTGTGTGTGTGTGAGATATTATTAGGGCTGGTCAAATTGATGGCAGTCCCTGTCTGAGCCTGGTCAGCCGCTGATGTGCTCTCAGCATGGTCTTAAAGAGGAGAGAGCCCGGCTGACCATCTGCTGTCCAGACACAAACACACCTCCATTATTCACACACACAGAGGGCAGGGTGGACTGCCAGTGGAAGAGGAAGGGGTACATGGAGAACAGGTTGGGGGGAGAGGGGGATGAAGGGAAAAAAAGTGGGGGTGAGGGAGGGAGGGAGGGAGGGGCGGATTGGCCATCTGGTATTTTTGGCCTCAAGGATAAGATTGTCTGGTCTCGGGGCCTCAAGGATACGATTGTCTGGTCTCGGGGCCTCAAGGATAAGATTGTCTGGTCTCGGGCCTCAAGGATAAGATTGTCTGGTCTCGGGGCCTCAAGGATAAGATTGTCTGGTCTCGGGCCTCAAGGATAAGATTGTCTAGTCTCGGGGCCTCAAGGATAAGATTGTCCGGTCTCGGGGCCTCAAGGATAAGATTGTCTGGTCTCGGGGCCTCAAGGAAAAGATTGTCTGGTCTCAGGGCCTCAAGGATAAGATTGTCTGGTCTCGGGCCTCAAGGATAAGATTGTCTGGTCTCGGGGACTCAAGGAAAAGACTGTCCGGTCTCGTGGCCTCAAGGATAAGATTGTCCGGTCTCTGGGCCTCAAAGAAAAGATTGTCCGGTCTCGGGGCCTCAAGGATAAGATTGTCTGGTCTCGGGGCCCCAAGGATAAGATTGGCTGGTCTCGGGGCCTCAAGGATAGGATTGTCTAGTCTCGGGGCCTCAAGGAAAAGATTGTCCGGTCTCGGGGCCTCAAGGATAAGATTGTCTGGTCTCGGGGCCTCAAGGATAAGATTGTCTGGTCTCGGGGCCTCAAGGAAAAGATTGTCTGGTCTCGGGGCCTCAAGGATAAGATTGTCTGGTCTCAGGGCCTCAAGGATAAGATTGTCTGGTCTCGGGGCCTCAAGGATAAGATTGTCTGGTCTCGTGGACTCAAGGAAAAGATTGTCCGGTCTCGGGGCCTCAAAGAAAAGATTGTCTGGTCTCGGGGCCTCAAGGATAAGATTGTCCTGTCTCTGGGACTCAAGGATAAGATTGTCCGGGCTTGGGGCCTCAAGGATAAGATTGCCTGGTCTCGGGGCCTCAAGGATAAGATTGTCTGGTCTCGGGGCCTCAAGGAAAAGATTGTCTGGCCTCGGGGCCGCAAGGATAAGATTGTCCGGTCTCGGGGACTCAAGGATAAGATTGTCCGGTCTCGGGGACTCAAGGATAAGATTGTCCGGTCTCGGGGCCTCAAGGATAAGATTGTCTGGTCTCGGAGACTCAAGGATAAGATTGCCTGGTCTCGGGGCCTCAAGGATAAGATTGTCTGGTCTCGGAGACTCAAGGATAAGATTGCCTGGTCTCGGGGCCTCAAGGATAAGATTGTCTGGTCTCGGGGACTCAAGGATAAGATTGTCCGGTCTCGGGGACTCAAGGATAAGATTGCCTGGTCTCGGGGCCTCAAGGATAAGATTGTCCGGGTCTCGGGGCCTCAAGGAAGAAAATGGGCCTGGGTGTTAGAAATGCCAGGACTGATTACTGGGTCCAGTCCACCCCTGGAGGGAGGGAGAGAGACAGTGAGCGGGGCAGGGAAATAGACAGAAAGAGAGAGAGGAAAAGAGGTGAACTTTGACCCTGTAGTCTGAAGCTGGCTGTGCTTCAGTGGCCATGTGAGAAGAGCACCTTCACCTCAGTGTGACGCAAACACGCATACACACACACACACACGCGCGCGCACACACACACACACAAGTGGAGGAAATAGTTTGAGTTTGTCTGGAAGACTCGGTTGCATTTGCTTTGAACATATTTCATATCATTTACACTCAACATTATGACAAGACAGAGAGAGAGGACAGGACAGGGATGACAGTGAGGACAGGGGGGGCAGGGCAGGGATGACAGGTAGGACAGGACAGGGATGACAGAGAGGACAGGACAGAGATGACAGGGAGGACAGGACAGGGATGACAGGAAGGACAGGACAGGGATGACAGGGTTGACAGGACAGGGATGACAGGGTGGACAGGATAGGGAGGACAGGCCAGGGATGACAGGACAGGGATGCCGGGGATGACAGGACATGGATGACAGGGAGGACAGGACAGGGAGGACCGGACAGGGGTGACAGGACAGGGATGACAGGGAGGACAGGTAAGACAGGACAGGGATGACAGAGTTGACAGGACAGTGATGACAGGGAGGACAGGACAGGGAGGACAGGACAGGGATGACAGGGAGGACAGGACAGTGATGACAGGGATGACAGGGATGACAGGACAGGGAGGACAGGACAGGGAGGACAGGAAAGGGAGGACAGGACAGGAATTACAGGACAGGGAGGACAGGACAGGGAGAACAGGACAGGAAGGACAGGACAGGGAGGACAGGACAGGGATGACAGGGAGGACAGGACATGGAGGACACGGAGAACAGGACAGGGATGACAGGGAGGACAGGACATGGAGGACAGGACAGGGATGACAGGGAGGACAGGACAGGGATGACACGGAGGACAGGACAGGGATGACACTGAGGACTGGACAGGGAGGACAGGAAAGGACTCAATTCAATTCAATTCAAGGGGCTTTCTTGGCATGGAAAAATGTGTTAACATTGCCAAAGCAAGTGAGGTAGATAATATACAAAAGTGAAATAAACATTAAAAATGAACAGTAAACATTACAAATACAGAAGTTTCAAAACAATAAAGACATTACAAGGGGTTAGGAGTTAGTGTGCAGTGTGCACATAGTCTGTCTTCTCTTGAGAGCCATGTCTGCCTACGGCGGCCTTTCTCAATAGCAAGGCTATGCTCACTGAGTCTGTACATAGTCAAAGCTTTCCTTAAGTTTGGGTCAGTCACAGTGGTCAGGTATTCTACCATAAAGGGCAATGGGCACTATGACTGATTCAAGTATTTTTTGCCAAATCCTAATTGGTATGTTGAAATGTATGTTCCTTTTGATGGCATAGAATGCCCTTCTTGCCTTGTCTCTCAGATCGTTCACAGCTTTGTGGAAGTTACCTGTGGCACTGATGTTTAGGCCAAGGTATGTATAGTTTTTTGTGTGCTCTAGGGCAACAGTGTCTAGATGGAATTTGTATTTGTGGTCCTGGCGACTGGACCTTTTTTGGTATTACTGAGATTTACTGTCAGGGCCCAGGTCTGACAGAATCTGTGCATAAGATCTAGGTGCTGCTGTAGGCCCTCCTTGGTTGGTGACAGAAGCACCAGATCATCAGCAAACAGCAGACATTTGACTTCGGATTCTAGTAGGGTGAGGCCGGGTGCTGCAGACTTTTCTAGTGCCCGCGCCAATTTGTTGATATATATGTTGAAGAGGGTGGAGCTTAAGCTGCATCCCTGTCTCACCCCACGACCCTGTGAAGAAATGTGTGTGTTTTTTGCCAATTTTTACCGCACACTTGTTGTTTGTGTACCTGGATTTTATAATGTCGTATGTTTTACCCCCAACACCACTTTCCATCAGTTTGTATAGCAGACCCTCATGCCAAATTGAGTCGAAGGCTTTTTTGAAATCAACAAAGCATGAGAAGACTTTACCTTTGTTTTGGTTTGTTTGGTTGTCAATTAGGGTGTGCAAGGTGAATACATGGTCTGTTGTATGGTAATTTGGTAAAAAGCCAATTTGACATTTGCTCAGTACATTGTTTTCATTGAGGAAGTGTACGAGTCTGCTGTTAATGACAATGCAGAGGGTTTTCCCAAGGTTACTGTTGACGCATATTCCACGGTAGTTATTGGGGTCAAATTTGTCTCTGGAAGATGCCAGAGCTAAGGATGATGTTAAAGAATTTTAGTATAGCCAATTGGAATTTGTTGTCTGTATATTTGATCATTTCATTGAGGATACCATCAACACCACAGGCCTTTTTGGGTTGGAGGGTTTTTATTTTGTCCTGTAACTCATTCAATGTAATTGGAGAATCCAGTGGGTTCTGGTGGTTTGATAGTTGATTCTAAGACCTGTATTTGATCATGTATATATTTTGCTCTTTATTCTTTGTTATAGAGCCAAAAAGATTGGAGAAGTGGTTTACCCATACATCTCCATTTTGGATAGATAATTATTCGTGTTGTTGTTTGTTTAGTGTTTTTCAATTTTCCCAGAAGTGGTTAGAGTCTATGGATTCTTCAATTACATTGAGCTGATTTCTGACATGCTGGTCCTTCTTTTTCCGTAGTGTATTTCTGTATTGTTTTAGTGATTTACCATAGTGAAGGCGTAGACTCAGGTTTTCCTGGTCTCTATGGTTTTGGTTGGACAGGTTTCTCAATTTCTTTCTTAGATTTTTGCATTCTTCATCAAACCATTTGTTATTGTTCTTAATTTTCTTCGGTTTCCTATTTGAGATTTTTAGATTTGATAGGGAAGCTGCGAAGTCAAAAATACTGTTGAGATTTTCTACTGCCAAGTTTACACCTTCACTATTACAGTGGAACGTTTTACCCAGGAAATTGTCTAAAAGGGATTGAATTTGTTGTTGCCTAATTGTTTTTTGGTACGTTTCCAAACTGCATTCCTTCCATCTATAGCATTTCTTAATGTTACTCAGTTCCTTTGGCTTTGATGCCTCATGATTGAGTATTGCTCTGTTTAACCTGTTGCGACGAGCAATCCCGTATCCGGGATCCTATTTATAGCCTCAAGCTCATTACCATAACGCAACGTTAACTATTCATGAAAATCGCAAATGAAATGAAATAAATATATTTGCTCTCAAGCTTAGCCTTTTGTTAACAACACTGTCATCTCAGATTTTCAAAATATGCTTTTGAACCATAGCTAAACAAGCATTTGTGTAAGAGTATTGATAGCCTAGCATAGCATTAAGCCTAGCATTCAGCATGCAACATTTTCACAAAAACAAGAAAAGCATTCAAATAAATCATTTACCTTTGAAGAACTTCAGATGTTTTCAATGAGGAGACTCTCAGTTAGATAGCAAATGTTCAGTTTTTCCAAAAAGATTATTTGTGTAGGACAAATCCCTCCGTTTTGTTCATCACGTTTGGCAAGAAAAAAACCTGTATCCAGGAGTGTAATTATCACCGCAAGCTCATTAGCATAACGCAACGTTAACTATTCATGAAAATCGCAAATGAAATGAAATAAATATATTAGCTCTCAAGCTTAGCCTTTTGTTAACAACACTGTCATCTCAGATTTTCAAAATATGCTTTGGAACCATAGCTACACAAGCATTTGTGTAAGAGTATTGATAGCCTAGCATAGGATTATGCCTGGCATTCAGCATGCAACATTTTCACAAAAACAAGAAAAGCATTCAAATAAAATCATTTACCTTTGAAGAACTTCAGATGTTTTCAATGAGGAGACTCTCAGTTAGATAGCAAATGTTCAGTTTTTCCAAAAAGATTATTTGTGTAGGAGAAATCGCTCCTTTTTCTTCATCACGTTTGGCTGAGAAAACCCCCCGAAAATTCAGTCATTAAAACGTGAACTTTTTTCCAAATTAACTCCATAATATCGACAGAAACATGGCAAAGGTTGTTTGGAATCAATCCTCAAGGTGTTTTTCACATATCTATTCGATGATAAGTCACTCCTGGCAGTTTAGTTTCTCCTCTCTTCAAAATGGAAACATGCACGCGCCTGGAGATTACGCAATCATTTTGACGGAGGACACCTGGTAAATGTAGTCTCTTATGGTCAATCTTCCAATGATATGCCTACAAATACGTCACAATGCTGCAGACACCCTGGGGAAACGACAGAAAGTGCAGGCTCATTCCTGGCGCATTCACAGCCATATAAGGAGACATTGGAACACAGGGCATTCAAAATCTGGACCATTTCCTGTATGAAATTTCATCTTGGTTTCGCCTGTAGCATTAGTTCTGAGGCACTCACAGATAATATCTTTGCTGTTTTGGAAACGTCAGAGTTTTTTCTTTCCAAAGCTGTCAATTACATGCATAGTCGAGCATCTTTTTGTGACAAAATATCTTGTTTAAAACGGGAACGTTTTTTTATCCAAAAATTAAAAGAGCGCCCCCTATCTCGAAGAAGTTAAGTAGACTGTGATTTTGCTGTGGTCTGATAGGGGTGTCAGTGGGCTGACTGTGAACGCTCTGAGAGACTCTGGGTTGAGGTCAGTGATAAAATAGTCTACAGTGCTACTGCCAAGAGATGAGCTATAGGTGCACCTACCATAGGAGTCCCCTCGAAGCCTACCATTGACTATGTACATACCCAGCGTGCGACAGAGCTGCAGGAGTTGTGACCCGTTTTTGTTGGTTATGTTGTCATAGTTGTGCCTAGGGGGCATATGTGGGGAGGGAATGCTGTCACCTGCAGGCAGGTGTTTGTCCCCCTGTGTGCTGAGGGTGTCAGGTTCTTGTCCGGTTCTGGCATTTAGGTCGCCACAGACTAGTACATGTCCCTGGGCCTGGAAATGATTGATTTCCCCCTCCAGGATGGAGAAGCTGTCTTCATTAAAGTATGGGGATTCTAGTGGGGGGATATAGGTAGCACACAGGAGGACATTTTTCTCTGTTAAGATAATTTCATTTTGAATTTCTAGCCAAATGTAGAATGTTCCTGTTTTGATTAATTTAATGGAGTGAGTTAGGTGTGCTCTATACCAAATTAGCATACCCCCTGAGTCCCTTCCCTGTTTCACACCTGGTAGTTTGGTGGATGGGACTACCAGCTCTCTGTAACCTAGAGGGCAACCAGTGGGTCTGTCTCCTCTATACCAGGTTTCTTGCAGGATGACCATGTCTTTATTACCGATTTCTTTGGTGAAGTCCGGGTTCCTTCTCTTTAGGCCAAAGGCAGATGACCTCAGGCCTTGGATATTCCAGGATGATATAGTGAAGGATTTTTGTTCCATAGAGTGTCCAATGTTGTTGGTCGAGGTTTGGCCTCAGGCCAGTAAATGTGAGCAGAGCCTGCTGAGCATCTGGTACATGCCATTGGCTTGGGCGAGTGTGCGAGTGGGGGTTGGGACTGTTTGCCCGCTCACTACCTCTCTCTGTCTGTAACACTTCTCTCTCTCTCTGTCTACAACAGTCCTCTCTCTCTCTGTCTACAACAGTCCTCTCTCTCTCTGTCTACAACAGTCCCCTCTCTCTGTCTGTAACACTTCTCTCTCTCTCTGTCTACAACAGTCCTCTCTCTCTCTGTCTACAACAGTCCTCTCTCTCTCTGTCTACAACAGTCCCCTCTCTCTGTCTACAACAGTCCCCTCTCTCTCTGTCTACAACAGTCCTCTCTCTCTCTGTCTACAACAGTCCCCTCTCTCTCTGTCTACAACAGTCCTCTCTCTCTCTGTCTGTAACACTTCTCTCTCTCTCTCTGTCTACAACAGTCCTCTCTCTCTGTCTACAACAGTCCTCTCTCTCTGTCTACAACAGTCCTCTCTCTCTCTGTCTACAACAGTCCTCTCTCTCTCTGTCTACAACAGTCCCCTCTCTCTGTCTACAACAGTCCTCTCTCTCTCTGTCTACAACAGTCCCCTCTCTCTCTGTCTACAACAGTCCTCTCTCTCTCTCTGTCTACAACAGTCCTCTCTCTCTCTCTGTCTACAACAGTCCTCTCTCTCTCTGTCTACAACAGTCCTCTCTCTCTCTCTGTCTACAACAGTCCTCTCTCTCTCTCTGTCTACAACAGTCCTCTCTCTCTCTCTGTCTACAACAGTCCTCTCTCTCTCTGTCTACAACAGTCCCCTCTCTCTCTGTCTACAACAGTCCTCTCTCTCTCTCTGTCTACAACAGTCCTCTCTCTCTCTCTCTGTCTACAACAGTCCTCTCTCTCTCTGTCTACAACAGTCCCCTCTCTCAGTCTACAACAGTCCTCTCTCTCTCTCTGTCTGTAACACTTCTCTCTCTCTCTCTGTCTACAACAGTCCTCTCTCTCTCTGTCTACAACAGTCCTCTCTCTCTCTCTCTGTCTACAACAGTCCTCTCTCTCTCTCTCTGTCTACAACAGTCCCCTCTCTCTCTGTCTACAACAGTCCTCTCTCTCTCTCTCTGTCTACAACAGTCCTCTCTCTCTCTCTCTCTCTGTCTACAACAGTCCTCTCTCTCTCTCTGTCTACAACAGTCTTCTCTTTATCTCTTATTAAATGATGTCTCCGTCAGGAAGAGAACACACAAAATCCTCACTAATGTTTCCTCGCTCAGTAACTTTTCCTGGCCGTTCTTTAGTCAATGTAGGTATGTATAGTAGAAGAACAGAGAGATGGAACACGGACAGTAGAGAATCCACCCTTCTCTTCTTTCTTCACTGACTGGCATTACAAAATGGTGAGAGGCATTGAAAGGAGAGAGCTGTGTGTGTGTGTGGTTGTGTCCTCCAACTCAGGTCAGCCTGATTCTCAAACTACCTCCTATTCCAGCAGACCTGTGAAGTCAGCTGTAATTGCAGTCCATTTCTCCCCTTGACTGTCTGCTCTCCTGTGGCGTGTCCTTCTTTGCCTTTCTCTCTCCCTCCTCTCTTTCTCTTTTCTGGGTCCACTTTTCTCCTGTCTTTCTCCATCTTTAGCTCTTTCCGTCTCTCTTTTTCTCTCTCTCTCTGTCTCGCCCTCCCTCCGTCTCTTTGTGTGTGGGATGTAGATCATGGGACTATCGGAGGTCAAATCAAAGTTAATTGTACACGTACACAGATGTGCAAGTGTTATAGCAGGTGCAGCGAAAATGCTTGCTACAAGCTCCAACAGTGTAGAAGATATAGAGCCCACACAGTCATAATCTCCACCACGTACCCTTATTATCTCAGCTCACTGGTCACCGTAGCAGCACCCACCCGCAGCATGCGCTCCAGCAGGTATATCTCACTGGTCACCGTAGCAGCACCCACCCGCAGCACGCGCTCCAGCAGGTATATCTCACTGGTCACCGTAGCAGCACCCACCCGCAGCACGCGCTCCAGCAGGTATATCTCACTGGTCACCGTAGCAGCACCCACCCGCAGCACGCGCTCCAGCAGGTATATCTCACTGGTCACCGTAGCAGCACCCACCCGCAGCACCCGCTCCAGCAGGTAAATCTCACTGGTCACCGTAGCAGCACCCACCCGCAGCACGAGCTCCAGCAGGTATATCTCACTGGTCACCGTAGCAGCACCCACCCGCAGCACGCGCTCCAGCAGGTATATCTCACTGTTCACCGTAGCAGCACCCACCCGCAGCACGCACTCCAGCAGGTATATCTCACTGGTCACCGTAGCAGCACCCACCCGCAGCACGCGCTCCAGCAGGTATATCTCACTGGTCACCGTAGCAGCACCCACCCGCAGCACGCGCTCCAGCAGGTATATCTCACTGGTCACCGTAGCAGCACCCACCCGCAGCACGCGCTCCAGCAGGTATATCTCACTGGTCACCGTAGCAGCACCCACCCGCAGCACGCGCTCCAGCAGGTATATCTCACTGGTCACCGTAGCAGCACCCACCCGCAGCACGCGCTCCAGCAGGTATATCTCACTGGTCACCGTAGCAGCACCCACCTGCAGCACGTGCTCCAGCAGGTATATCTCACTGGTCACCGTAGCAGCACCCACCCGCAGCACGCGCTCAATTTACAGTCGGCCTAGCACCTATATCAGTGGGAACGCTATTAAAGACAGAACTATATGGACTGCATGTCACGTTCTTTCAAAATCGAACCCAGAAGCAGACCAGGACAAGGAGAGTAGGAAGAAGGTGAGTATTTATTTACAAGTGAATGTGAATGGGTAGATATATCCAGGTGGCGTAACGGGCAGCGGTGGTGAGTTGATGGGAGTAAATAGGTGGATCCAATGGGGTAGCGGAATCCGACGACGACCAGGCTGGAATGGGGTAAATGATCCGGGTGAGTAATGTTCATGGCTAACGATCCGGCAGGGAATAGATGTCAGGTCAGAGCTTTTGAAGGGGAGAGGTGATGATCAGGACAGGTGTGCAGATTACTGATGGGATACAGGTGCGGGTGAACATCGATCTCCCAACAAGCTAATTCGCCCGGCAACCAGACAGGGTGCGTTCCAGGACACCGGAAACACACTCCAGGACAGAAACACAGGCAAACACAGACTCAGGAAGCGGGATTCGTGACACTGCAAATGGGTTCAAGTTAATGTATTTAGCAAAGATAGGTCTCCCATTTGTTATTTAGTTTCTGTAAGCCATTTAACAAACTATAACAGACTAACATTGGAATTAGAATTGATTCCTAGGCAATACATAAAATCCCATAAATACACAACTTGAAGCAACCATATACAGCATTTCCCCATGGAGCACTTTCTGATTGATCAGTGAGGGGCCAAGCCTTGACACACTTATAACTTGTTTATTCATCAAAACCCAGCCCTTTCCCACCAACGCCAGCAAATGCGCCAACATTTTCTATATGGAAAATAGCTCAAATATTTCTGCCACACCCCTGAACTTGTAGTGCTAGCGCCTGTGTGTAGATTTACCATTGTGTTAGGTTTGTTCAAATGGAGCCCTTTATTGTTCAGATATGGTACATTCAATGGCTGTTGTTGCTACAGTAGATGTTGAGATATCAACAAGTGATTTCTTCACATTGACATTAATCACCTCGAAACGCGTGAACGTGTTATGTCCTTCAGTGCTGTGAATGGATTGGATGGCAGCTTCGCTTGTGGAGCAAAATAAAATGTTATTTCCTGTTGAATGTCAAGACTGCTCTTACATCAGGTTACATCAGGTGAACTAAATCGGATTCAACTTGGCCAAAGGTCCACCCACTTCAGTGTGTGTGTGGGTATAGTTGTGGCCAAAAGTTTTGAGATTGACACAAATATTAATTTTCACAAGGTTTGTTGCCTCAGTGTCTTTAGATATTTTTGTCAGATGTTACTATGGAATACTGAAGTATAATTACAAGCATTTCATAAGTGTCAAAGGCTTTTATTGATAATTACATGAAGTTGTTGAAAAGAGTCAATATTTGGAGTGTTGACCCTTCTTTTTCAAGACCTCTGCAATCCGCCCTGGCATGCTGTCAATTAACTTCTGGGTCACAACCTGACTGATGGCAGCCAATTCTTGCATAATCAATGCTTGGAGTTTGTCAGAATTTGTGGGTTTTTGTTTGTCCACCCGCCTCTTGAGGTTTGACCACAAGCTCTCAATGGGATTAAGGTCTGGGGAGTTTCCTGGCCATGGACCCAAAATATCGATGTTTTGTCCCCCGAGCCACTTAGTTATCACATTTTGCCTTATGGCAAGGTGCTCCATCATGCTTGAAAAGGCATTGTTCATCACCAAAAGTTGCTCTTGGAGGATATGTTGGTACCATTCTTTATTCATAACTATATTCTTAGGCAAACTTGTGAGTGAGCACACTCCCTTGGCTGAGAAGCAACCCCACACTGTTGGCATGACACAGGACTAACACAGGACTGATGGTAGCGCTCACCTTGTCTTCTCCGGACAAGCTTTTTCCAGATCCCCCAAACAATCGGAAAGGGGATTCATCAGTGAAAATGACTTTATCCCAGTCCTCAGCAGTCCAAACCCTGTACCTTTTGCAGAATGTTAGTCTGTTCCTGATGTTTTTCCTGTAGAGAAGTGGCTTCTTTGCTGCCCTTCTTGACACCAGGCCATCCTCCAAAACTCTTCACCTCACTGTGCGTGCAGATGCACTCACACCTGCCTGCTGCCATTCCTAAGCAAGCTCTGTACTGGTGGTGCCCCAATCCCGCAGCTGAATCAACTTTGGCGCTTGCTGGACTTTCTTGGGCACCCTGAAGCCGCCTTCACAACAATTGAACCGCTCTCCTTGAAGTTCTTGATGATCCGATAAATGGTTGATTTAAATGCAATCTTACTGGCAGCAATGTCTTTGCCTGTGAAACCCTTTTTGTGCAAAGCAATGATGACGGCATGTGTTTCCTTGCAGGTAACCATGGCTGACAGAGGAAGAACAATGATTCCAAGCACCACCCTCCTTTTGAAGCTTCCAGTCTGTTATTCAAACTCAATCAGCATGCCAGAGTGATCTCCAGCCTTGTCCTCGTCAACACTCACACCTGTGTTAACGAGAGAATCACTGACATGATGTCAGCTGGTCCTTTTGTGGCAGGGCTGAATTGCAGTGGAAATGTTTTTTGGGGGATTCAGTTAATTTGCTTGGCAAAGAATTGCAATTAATTGCAATTCATCTGCTCACTCTTCATAACATTCTGGAGTATATGCACATTGCCAACATACAAACTGAGGCAGCAGACCTTGTGAAAATTAATATTTGTGTCATTCTCAAAACTTTTGGCCACGACTGTACATATGCTCATGTGAGGCACTCTCACGTGTACTAGCTTGTACTAAGATTTATGGAAAATTATTTTATTTATTTATTTTCTATATTCATGTTGTCATCCATTTAGCGTTTTTGTTGATGTAGTTTAGCCTTCCCCACATTAATAACATGCCGGTTTTCCATCTCGCCGCTCTCGTCGCAGCCGCCAACGGGGCGATTGGACTAAATTGCCTACCTTTTCATTTGTTTTGTTTTTCCGCTCTGACGGAGTAATAGGCGTTGGGCATTTCTCTCTATCCTCCATTCTCAACCTCCTCTCCTCTCTGGAAGAGCTGCGTTCACCAGCCTCATAACTAATATAAGGGCTGTGTTCCGTAGCAGCAGCCCATCATAACAGCAGCCACCTGCCCTGCGGATAGGGATAGGCAGTGTCTTCAAAACAAGAATCGCAACGTTCATATAATTGAAAACGCAAGTGTTAGTAATGATATTGTAAAATCAGGATGGTAGTGGAGAAGAGAGTGTGAAAGAGAGTTAGAGAGAGGGGTAGGGAGAGAGAGAGTTTGAGAGAGGGTAGAGAGAGAGAGAGGTAGAGAGAAAGTTAGAGAGAGGGGTAAAGAGAGCGAGGTAGAGAGAGGGGTAGAGAGGGAGAGAGAGAGGTAGAGAGAGAGTTAGAGAGAGAGAGAGGTAGAGAGAGGGGTAGAGAGAAATAGAGGTAGAGAGAGTTAGAGAGGTAGAGAGAGGGGTAGAGAGAGAGAGAGGTAGAGAGAGAGTTAGAGAGAGGGGTAGAGAGAGAGAGAGGTAGAGTAAGGGGTAGAGAGAGAGGTAGAGAGAGAGTTAGAGAGAGAGGTAGAGAGAGGGGTAGAGAGAGAGTTAGAGAGAGGGGTAGAGAGAGAGAGAGAGGCAGAGAGAGAGGGGTAAAGAGAGAGAGTGGTAGAGAGAGAGTTAGAGAGAGGGAGAGGTAAAGAGAGTTAGAGGTAAAGAGAGAGAGAGAGAGAGAGAGAGGTAGAGAGAGAGAGAGAGAGGTAGAGAGAGAGAGTTAGAGAGAGTTAGAGAGAGGGGTAGAGAGAGAGAGAGGTAGAGAGAGGGGTAGAGAGAGAGTTAGAGAGAGGGGTAGAGAGAGAGAGAGGCAGAGAGAGAGGGGTAAAGAGAGAGTTAGAGAGAGGGAGAGGTAAAGAGAGTTAGAGAGGTAGAGAGAGAGAGTTAGAGGTAGAGAGGGGTAGGGAGAGAGTCAGGGAGAGGGGTAGAGAGAGAGAGGTAGAGAGAGGGGTAGTGAGGGGGTAGAGAGAGGGTAGAGAGAGAGTTAGAGAGAGAGAGGTAAAGATAGTTAGTGAGGTAGAGAGAGTTAGAGAGAGGGGTAGAGAGAGAGAGAGAGAGAGAGAGAGGTAGAGAGAGAGTTAGAGAGATGGGTAGAGAGAGAGAGGTAGAGAGAGGGGTAGAGAGAGAGTTAGAGAGAGGTAGAGAGAGGGGCAGAGAGAGGTAGAGAGAGGGGTAGAGAGAGGGGTAGAGAGAGAGAGAGAGAGAGGCAGAGAGAGAGGGGTAAAGAGAGAGAGGGGTAGAGAGAGAGTTAGAGAGAGGGAGAGGTAAAGAGATTTAGAGAGGTAGAGAGAGAGAGGTAAAGATAGTTAGAGAGGTAGAGAGAGTTAGAGAGAGAGGTAGAGAGAGAGAGAGGTAGAGAGAGGGGTAGAGAGAGAGAGGTAGAGAGAGGGGTAGAGAGAGAGTTAGAGAGAGGGTAGAGAGAGAGAGAGAGAGAGAGAGGCAGAGAGAGGGGTAAAGAGAGAGTTAGAGAGAGGGAGAGGTAAAGAGATTTAGAGAGGTAGAGAGAGAGAGTTAGAGGTAGAGAGGGGTAGGGAGAGAGTCAGGGAGAGGGGTAGAGAGAGAGAGGTAGAGAGAGGGGTAGAGAGGGGGTAGAGAGAGAGTTAGAGAGAGGGGTAGAGAGAGAGTTAGAGAGACAGAGGTAAAGATAGTTAGAGAGGTAGAGAGAGTTAGAGAGAGGGGTAGAGAGAGAGAGAGAGAGAGAGGTAGAGAGAGAGTTAGAGAGAGAGGTAGAGAGAGGGGTAGAGAGAGAGAGTTAGAGAGAGGGGTAGAGAGAGAGAGGTAGAGAAAGGGGTAGAGAGAGAGGTAGAGAGGGAGTTAGAGAGAGAGAGGTAGAGAGAGGGGTAGAGAGAGAGAGGTAGATAGAGAGAGTTAGAGAGAGGGGTAGAGAGAGAGTTAGAGAGAGGGGTAGAGAGAGAGAGAGGCAGAGAGAGAGGGGTAAAGAGAGAGAGGGGTAGAGAGAGTTAGAGAGAGAGAGAGAGTTAGAGGTAGAGAGGGGTAGGGAGAGAGTCAGGGAGAGGGGTAGAGAGAGAGGAGAGAGAGGGGTAGAGAGGGGGTAGAGAGAGAGAGTTAGAGAGAGAGTTAGAGAGAGGGGTAGAGAGAGAGTTAGAGAGAGAGAGAGGTAAAGATAGTTAGAGAGGTAGAGAGAGTTAGAGAGAGGGGTAGGGAGAGAGAGAGGTAGAGAGAGAGTTAGAGAGAGGGGTAGAGAGAGAGAGAGAGAGAGAGAGTTAGAGAGAGAGAGAGGTAAAGAGAGTTATAGAGGTAGAGAGAGAGAGTTAGAGGTAGAGAGGGGTAGGGAGAGAGTCAGGGAGAGGGGTAAGAGAGAGAGAAGTAGAGAGGGGTAGAGGGAGAGTTAGAGGTATAGAGAATGGTAGGGAGAGGTAGAGAGAGAGTTAGAGAGAGGGGTAGAGGTAGAGAGCGAGTTGTAGAGAGAGAGGGGTAGAGAGGGAGTTAGAGAGAGAGGTAGAAATAGAGGTAGAGAGGTAGAAAGAGAGAGTTAGAAAGGTAGAGAAAGAAAGGTAGAGAGAGAGAGTTAGCGAGAGAGAGTTAGCGAGAGAGAATTAGCAAGAGAGAGTTAGCGAGAGAGAGTTAAAGAGAGAGAGTTAGAGTGAGAGGTAGAAAGAGAGAGTTAGAAAGGTAGAGAGAGAGGTAGAGAGTTAGAGAGAGAGTTAGAGAGAGAGAGTATGAGAGAGAGTTAGCGAGGAAGGTAGAGAGAAAGGTAGGGAAAGTTAGAGAAAGAGAGTTAGAGAGGGGTAGAGAGAGAGAGAGAGAGAGAGTTAGAGAGAGAGAGAGGTAAAGAGAGTTAGAGAGGTAGAGAGAGAGAGTTAGAGGTAGAGAGGGGTAGGGAGAGAGTCAGGGAGAGGGGTAAGAGAGAGAGAAGTAGAGAGGGGTAGAGGGAGAGTTAGAGGTATAGAGAATGGTAGGGAGAGGTAGAGAGAGAGTTAGAGAGAGGGGTAGAGGTAGAGAGCGAGTTGTAGAGAGAGAGGGGTAGAGAGGAGTTAGAGAGAGAGGTAGAAATAGAGGTAGAGAGGTAGAAAGAGAGAGTTAGAAAGGTAGAGAAAGAAAGGTAGAGAGAGAGTTAGCGAGAGAGAGTTAGCGAGAGAGAATTAGCAAGAGAGAGTTAGCGAGAGAGAGTTAAAGAGAGAGAGTTAGAGTGAGAGGTAGAAAAGAGAGAGTTAGAAAGGTAGAGAGAGAGGTAGAGAGTTAGAGAGAGAGTTAGAGAGAGAGAGTATGAGAGAGAGTTAGCGAGGAAGGTAGAGAGAGAAAGGTAGGAAAGTTAGAGATAGAGAGTTAGAGAGGGGTAGAGAGAGAGAGAGTTAGAGAGAGAGAGAGGTAAAGAGAGTTAGAGAGGTAGAGAGAGAGAGTTAGAGGTAGAGAGGGGTAGGGAGAGAGTCAGGGAGAGGGGTAAGAGAGAGAGAAGTAGAGAGGGGTAGAGGGAGAGTTAGAGGTATAGAGAATGGTAGGGAGAGGTAGAGAGAGAGTTAGAGAGAGGGGTAGAGGTAGAGAGCGAGTTGTAGAGAGAGAGGGGTAGAGAGGGAGTTAGAGAGAGAGGTAGAAATAGAGGTAGAGAGGTAGAAAGAGAGAGTTAGAAAGGTAGAGAAAGAAAGGTAGAGAGAGAGAGTTAGCGAGAGAGAGTTAAGCGAGAGAGAATTAGCAAGAGAGAGTTAGCGAGAGAGAGTTAAAGAGAGAGAGTTAGAGTGAGAGGTAGAAAGAGAGAGTTAGAAAGGTAGAGAGAGAGGTAGAGAGTTAGAGAGAGAGTTAGAGAGAGAGAGTATGAGAGAGAGTTAGCGAGGAAGGTAGAGAGAAAGGTAGGGAAAGTTAGAGAAAGAGAGTTAGAGAGAGAGAGTTAGAGAGCGGGGTAGGGAGAAGTAGAGAGAGAGAGGTAGAGAGAGAGGTGGAGAGAGACACCACACCCCATTCAGGCCCCGTCAGATCACACCTATACCCCTCCTGCATGGGATGGGCAAAGAGGGCCTCAACATGGAAGTCACACATACGCCCAGGCCGTGAGCGGGCCAACAGGCCCAACACCCACTCTTGCACTAGCCCAAACCAATGGTATGTACCAGCCGCCCAGCAGGCTCTTCTCACACTTACTGGCCTGAGGACAAACCACACGACCAACAACAGTGGACACTTTATGGAACACAAAGCCTTCACTATCTCATCCTGGAATATCCAAGGCCTGAGGCCATCTGCCTTTAGCCTAAAGAGCAGGAACCTGGACTTCACCAAAGAAATCGGTAATAAAGACATGGTCATCCTGCAAGAAACCTGGTATAGAGGAGACGGACCCACTGGTTGCCCTCTGTTTACAGAGAGCTGGTAGTCCCATCCACCAAACTACCAGGTGTGAAACAGGGAAGGGACTCAGGGGGTATGCTAATTTGGTATAGAGCAGACCCAACTCACTCCATTACATTAATCAAAACAGGAACATTTTACATTTGGCTAGAAATTCAAAAGGAAATGATCTTAACAGAGACAAATGGCCCACTGTGTGCTACCTATATCCCCCCACTAGAATCCCCATACTTTAATGAAGACAGCTTCTCCATCCTGGAGGGGGAAATCAATCATTTCCAGGCCCAGGGACATGTACTAGTCTGTGGCGACCTAAATGCCAGAACCGGACAAGAACCTGACACCCTCAGCACACGGGGACAAACACCTGCCTGCAGGTGACAGCATTCCCTCTCCCATATGCCCCCCTAGGCACTACTATCAAATCAAAATCAAATCAAATTTATTTATATAGCCCTTCGTACATCAGCTGATATCTCAAAGTGCAGAAGCCCAGCCTAAAACCCCAAACAGCAAGCACTGCAGGTGTAGAAGCACGGTGGCTAGGAAAAACTCCCCAGAAAGGCCAAAACCTAGGAAGAAACCTAGAGAGGAACCAGGCTATGTGGGGTGGCCAGTCCTCTTCTGGCTGTGATTATAACAGAACATGGCCAAGATGTTCAAATGTTCATAAATGACCAGCATGGTCAAATAATAATAAGGCAGAACAGTTGAAACTGGAGCAGCAGCACGGCCAGGTGGACTGGGGACAGCAAGGAGTCATCATGTCAGGTAGTCCTGAGGCATGGTCCTAGGGCTCAGGTCCTCCGAGAGAGAGAACGAAAGAGAGAAAGAGAGAATTAGAGAGAGCACACTTAAATTCACACAGGACACCGAATAGGACAGGAGCAGTACCCCAGATATAACAAACTGACCCTAGCCCCCCGACACATAAACTACTGCAGCATAAATACTGGAGGCTGAGACAGGAGGGGTCAGGAGACACTGTGCCCCATCCGAGGACACCCCCGGACAGGGCCAAACAGGAAGGATATAACCCCACCCACTTTGCCAAAGCACAGCCCCCACACCACTTGAGGGATATTTTCAACCACCAACTTACCATCTTGAGACAAGGCCGAGTATAGCCCACAAAGATCTAAACTTGGCAGTAGAAAATCTTAAAGGTATATTTGACCTCTCAGCTTCCCTATCAAATCTAAAAATCTCAAATAGACAACTGAAGAAAATGAACAACAATGACAAATGGTTTGAGGAAGAATGCAGAAATCTAAGAAAAAAATAGAGAAACCTCTCCAACCAAATACATAGAGACCCGGAAAACCTGAGTCTACGCCTTCACTATGGTAAATCACTAAAACAATACAGAAATAAACTACGGAAAAAGAAGGAACAGCAAATCAGAAATCAGCTCAATGTAATTGAAGAATCCATAGACTCTAACCACTTCTGGGTAATAAGGAAAACACTAAACAAACAACAACACGAAGAATGATCTATCCAAAATGGAGATGTATGGGTAAACCACTTCTTCAATCTTTTTGGCTCTATATCAAAGAACAAACAGCAAAAACATAAACATGATCAAATACAAATCTTACAATCAACTATTAAAGATTACCACTGGATTCTCCAATTACCTTGAATGAGCTAAAGGACAAAATAAAAACCCTCCAACCCAAAAAGTCCTGTGGTGTTCATGGTATCCTCAATGACATGATCAAATATACAGACAACAAATTCCAATTGGCTATACTAAAACTCTTTAACATCATCCTTAGCTCTGGCATCATCCCCAGTATTTGGAACCAAGGACTGATCACCCCAATCCACAAAAGTGGAGACAAATTTAACCCCAATAACTACAGTGGGATATGCGTCAACAGTAACCTTGGGAAAATCCTCTGCATTGTCATTAACAGCAGAGTCATACATTTCCTCAGTGAAAACAATGTACTGAGCAAATGTCAAATTGGCTTTTTACCAAATTACCGTACAACAGACCATGTATTCACCCTGCACACCCTAATTGACAAACAACCAAACAAACCAAAACAAAGGCAAAGTCTTCTCATGCTTTGTTGATTTCAAAAAAGCCTTTGACTGAATTTGGCATGAGGGTCTGCTATACAAATTGATGGAAAGTGGTGTTGGGGGAAAAACATATGACATTATGAAATCCATGTTCACAAACAACAAGTGTGCGGTTAAAATAGGCAAAAAAACACACATTTCTTCACATGGGGCCGTGGGGTGAGACAGGGATGCAGCTTAAGCCCCACCCTCTTCAACATATATATCAACGAACTGGCGTGGGCACTAGAAAAGTCTGCAGCACCTGGCCTCACCCTACTAGAATCCGAAGTCAAATGTCTACTGTTTGCTGATGATCTGGTGCTTCTGTCACCAACCAAGGAGGGCCTACAGCAGCACCTAGATCTTCTGCACAGATTCTGTCAGACCTGGGCCCTGACAGTAAATCTCAGTAAGACCAAAAAAGGTCCAGTCGCCAGGACCACAAATACAAATTCCATCTAGACACTGTTGCCCTAGAGCACACAAAAAACTATACATACCTCGGCCTAAACATCAGTGTCACTGGTAACTTCCCCAAAGCTGTGAACGATCTGAGAGACAAGCCAAGAAGGGCCTTTTGCCCCATCAAAGGGAACATACATTTCAACATACCAATTAGGATCTGGCTAAAAAATACTTGAATCAGTCATAGAGCCCATTGCCCTTTATGGTTGTGAGGTCTGGGGTCCGCTCACCAACCAAGACTTCACAAAATGGGACAAACACCGAAATGAGACTCTGCATGCAGAATTCTGCAAAAATATCCTCCCTGTACAACGTAGAACACCAAATAATGCATGCAGAGCAGAATTAGGCCGATACCCACTAATTATCCAAATCCAGAAAAGAGCCGTTAAATTCTACAAAAGGAAGCGATTCCCAAACCTTCCATAACAAAGCCATCACCTCCAGAGAGATGAACCTGGAGAAGAGTTCCCTAATCAAGCTGGTCCTGGGGCTCTGTTCACAAACACAAACACACCCCACAGAGCCCCAGGACAACAGCACAATTAGACCCAACCAAATCATGAGAAAACAAAAATATAATTACTTGACACATTGAAAGAATTAACAAAAAACAGAGCAAACTATAATGCTATTTGGCCTTAAACAGAGAGTACACAGTGGCAGAATACCTGACCACTGTGACTGACCCAAACTTAAGGAAAGCTTTGACTATGTACAGACTCAGTGAGCATAGCCTTACTATTGAGAAAGGCCGCCGAGGTGAGGTGGAAACTGAGCTGCACTTCCTAACCTCCTGCCCAATGTATGACCATATTAGAGAGACATATTTCCCTCAGATTACACAAATCCACAAAGAATTCGAAAACAAATCCAAGTTTGATAAACTCCCATATCTATTGGGTGAAATTCCACAGTGTGCCATCACAGCAGCAAGATTTGTGACCTGTTGCCACAAGAAAAGGGCAACCAGTGAAGAACAAACACCATTGTAAATACAACCCATATTTATGCTTACTTATTTCCCTTGTGTCCTTTAACCATTTGTACATTGTTACAACACTGTATATATATATATAATATGACATGTGTAATGTCTTTATTGTTTTGAAACTTCTGTATGTGTAATGTTTACTGTTAATTTTTATTGTTTATTTCACTTTTGTATATTATCTACCTCACTGGCTTTGGCAATGTTAACACATGTTTCCCATGCCAATAAAGCCCCTTGAATTGAATTGAATTGGGAGAGGGAGAGGGAGGGGAGAGGGAGGGGGAGAGAGAGAGAGAGAGAGAGAGAGAGAGAGAGAGAGAGAGAGAGAGAGAGAGAGAGAGAGGGAGCGAGAGACAGAGAGAGAGCGAGAGAGAGAGCGAGAGAGAGACAGAGAGAGAGAGAGAGAGAGGGAGGGGGAGAGAGAGAGAGATGGAGAGGGAGAGGGAGGGAGAGAGAGAGGGAGAGAGAGAGAGAGAGAGAGACAGAGAGAGAGAGAGAGAGAGAGAGAGAGAGAGAGAGACAGAGAGAGAGAGACAGAGAGGGAGAGAGGGAGGGAGAGATAGAGAGAGGGGGCCTGGATTGTCTGCTGAAAGGCACAGCTTGATGCCGCATTACACACAACGCTCCCAGAACCAAAGAGACTTTTCTAAGGAACATGGGACCATGTAATACGTGGCAAATATTGTATCAATGCAGAATATTTTCCACAGAAGATGAAGACACAGGCATGTGTGCATACACTACATGATTAATGAAGTCTGTCAGCAAGTTGATGGTTTCAAGGCCCTATAGTCATTGGACAGGTCACATGGTCAGGGTAAACACCCATATTTATGCTTATTTATTTTCCCTTTTGTACTTTAACCATTAGTACATCGTTACAACACTGTATATATACATAATATGACATTTGTAATGTCTATTGTTTTGAAACTTCTGTATGTGTCATGTTTACTGTTAATTTTTATATTTTGTATATTGTCTACCTCACTTGCTTTGGCAATGTTAACACATGTTTCCCATGCCAATAAAGCCCCTTGAATTGAATTGAATTGAGAGAGAGAGAGGTAGAGTTAGAGAGAGAGAGTTGGAGAGAGGGGTAGAGAGAGAGGTAGAGGTAGAGGTAGAGAGAGGGGTAGAGAGAGAGAGGGGTAGAGGTAGAGAGAGAGAGAGAGAGAGAGGTAGAGAGAGAGAGAGAGAGAGGTAGAGAGAGGGGTAGAGAGAGAGAGGTAGAGGTAGAGAGAGAGGTAGAGAGAGAGAGAGAGGGGTATAGAGAGAGTTAGAGGTAGAGAGAGGGGTAGAGAGAGAGAGAGAGAGAGAGAGGTAGAGAGAGAGAGAGAGAGAGAGAGAGGGGTAGAGAGAGGTAGAGAGAGATGTAGAGAGAGGGGTAGAGAGAGAGAGAGGTAGAGAGAGAGTTAGAGGTGGAGAGAGAGGTAGAGCGAGAGAGTTAGAGGTAGAGAGGAGAGAGAGAGAGAGAGAGAGAGAGAGAGAGAGAGAGGGCTAGAGAGAGAGAGAGAGGTAGAGGTAGAGAGAGAGAGAGGGGTAGAGAGAGAGTTAGAGATAGAGAGAGAGAGAGGTAGAGGTAGAGAGAGAAAGGGGTAGAGAGAGAGTTTAGAGGTAGAGAGAGAGAGGTAGAGGTAGATAGTGAGAGGTAGAGAGAGAGAGAAAGGGGTAGAGAGAGAGTTAGAAGTAGAGAGAGAGAAAGGGGTAGAGAGAGAGTTAGAAGTAGAGAGAGAGAAAGGGGTAGAGAGAGAGTTAGAGGTAGAGAGTAAGTTAGAGGTAGAGAGAGAGAGAGAAAGGGGTAGAGAGAGAGAAAGGGGTAAAGAGAGAGGTAGAGAGAGAGAGAAAGGGGTAGAGAGAGAGGTAGAGAGAGAGAAAGGGGTAGAGACATCCACATCCCTATTTCCTCCACATCCATCAACCACACATGAGGAGTAGAGGAGAGCAACGCTGAGCAACAACACAGCTGATCACAAATGATAATAGCAATCATAGCATATTTTAGAGTCTTGTTTGTGTAGGTATTAGAGAGTGTGTGTGTGTGTGTGTGTGTGTGTGTGTGTGTGTGTGTGTGTGTGTGTAGGTATTAGAGAGTGTGTGTGTGTGTGTGTGTGTAGGTATTAGAGAGAGTGTGTGTGTGTGTGTGTGTGTGTGTGTCTGCTAGTGTGTAACCATGCATGTGTGTGTGTGTTTGGGTGTCTGCTAGTGTGTACTCATGCATGTGTGTGTGTTTTCTAAATGAGTTTTGTCAGAGTGTGACTTCATTTACTACAAATATAACACAGAAGGCAACTGAATAGTCTATTTTACATTTAACATTTAAGTCATTTAGCAGATGCTCTTATCCAGAGCGACTTACAAATTGGTTCATATGTCTAGTAGAACTGTGGGTTTTCTGAAGTATGCAGCCAATGGTAGAAAATTGCAAATGTGTTAATACAATCAGAGGGACTGAGATTGCCTGTGGAGAAAAGAATCGATAAGCACCTAGTCTTCTTTAATGATAACTGTGAGCTTGGAGGAGGGACTGAGAAGAATGGTTTATGATGTGGGTATTATAGAGATCAGTCACTAGCTCTGTTTCTCAATGCGGATTATATTTCAATGTCATACAAATTGGTACATCTTCTAAGCTGTATGTTTTCCAAAAGGATAAAACACACACACACACACACACACACACACACACACACACACACACAAATACGCACAAATACACAAATACACACACAAATACACACACTCACACAAACACACACTGAGAACCTAATCATAAGATAAAGTATGTATCCTATACACTCGATTCCTTGTCCAATGTTCAGTTATCAGGAATAAAAAATAGGCTCATTATTAAAAGGAACATCCTATGCCTGTTTTATAAAATGTAGTCTCTCTCTCTCTTTCAATTCAATTCAATGTGCTTTACTGGCATGACTTAACAATGTACACATTGCCAAGGCTTACTTTGGAGATTTACAGTATTAACATAGTTAAAATAATAATAATCAATATTGTCAATGGGACAGTAACAACAATTACCAAGGGTCAAAATAACCATATGTTGAATAATAATAATAACTATAAGTGTAAAGGACATGTGCAGGTTGGTTGGTCTGTCAGACACTGTCCCTCATCTTATGGCAGGCAGCAATGTAGTGTGTTGCCAACCCACAGCTCTCTGCTTCCTCCCCTAACAGAACGGGTAGCCTATTCTCATCAAAGAGGTCTTTGAAACCTTGAATAAAGGCTTCAAATTTGGGGAAATTACACACTCTAATTGTTCTATATATTTTTTTACATTTTGTCAAGAAATGCAGCTCTGTCTCAGGTTCACAGCCTTTCCTCTACAGGGAGCCAGGTTTTCCTGTGTCTACCTTTCTCAATGGCAAGGCTGTGCTCACTGAGCCTGTACTTTGTCAAGGTTTTTCTAAGGTTTTGATCAGTAACCATGGTCAAATAGTTTGCCATGGTGTACTGTCGATTAGGGCCAGATAGCACTGCATTTTGCTTTGCTTTGTGCTTGTTTTTCCCAATAAGTAATGTAGTTTTGTTTTGACTGTGTTGTAATTTGGTTTATTCTGATTGATTGGATGTTCTGGTCCTGAAGCTTCAGTGTGTTAGTAGAACAGGTTTGTGAACTCAGCCCCAGGACCAGCTGGATGAGGGGACTGAAGCTTCAGTGTGTTAGTAGAATAGGTTTGTGAACTCAGCCCCAGGACCAGATGGATGAGGGGACTCGTTTCTTTGCTCAGCTCTTGGCATTGCAGGGCTTGGTAATGATATGAGAGGGGATCACTGTATTTTAGGTGTTTCCAAAAATGAATTGCTCTTAATTGAGTTTTTATTACAGTTTTTAACAGTCACTTTGACACTAATTTCAGAACATTGTGGTCCTTTTTCAAAACTCTAGACACAAAACTCAAAACGGTCATCACTTGTAACACAGGCTGTCCAATGTTCAAAACATTGCACTGTGCATTATATCTTTAACGAAACCTTGGTTCAAATAACTAATTTATTGTGAATTACCATAGGACCATTAATTTAGATCACCCACACCCACGATACCGATAGTTTCACTGTGTAGTTGTTCGTACAATCATTAAATATTGTAGTACAAAATATGTGATGTTTCATTATGCTACTAGACGTAAATACATCACTGTAAAAGGACTGGTAGAGAGAATACTACAGACACAGTGGAATCATTGAACAAAATATGAAATGTATTGATGAAATACAATAAAATCACAACATAGGTTTCTTTGAATCAAAGCTAAAATAATTAGCAACAAAAAAAAGAAAAAACAGTTAAAGGTCAACTGCAGGTTCCTCACCTGGCTTACTGTAAAACATCACTGCAGTGTTCCTCACCTGGCTTACTGTAAAACATCACTGCAGTGTTCCTCACCTGGCTTACTGTAAAACATCACTGCAGTGTTCCTCACCTGGCTTACTGTAAAACATCACTGCAGTGTTCCTCACCTGACTTACTGTAAAACATCACTGCAGTGTTCCTCACCTGGCTTACTGTAAAACATCACTGCAGTGTTCATCACCTGACTTACTGTAAAACATCACTGCAGTGTTCCTCACCTGGCTTACTGTAAACCATCACTGCAGTGTTCATCACCTGACTTACTGTAAAACATCACTGCAGTGTTCCTCACCTGGCTTACTGTAAAACATCACTGCAGTGTTCCTTACCTGGCTTACTGTAAAACATCACTGCAGTGTTCCTCACCTGGATTACTGTAAAACATCACTGCAGTGTTCCTCACCTGGCTTACTGTAAAACATCACTGCAGTGTTCCTCACCTGGCTTGCTGTAAAACATCACTGCAGTGTTCCTCATCTGGCTTACTGTAAAACATCACTGCAGTGTTCCTCACCTGGCTTACTGTAAAACATCACTGCAGTGTTCCTCACCTGGCTTACTGTAAAACATAACTGCAGTGTTCCTCACCTGGCTTACTGTAAAACATCACTGCAGTGATTTGACCACAGGTTCTCATCCACATCACAATGGACATCTTGGGAAGAATCTTTGGGCGAATCCAGGCCTGACTGTGATGTCATTACATGCGTCATCCGTGGCCTGGAGAAGGGTGGCTTGTTCGTGAGGGCACCTATCATATACCTTCCACCTCCATGTGGAGAAAAATTCCTCAATAGGGTTAAGGAAAGGATAGTATGGGGGTAAGCACAGGGTGGTAAATTGTGGATGGGCCTGAAACCATGCTTGCACCATTTGAGCCTGGTGGAACCTGACATTATCCCACACAATGACATAGGTCATGCCATCAGCTCTACAGACCTGATTTAGCTCATCAAGGAAGGTTACATTCGAACAGCGAATCATGTGGCTGCCTGCAACTCAATATATAGAGTATAGAGTAGAGAGCTTTAGATGTTGTTCGACCAAACATTAGAACAGGCAAGATGAGTAATCTAAGCAACTTTGACCGTGGTATGATTGTTGAAGCCACACATGGTGATTCCAGCATCTCAGAAACAGCTGCCTTCCTGGGATTTTTACACACTACAGTCTCTAGAGTGTACAGAGAATGGTGCGATAAACAAAACACATTCAGTGAGCGGCAGTTCTGTGGGCAAAACACCTTGTTAATGAGAGAGGTCAGAGGAGAATGTCCAGACTCATTCAAGCTAACAGAAAGACCACAAATGCTCAATTAACAGCTGTTTAAAACAGTGGTGTGCAGAAGGGCATCTCTTAACGTACAACACCGTGAATAATTCAGGCTGTTGTGGAGACAAAAGGGGGTCCTAACCAGTACTAGATAGGTGTACCTAATAAAGTGGCCGGTGAGTGTACAGTAATGTCAAATCTGAAATCATGTTCTGGAAAAGTGGTACATGGGACCATAGAAACAGTGTGATAAAGAATGATGATGAAATATTACATCCATAGAAAATGTAGTCCAATTGGTTCATTGGTGGTAATTGGTGTCAATGGATCTCTTATCCTGAAACTTTCATGATCTAAACATGGAATATTGTTTGTCAGTTTCTGTAAAACTATGCATTAAGAGTAATGCAACAGTTACTTATCATTTTGAGCAGTTGTATCAATTGATAGTTAGATCATGGTAATGAAATTAATAGACAGTCATCTCAGATATAATGTGTGACTTGTATTTAGAAATGGTAATACTTTGATGTTATGTTGTGTCATTTTGAACAAGGGATTTTAGTTCAATGAACAAATGATCTTAGCTTTATGTGTATTGTATCCAAGCAATTGGAAAAAGTGTTAGAGTTTAGAAAAATTAGCATTTTGATCATTGGTTGTGAGTTTTGTGTCTAGAGTTTTGAAAAAAGACATCAAGGTTCCGAAATTAGTACCAAAGTGATTGTAAAAAACGGTATTAGTGGATATTGGCCTTATTCTAGCCTCCATGCATTGTTTGTAGTGTTCCTCTGCATGCAGTGTTTCAATGGGGTGTTTGTCCCATTGGGTGAAATATTGTGGACCCCCATCCCAATGCCATAAAGTGCAATGTGTGCAATTCAATTATTTTCAGCCAAATTGTACAATGCCCTGCATGCTTTCTCTCTCAGTTCATTCACTGCCTCATTAAGGTGTCCAGTATATATATACAATGTCCTGCATGCTTTCTCTCTCAGTTCATTCACTGCCTCATTAAGGTGTCCAATTGAGCTTATTTTTTAACCTCAGAAATTGTAGTGTGTGCAGTACTCTATATTTTGTACCAATTGAGAACTTTGGACTAATTCCCTGAGATCTGGATCTTCTCCGGGAAATCACTATTGTAGTATTTTTGGGGTTTACTGCCAGGGCCCAGGTCTGGCAGTACTGCACTAGCAGGTCCAGGCTCTGCTGTAGGCCATGTGCTGTGGGTGACAGCAGGTATAGGTCATCTTCGAAGAACAAGCATGTAACATCTGAATTGTGGAGACTAAAACCAGGGTCTGAGGATTTTTCTAGAATAGTGGCCAATTAGTTAATGTAAATATTGAAGAGTGCAGGGCTCAGATTGCAACCCTGACGAAGACCCCGCCCCTGGTTAAAGAATGTAGTTATTTTCTTCCCAATTTTGATGCTGCACATATTGCCAGTATACATTAATTTAATTATGTAATGTTTTACCCACTACACCACTTTAAATAACTTTGTAGAACAATCCTGTATGCCAAATAGATCCAAAGGCTTTTTAGAAGTCAATAAAGCAAGTGTACATTTTGGTATTATTTTATCTATCAGGTTGTGTACGGTGTAAATATGATTGGTCGTGGGATGTTTTGGTATAAATCCAATTTGGCTTTTACTCAATACATAGTGCTTATTAAGGAAGTTTAGAACACTTACATTTATAATACTACAGAAAACCTTCCCCAGGTTACTGTTCACACAAATGCCTCTGTAATTGTTAGGGTAAG
This sequence comes from Oncorhynchus nerka, assembly GCF_034236695.1. Lineage (NCBI taxonomy): Eukaryota > Metazoa > Chordata > Actinopteri > Salmoniformes > Salmonidae > Oncorhynchus > Oncorhynchus nerka. Next base: position 77,340,570 of record NC_088415.1, on the reverse strand, counting down.
ATTTGTCTCCGTTCTTAAATATTGGGATTATGGGTTAGGGTTAGGGTCCTTGATTCCAGATGTCAGGGAAATAACCTACACTCAGGATCAAATTAAACACTTTTAATATAGCCAATTGAGATGTTGCACTAGTGAGTTTGAGCATCTCATGTAGGATGCCATCAGGTCCGCATGCTTTTTTAAATTTCAGGGCCTGAAGTTTCTTATAGAGCTCCTGGTCAGTAATTGGGGAGTCCAATGTATTTTGATTGTCCTTTATAGCTTTTTCTAATCATTTTAATTTCGAATTAATTTGGCATTGTTCTGTGTTTGCATCAATTTGAATGATTTTTGTAGAATGTTTTAAAATGGGTGTCCATATGTCACCCTTTTATAAAGCTAATTCCTCAATTTTTTTAGTTTGTGTTTATGGACTCCTCAATTACTGCCAGCTGCTTGCTGTTGTACTGTGTTTTTTTGGTTCTGAGTGTACGCTTATAGTAGAGGTCGACCAATTATGACATGGTCGATTAATAAGGACGATTTCAAGTTTTCATAATAATCGATAATCTGCCTTTTTGGACGCCGATTATGGCTGATTACATTGCAATCCACGAGGAGACTGCGTGGCAGGCTGACCACCTGTTACTCCACGAGGAGACTGCGTGGCAGGCTGACCACCTGTTACTCTACGAGGAGACTGCGTGGCAGGCTGACCACCTGTTACGCGAGTGCAGCATCAAAAGGACCTTGTGGCTGCAAGGAGCCAAGGTAAGTTGCTAGCTAGCATTAAACTTAACTTATAAAAAACAATCAATCTTCACATAATCACTAGTTAACTACACTTGGTTGATATTACTAGGTTAACTAGCTTGTCCTGCATTGCATATAACCAATGTGATGCCTGTTAACCTCTTACCTCTACCTGGGACGCTTGCGTCCCAACTAGAGCTCTGGAAATGCAAATGCGCTACGCTAAATGCTAATAGTATTAGTTAAAACTCAAAAGTTCATTAAAATACACATGCAGGGTATCAAATTAAAGCTACACTCGTTGTGAATCCAGGCAACAAGTCCGATTTTTAAAATGCTTTTCGGCGACAGCATGAGAAGCTATTATCTGATAGCATGCACCAATACACTACAACAGAAAAGCACAGCAGGGGACGTAAACAAAATAATTTGCATTTCGGCGTTACACAAACCGCACAATAAAATAGAAAACAGTCATTACCTTTCACCATCTTCTTTGTTGGCACTCCTAGATGTCCCATAAACACTATTGGGTCTTTATTTCGATTAAATCGGGCCATATAAAGCCAAGATATCGTTATATGTAGACTGTGTGATAAACGAAAAACAGCGATTTCACAACGTAACGTCATTTTTTAAAATTCAAAAAGTAGACGATAAACTTTCACAAAACACTTCGAAATACGTTTGTAATGCTACTTTAGGTATTAGTAAACATTAATAAGCGATAAAAATCATCCGTAGGCGATGTACATTCATTAGCTGTCGTCTTGGAAAAAATTTCAGGAGAGAGCTCTTCCGGAATGATCTGGGCGGAGACCGGAGGTACGTCGTGCCCCTCTTTCGGTTCAACCAAGAATCAAAGAGGATTAAATTCACAAGATACTCGACTGCATGGGGATGCTGTGGGAGTTGAATGCTCGGTCTTATCTAATTCGGCTCACTGTTAACAATTGCTGGAAGTGGCGCAAGGATATTTATTTCCATTTTCTGTGATCAGGTTTTCCTGCGCTTTCCGATGTAACGCACGTTATGTAATAGCCACAGTCGTGATTTAACCAGTTTTAAAAACGTCCGAGGGTTTCCTATACACACATTCTAACCATATGAACGTACTATATTCCTGGCATGAGTAGCAGGGCGCTGAAATGTTGCGCGATTTTTAACAAAATGTTCAAAAAAGTAGAGGGTAGGAGCAACTAGTTAATTTATCTTTCTTAAAATGAATACAGAGAATTATACATTTTTAAGCCTGCATATTTAGTTAAAATAAATTAATGTTAGCAGGCAATATTAACTAGGGTAATTGTGTCACTTCTCTTGCGTTCAGTGCAAGCAGAGTCAGGATATAATGCAGTAGTTTGGGCCGCCTGGCTCATTGTGAACTGTGTGAAGACCATTTCTTCCTAACAAAGACCATAATTCATTTGACAGAATTTTACCTAATTATGACATAACATTGAAGGTTGTGCAATGTAACAGCAATATTTAGACTTAGGGTTTGACACCCGTTCGATAAAATAAACGTTTTGTTTTCAAAATGATAGTTTCCGGATTTGACCATATTAATGACCAAAGGCTCGTATTTCTGTGTGTTTATTATATTATAATTAAGTCTATGATTTGACTGAGCAGTGGGTAGGCAGCAGCAGGCTTGTCAGCATTCATTCTGACAGCACTTTACTGCATTTGCCAGCATCTCTTAGCAATGCTTGAAGCACAGCGCTGTTTATGACTTCAAGCCTATCAACTCCCGAGGTCAGGCTGGCAATACTAAAGTGCCTATAAGAACATCCAATAGTCAAAGGTATATGAAATACAAATGGTACAGAGAGAAATAGTTGACGCGTCATAATTCCAAGAATAACTTGTGGCGGAACACGAAAGGGGTTTGTCCTGTCTTTACTATCATTAACTGAAGACTGATAGTTTTTATCAAAGATTCTCTGTAATTAGTTATTACGCGATTAGGCAGATTAATCATGTAACCGTAATTACTAGGAAGCCAAGGAAATATATTCTGATTATAAAGTTATAATTTCCTAAAATAACTTTTCAGATATTTTATCTGATCAATTAGTCTTCGAATTAATGAATTATTTACTTTACCTCACGTTAGTCTCATTCCAAACGTCGTAGATTGTTGGTTAGAAGACGAACCCAGTCTTCACTATGAGTCATCCATACATCAATTGTCTTAAATCATTTATTTATTACTAAGTAATTCACAGAAATGCATAAACAAACAAACAAACAAGGTAAATGTGGTTATATGAAATGATAGGAGAATGTGCCCTAGTGGGCTAAACCGGCATGGCGGCTTGTTGGACAAAAGGGGAAGTGGGGGTCGACAATTGAAATGCTAATCCTTTGCACATCAACGCTCACTCATTCGGGAACAATTGCAATCAATATATATTTACGCTCAGTGAGTCGTCTTGATCGCTGGTGAAAAGTTTGTTTCTTTTGTAGAATTGTCCGTCTCTCTCCCTCTCTCTCTCTGTCGTGGTTATAGTGGATAGTTCAGAGTGACATGAATTTGTTTAGTTATAGAATGGATGTATCGGTGGTTGTCGTTCTTCGCGTTCAATGATACCAAATTCCTAGCTGCAGAATAGTAATTAATATCAAAGACTTGTCTTATTCTGTCGGTATCGATAGTCTAAGAGTTTAACCACGTGTTAAAAGATTCAGCAATGGTCTACAACCTTTGTGCTCTCCTAATGGAGAAAAACATGGTCTGCACCCTTTAGCCATCTCGTAATTGAGGTAAGCTCGGTCTGCTGATCGAAAACCCGAGTGGGGGTTTTATTCAGAAGGGCCGAAAAAGGGCTGTCCCAGGATGTCTGACCCTAACTGGGCTCAGGGGCGGTCCTCTAATTTAGTTCAAATCAAAAGGGAATTGTAGTTTTCTTCATTAAACAGTCCAAAATCATATTACACAATTATACAAACAGTATCATACTCACTCATTCATCTTATACAACAATTAGATGTAAACCTCATATCTGAGGCTATTATATAAACATCGTTATGGTAATGTGGCCACACAGTCTCCCATGAGCTTCCCCACGTTGCAACAAACGGACCAGTTCGTAGCTGGATTCTTCACCGATCTTTTATACTTTCTCCGGAACATGAAATTTGTTCGTTCCTCAAGTTCTGTGAGGTGGAAAGATTTCCTTTGTCCTCTATGAAAATGTACTCTCTCTATACTGTCCATGAGGAGATCCTCAGGAATATACGACGTCTCTCTGACCACAGCAACCTAGTTGAAGGAGGAAAGGGGGAGGCAGGGAAAGGGGGATGGGGCTTGCTATACCCAAAGAGGCCAACGTCATGACAGGTTCCTTCGTTCTTTTACCGTTGATGTCTTCCATAGGGAATGTCTTGATCTACTTCAAATAAGGTCTGTGTTTTGTGCAGGCTTAAACCGCCTAGGCGTTTTGATACACGTTTAAATCTCGCTAGGATAAGGTAATGTTTGTCAACACATTTTAATAAATCCACTCTACAAAAAAAAAAAATTGCTTATATTTAGCCAATATTGTTCAGAGTTACCTTGTCCTTTGGATATCTATACAGTTATCAAATTGGCAAGGTGGTGTGAGTCTACACAAAACACAGACCGTATATATATTTTTTATATATATATGATTTATTTCACCTTTATTTAACCAATTAGGCTAGTTGAGAACAAGTTCTCATTTGCAACTGCGACCTGGCCAAGATAAAGCATAGCAATTCGACACATACAACAACACAGAGTTACACATGGAATAAACAAAACATACAGTCAATAATACAGTAGAACAAAAGAAAACAAAAAGTCTATATACAGTGAGTGCAAATGAGGTAAGTTAAGGAAATAAATAGGCCATAGTGGCGAAGTAATTACAATATAGCAATTAAACACTGGAATGGTAGATCGGCAGAAGATGAATGTGCAGGTAGAGATACTGGGGTGCAAAGGAGCAAAATAAATAAATAAATACCAGTATGGGGATGAGGTAGGTAGATAGATGGGCTGTTTACAGATAGGCTAAGTACAGGTGCAGTGATATGTGAGCTGCTCTGACAGCTGGTGCTTAAAGCTAGTGAGGGAGATGTGAGTCTCCAGCTTCAGAGATTTTTGCAATTCGTTCCAGTCATGGGCAGCAGAGAACTTGAAGGAAAGACGACCAAACGAGGAATTGGCTTTGGGGGTGACCAGTGAGATAAACCTGCTGGAGTGCGTGCTACGAGTGGGTGCTGCTATGGTGACCAGTGAGCTGAGATAAGGCGGGGCTTTACCTAGCAGAGACTTGTAGATAACCTGTAGCCAGAGGGTTTGGCAACGAGTATGAAGCGAGGGCCAAACAACGAGAGCGTACAGGTCGCAATGGTGGGTAGTGTATGCGGCTTTGGTGACAAAACGGATGGCACTGTGATAGACTGCATCCAGTTTGTTGAATAGAGTGTTGGAGGCTATTTTATAGATGACATCACCGAAGTCGAGGATCGGTAGGATGGTCAGTTTTACGAGGGTATGTTTGGCAGCATGAGTGAAGGATGCTTTGTCGAGATATAGGAAACCGATTCTAGATTTTATTTTGAATTGGAGATGCTTAATGTGAGTCTGGAAGGAGAGTTTACAGTCTAACCAGACACCCAGGTATTTGTAGTTGTCCACGTATTCTAAGTCAGAGCCGTCCAGAGTAGTGATGCTGGACGGGCGAGCAGGTGCGGGCAGAGATCGATTGAAAAGCATGCATTTAGTTTTACTTGCGTTTAAGAGCAATTAGAGGCCACGGAAGGAGAGTTGTATGGCATTGAAGCTCGTCTGGAGGTTAGTTAAAACAGTGTCCAAGGAGGGGCCAGAAGTATACAGAATGGTGTCGTCTGCGTAGAGGTGGATCAGAGAATCACCAGCAGCAAGAGCAACATCATTGATGTATACAGAAAAGAGAGTCGGCCCGAGAATTGAACCCTGTGGTACACCCATAGTGACTGTCAGAGGTTCAGACAACAGGCCCTCCGATTTGACACACTGAACTCTATCAGAGAAGTAGTTGGTAAACCAGGCGAGGCAATCATTTGAGAAACCAAGGCTGTCGAGTCTGCCAATAATAATGTTGTGTTTGACAGAGTCGAAAGCCTTGGCCAGGTCGATGAATACGGCTGCACAGTAATGTCTCTTATTGATGGCGGTTATGATGTCGTTTAGAACCTTGAGCGTGGCTGAGGTGCACCCATGACCAGCTCTGAAACCAGATTGCATAGCGTAGAAGGTATGGTGGGATTCGAAATGGTCAGTAATCTGTTTGTTAACTTGGCTTTCGAAGACCTTAGAAAGACAGGGTAGGATAGATATAGGTCTGTAGCAGTTTGGGTCTAGAGTGTCACCCCCTTTGAAGAGGGGGATGACCGCGGCAGCTTTCCAATCTTTGGGAATCTCAGATGATACGAAAGAGAGGTTGAACAGGCTAGTAATAAGGGTTGCAGCAATTTCGGCAGATCATTTTAGAAAGAGAGGGTCCAGATTGTCTAGCCTGGCTGATTTGTAGGGGTCCAGATTTTGCAGCTCTTTCAGAACATCGGCTATCTGGATTTGGGTAAAGGAGAAATGGTGGGGGCTTTGGCGGGTTGCTGTGGAGGGTGCCGGGCAGTTGACCGGGGTAGGGGTAGCCATGTGGAAAGCATGGCCAGCCGTAGAGAAATGCTTATTGAAATTCTCAATTATAGTGGATTTATCGGTGGTGACAGTGTTTCCTAGCCTCAGAGCAGTGGGCAGCTGGGAGGAGGTGCTATTATTCTCCATGGACTTCACAGTGTCCCATAACTTTTTTGAGTTAGTACTACAGGATGCAAATGTCTGTTTGAAAAAGCTTGCCTTAGCTTTTCTAACTGCCTGTGTATATTTGTTCCTAACTTCCCTGAAAAGTTGCATATCACGGGGGCTATTCGATGCTAATGCAGAACGCCACAGGATGTTTTTGTGCTGGTCAAGGGCAGTCAGGGCTGGCGTGAACCAAGGACTATATCTATTCCTAGTTCAAATTTTTTTTGAGAGGGGCATGCTTATTTAAGATGGTGAGGAAGGCACTTTTAAAGAATAGCATCATCTACTGACGGGATGAGGTCAATGTCATTCCAGGATACCCCGGACAGGTCGATTAGAAAGGCCTGCTCGCAGAAGTGTTTCAGGGAGTGTTTGACAGTGATGAGGAGTGGTCGTTTGATCACAGACCCATTACGGATGCAGGCAATGAGGCAGTGATCGCAGAGATTTTGATTGAAAACAGCAGAGGTGTATTTGGAGGGCGAATTAATTAGAATGACATCTATCAGGGTGCCCGTGTTTATTGATTTGGGGTTGTACCTGGAAGGTTCATTGATAATTTGTGTGAGATTGAGGGCATCAAGTTTATTTTGTAGGATGGCCGGGGTGTTAAGCATGTCCCAGTTTAGGTCACCTAGTAGCACGAGCTCAGAAGATAGATGGGGGGCAATCATATAGACACATATAGTATCGAGGGCACAGCTGGGGGCAGAGGGAGGTCTATAGCAAGCGGCAACAGACTTGTTTCTGGAAAGGTGAATTTGTAGAAGCAGAAGCTCAAATTGTTTGGGTACAGACTTAGAAAGTAATACAGAACTCTGCAGGCTATCTTTGCAGTAGATTGCAACACCGCCCCCTTTGGCAGTTCTATCTTGGCGGAAAACGTTATTGTTAGCAATGGAGATTTCAGGGTTTTTGGTGGTTTTCCTAAGCCAGGCTTCAGACACGGCTAAGACATCTGGGTCGGCAGAGTGTGCTAAAGCAGTGAGTAAAACAAACTGCTGAAGTGAATCTAAAAAGATCCTAAGGAATAAATGAATGAAGGAACCGCTTTTCAGATTTTGCTGGAAGGTGTCATGGCAATTATGACTCACACTTTGGTATTAAATTCTTACCATACCCATTATTAAAATAAGATTTCCTGCATATAGAAATGACAGTTTTTGTTTTCAACATTCATCACAGGTAACTTAAACTCTATTTTTTTAATTATTCAAACAGTTGAGAGTATTTGTGTCTCCTAAACAGACTCTTCAGTATCCCTGTCACTTCAGAGAGCTGTGTGTGTACGATTATATTCATTTTACAGATGGCAGAGAAAAGCAGAGCACCAGTGTGGGACTATTACATTGAATTGGCACCAGGGAAAGCAAGGTGTCTTATTTGTGTCATATAACTGTCATAATTACAAATATATATATAATAATAGGCAGATTAATTGGTATTGGCTTTTTTTGGTCCTCCAATAATCTGTATCGGTATCGGTATCGGCGTTGAAAAATCATAATCAGTCGACCTCTAGTTTATCTAGTTTTAAAGTCTCACAGTAATGAAGGCGTAATTCACCATTATTTGGGTCTCTGTGCTTTTGGTTGGATGGTGTTCTGATGAAGTTTTTTCCTTATAATTTTACAATCTGCATCAAACCAGTTGTCATCATTTTGGTTAGTTGTTTTTGATCAATTTCAGTTATTCTTCTTTTGCCTGAATATATTGTAGATGTTCTTTACTGCTAGATTGATACCTTCTTCACTGTGAGTGAATGTGGTATCCAATAAGTTATCTATGAGTGTTTGGATTTTTTGATTACAGGTTGCTTTCTGGTATTCTTCTGTGCTGTTTTGGGCCCATCGGTATGAATTTCTGATGTTGTACCGCTAACTGGGCTGTGAATGTGTGGTTGTTTCCATGTCAAATCTTATGAGGAACAAGGTCATTTGGCTGTGATCAGACAGAGGGGATAGTGGCTTGTCAGTGAATGAGCTGAAAGAGAAAGGGTCAAAGTCTGTAATCTACTGTGCTGTGGCCAAGATATGAGCAATGGGTGAATCTCCCTAAAGAGTCCCCCCGGTAACCTACCATTGGCAAAGGACCCAGGCTTCGACAGAGCTGCAATAGAGCCCTTCCGTTTTTGTTGATGGTGCTGTCACTGTTGTTTCTATGGGGAGATGAAGACCATTAGAAACAGTATGGCCTGTAATAAAGCTGTCCCCTCGTGTCGGTCGTTAGATCAGGTGTTCCTGTGCGCTCTTTTATATCCCCACAGATAAGCACATTTCCCTGGGTCCTGGAAATGGCACGTCTCTTCCTCAAGGGAGGGGAATATCTCCTCTGAGTAATATGTGCTGAGGGGGGATATATATTGCACAAAGGAACACATATGTTTCCTGCCCGTACAACTTCTTTTTCAGTTTTTACCAAATGTGATATATAACACATTTCAGGGGATCAATTTGATTTTGTAGTTTGGGTTTGTACCAGATAATCAGTCCTCCAGAGTCTCTGCCTCTATTGACAGAGCTGTGTATCTGTGATGGCACAATTACCTCTCTGTAGCCTGTGGGACAGTGAGTGACAGTGTCAGCCTTACACCATGTCTCCTGCAGAATGATTACCTCTCTGTAGCCTGTGGGGCAGTGAGTGACAGTGTCAGCCTTACACCATGTCTCCTACAGAATGATTACCTCTCTGTAGCCTGTGGGACAGTGAGTGACAGTGTCAGCCTTACACCATGTCTCCTGCAGAATGATTACCTCTCTGTAGCCTGTGGGACAGTGAGTGACAGTGTCAGCCTTACACCATGTCTCCTGCAGAATGATTACCTCTCTGTAGCCTGTGGGACAGTGAGGGACAGTGTCAGCCTTACACCATGTCTCCTGCAGAATGATTACCTCTCTGTAGCCTGTGGGACAGTGAGTGACAGTGTCAGCCTTACACCATGTCTCCTGCAGAATGATTACCTCTCTGTAGCCTGTGGGACAGTGAGTGACAATGTCAGCCTTACACCATGTCTCCTGCAGAATGATTACCTCTCTGTAGCCTGTGGGACAGTGAGTGACAATGTCAGCCTTACACCATGTCTCCTGCAGAATGATTACCTCTCTGTAGCCTGTGGGACAGTGAGTGACAATGTCAGCCTTACACCATGTCTCCTGCAGAATGATTACCTCTCTGTAGCCTGTGGGACAGTGAGTGACAGTGTCAGCCTTACACCATGTCTCCTGCAGAATGATTACCTCTCTGTAGCCTGTGGGACAGTGAGTGACAGTGTCAGCCTTACACCATGTCTCCTACAGAATGATTACCTCTCTGTAGCCTGTGGGGACAGTGAGTGACAGTGTCTGCCTTACACCATGTCTCCTGCAGAATGATTACCTCTCTGTAGCCTGTGGGGCAGTGAGTGACAATGTCAGCCGTACACCATGTCTCCTGCAGAATGATTACCTCTCTGTAGCCTGTGGGACAGTGAGTGACAGTGTCTGCCTTACACCATGTCTCCTGCAGAATGATTACCTCTCTGTAGCCTGTGGGACAGTGAGTGACAGTGTCTGCCTTACACCATGTCTCCTGCAGAATGATTACCTCTCTGTAGCCTGTGGGGACAGTGAGTGACAGTGTCTGCCTTACACCATGTCTCCTGCAGAATGATTACCTCTCTGTAGCCTGTGGGACAGTGAGGGACAGTGTCAGCCTTACACCATGTCTCCTGCAGAATGATTACCTCTCTGTAGCCTGTGGGACAGTGAGGGACAGTGTCAGCCTTACACCATGTCTCCTGCAGAATGATTACCTCTCTGTAGCCTGTGGGACAGTGAGTGACAGTGTCTGCCTTACACCATGTCTCCTACAGAATGATTACCTCTCTGTAGCCTGTGGGACAGTGAGTGACAGTGTCAGTCTTACACCATGTCTCCTGCAGAATGATTACCTCTCTGTAGCCTGTGGGACAGTGAGTGACAGTGTCTGCCTTACACCATGTCTCCTACACAATGATTACCTCTCTGTAGCCTGTGGGACAGTGAGTGACAGTGTCAGCCTTACACCATGTCTCCTGCAGAATGATTACCTCTCTGTAGCCTGTGGGACAGTGAGTGACAATGTCAGCCTTACACCATGTCTCCTGCAGAATGATTACCTCTCTGTAGCCTGTGGGACAGTGAGTGACAATGTCAGCCTTACACCATGTCTCCTGCAGAATGATTACCTCTCTGTAGCCTGTGGGACAGTGAGTGACAGTGTCAGCCTTACACCATGTCTCCTGCAGAATGATTACCTCTCTGTAGCCTGTGGGACAGTGAGTGACAGTGTCAGCCTTACACCATGTCTCCTGCAGAATGATTACCTCTCTGTAGCCTGTGGGGACAGTGAGTGACAATGTCAGCCTTACACCATGTCTCCTGCAGAATGATTACCTCTCTGTAGCCTGTGGGGACAGTGAGTGACAGTGTCAGCCTTACACCATGTCTCCTGCAGAATGATTACCTCTCTGTAGCCTGTGGGACAGTGAGTGACAGTGTCAGCCTTACACCATGTCTCCTACAGAATGATTACCTCTCTGTAGCCTGTGGGGACAGTGAGTGACAGTGTCTGCCTTACACCATGTCTCCTGCAGAATGATTACCTCTCTGTAGCCTGTGGGGCAGTGAGTGACAATGTCAGCCGTACACCATGTCTCCTGCAGAATGATTACCTCTCTGTAGCCTGTGGGACAGTGAGTGACAGTGTCTGCCTTACACCATGTCTCCTGCAGAATGATTACCTTTCTGTAGCCTGTGGGACAGTGAGTGACAGTGTCTGCCTTACACCATGTCTCCTGCAGAATGATTACCTCTCTGTAGCCTGTGGGGACAGTGAGTGACAGTGTCTGCCTTACACCATGTCTCCTGCAGAATGATTACCTCTCTGTAGCCTGTGGGACAGTGAGGGACAGTGTCAGCCTTACACCATGTCTCCTGCAGAATGATTACCTCTCTGTAGCCTGTGGGACAGTGAGGGACAGTGTCAGCCTTACACCATGTCTCCTGCAGAATGATTACCTCTCTGTAGCCTGTGGGACAGTGAGTGACAGTGTCTGCCTTACACCATGTCTCCTGCAGAATGATTACCTCTCTGTAGCCTGTGGGACAGTGAGTGACAGTGTCAGTCTTACACCATGTCTCCTGCAGAATGATTACCTCTCTGTAGCCTGTGGGACAGTGAGTGACAGTGTCTGCCTTACACCATGTCTCCTACAGAATGATTACCTCTCTGTAGCCTGTGGGACAGTGAGTGACAGTGTCAGCCTTACACCATGTCTCCTGCAGAATGATTACCTCTCTGTAGCCTGTGGGACAGTGAGTGACAATGTCAGCCTTACACCATGTCTCCTGCAGAATGATTACCTCTCTGTAGCCTGTGGGACAGTGAGTGACAATGTCAGCCTTACACCATGTCTCCTGCAGAATGATTACCTCTCTGTAGCCTGTGGGACAGTGAGGGACAGTGTCAGCCTTACACCATGTCTCCTGCAGAATGATTACCTCTCTGTAGCCTGTGGGACAGTGAGTGACAATGTCAGCCTTACACCATGTCTCCTGCAGAATGATTACCTCTCTGTAGCCTGTGGGACAGTGAGGGACAGTGTCAGCCTTACACCATGTCTCCTGCAGAATGATTACCTCTCTGTAGCCTGTGGGACAGTGAGGGACAGTGTCAGCCTTACACCATGTCTCCTGCAGAATGATTACCTCTCTGTAGCCTGTGGGACAGTGAGGGACAGTGTCAGCCTTACACCATGTCTCCTGCAGAATTATGAATTATTTTTTTTTAACTCCAGCTCTGAATGTTCCACATGCTAACTGATAGGTTGATGAGTTTAGGCCATGAATGTTCCACATGCTGACTGATAGGTTGATGAGTTTAGGCCCTGAATGTTCCACATGCTAACTGATAGGTTGATGAGTTTAGGCTCTGAATGTTCCACATGCTGACTGATAGGTTGATGAGTTTAGGCCCTGAATGTTCCACATGCTAACTGATAGGTTGATGAGTTTAGGCTCTGAATGTTCCACATGCTAACTGATAGGTTGATGAGTTTAGGCCATGAATGTTCCACATGCTGACTGATAGGTTGATGAGTTTAGGCTCTGAATGTTCCACATGCTAACTGATAGGTTGATGAGTTTAGGCCATGAATGTTCCACATGCTGACTGATAGGTTGATGAGTTTAGGCCCTGAATGTTCCACATGCTAACTGATAGGTTGATGAGTTTAGGCTCTGAATGTTCCACATGCTGACTGATAGGTTGATGAGTTTAGGCCCTGAATGTTCCACATGCTAACTGATAGGTTGATGAGTTTAGGCTCTGAATGTTCCACATGCTAACTGATAGGTTGATGAGTTTAGGCCATGAATGTTCCACATGCTAACTGATAGGTTTATGAGTTTAGGCCCTGAATGTTCCACATGCTGACTGATAGGTTGATGAGTTTAGGCCATGAATGTTCCACATGCTAACTGATAGGTTTATGAGTTTAGGCCCTGAATGTTCCACATGCTGACTGATAGGTTGATGAGTTTAGACCCTGAATGTTCCACATGCTGACTGATAGGTTGATGAATTTAGGCCATGAATGTTCCACATGCTGACTGATAGGTTGATGAGTTTAGGCCATGAATGTTCCACATGCTAACTGATAGGTTGATGAGTTTAGGCCCTGAATGTTCCACATGCTGACTGATAGGTTGATGAATTTAGGCCATGAATGTTCCACATGCTGACTGATAGGTTGATGAGTTTAGGCCATGAATGTTCCACATGCTAACTGATAGCGGTTTCATGTTGCAAAAATAAAAAATAGCACAGTCAAAAATACAGTAAACGTTTAGTACAATAGCTGTGTGTGTATTTAGTGCAGTTTAGTGAAAGATGTATTGGAGGAGCTGTTTAATCTCACTCTATCCTACAAAGTTATCCTGTCCTCAGAGGAACTCCGATGAGCTGTGCTGGTCCTGCTGTTGGGCCCTGTGGAGGGGAGGGGGGCCAGGTCTGGGCCAGGGGGGGCTGCCTCTCTGATCTGCTAGAGGTGGGGGTCTGGTGAGGGGTAGTAGGCTGGGCCCGGTCACGTCTGACTGCGCCGATGGACGTGGTGAAGCTCTGGTGGTGGGTGGGGCCTGTGGGGTGCGCTATGGGGTGGTTAGGAGCTGTAGCTTCTCTCTAGGCGTCTCTACAGTCTGTTTTCTATGCAGCAGAACCCTCTTGATGACAGACAACTCCTTTGCAATCTCCTCCTTTACCTGCACTAGCTCTCTCCTCATAGAGTTCTTCAGTTGGTTCCTGCACTGGTTGATTTGGTCCTGTAGAAGCTCTGTGTCTGGAGGTGGTGTAGCTGGGGGGCTGCTCCTTCAGCTCAGTAACCATTACCTCTAACAGAGCCAGCCTGTCTCTCAGCAGGCTGATGGTGGAGTGGTCATGGCTCTGGTGGTCGTAGGCAGGCAGGGGGAAAGGATAGACCTGTTGCGTGGATCTGGGCCTGGGCTCCTGATGTTTGAGTGCCTGAGGTGAGGTGAGGAGAGAGGTCGGGGTACTTTCCTTATCCTTTTTAGTTTCCGCTAACTTCCCTAGGGTGGGTAAGTCCTGCACAAAAGAGCTGAGTGCAGCATCACTGCCCTGAACCATGACAGTGTCGTTCTGGTACACCGTCAGAAACCTGTTTTCCTGGTCCTTTTCACTGTCCTCAAAAATGTGTATTTGCCTTCCCTTACAGATGCTATTTTCTTTGTTGTATAGCTGAAATGGCTGGTTACAGCTGTATGCAGAGGTGTGGTCTGTGTAAAGGTTTGTAACAGTCCTGTTGTGTGAGCAGTCGGCAAACAACATTTCCGGATTCTTCCTCTGAATGCCGTGTTAAAAATGTATTATTTCCTTCTCTGATTTGATTTCTGCTGGAAACTCTAAAAAGGGGTGTGTGGTCTCTCAGTCTCTGCTGCTGCTGCTGTTTCTAGCGCTGCCACATTGGCCATGTTGCTATGGTTACCGCCAGTAAACAGTTTTAAATTAGCTAGCACTATTAAGATTTATATTTTAACTCACCTCCTGTGTTGATATTCAGTTGTACAATTTGATGACTTATATATTTTTTGCTATTTAATATTGTTAATCTCACTCTTAACAACTGAAAGTCATAACAAGTCAGGAGCATGACTCTACTGCTAATTCCCACATTCTCTCTGACTTCCTCCTTCTAAGTAAAAATGTTGACTTCCTGCCGAACTGTCTCTCAGCATCACTCTCTCTGTCTCTGTCTCTGTCTCTCTCTCTCGCTCTCTCTCTCTCTCTCTGTGTCTCTCTCTCTCCCTTTCTCTCTCTGTCTCTGTCTCTGTCCCTCTCTCTCTCTCTCTCTCTCTCTCCCTCTGTCTCTGTCTCTGTCTCTGTCTCTCTCTCTCTCTGTGTCTCTGTCTCTGTCTCTCTCTCTCTCCCTTTATCTCTCCCTCTGTCTGTCTATCTCTGTCTCTCTCTCTGTCTCTGTCTCTGTCTCTCTCTCTCTCTCATCCACCCACATGTTTTTATCCTACAGAAATGAAATTAGATGAAAGTCCCTGGGGAAAGGTGGTCACACGAGGGAGACAGGAATCCCATGTGGGAACAGATATGATACAACACCGTGCCTGAATTATGTTTGGGATTGAAATAAACAACACTGTCACTGAATCAAAAGGAGGACTGAATATGAAGCAGAACCATCCCTAAATCCAATGGGTAACAAATGTAAACGTAACCCCATCACTGGATCCAATGGGGGACATAAAATAACTTAGCACCCACATTTACTGAATCCAATGGGGGACCAATATAAATGCAACACCTTCACTGAATCCAATGGGGGACAAACATAAACACAGCACCTTCATTGAAACCAATTGGGTTTTAAATAAACTCAACAACGCCATTGAAAACTCATGGGGAACAGTTTCAGTTGGCCATAGCGGTGCATTATCTATCGAGTGTTACTGTAATACTGTCCTCCTCCTCCTTATGACTCTATTCTACAATCTTCTATGCTCTCGTTGGCTGGCCCTCACTACATATCCGGCACCAAACCCACTGGCTCCAGGTCATCTATAAATCTTTGCTAGGTAAAGCCCAGCCTTATCTCAGCTCACTGGTCACCATAGCAACACCCACCCATAGCATGCGCTCCAGCAGGTATATTTTACTGGTCCCCAAAGCCAACACTTCCTTTGGCCATCTTTCCTTCCAGTTCTCTGCTGCCAATGACTGGAGCGAATTGCAAAAATCACTGAAGCCTTATATTTCCCTCTCTAACTTTAAGCACCAGCTGTCAGAGCAGCTTACCGATCACTGTACCTGTACACAACCAATCTGTAAATAGCAAACCCAACTACCTCATCTCCATTTTGTTACTTACCCTCTTGCTCTTTTGCACCCCAGTATCTCTACTTGCACGTCATCATCTACACATCTACCACTCCAGTGTTAATGCTAAATTTGAATTATTTTGCCTCTATGGCCTATTTATTGCTTTACCTCACCACTCTTCTACATTTTCACACACATTGTACATACATTTTTATATTGTGTTATTGACTGTATGTTTATGTTTAACTCTGTGTTGTTTTTGTCGCACTGCTTTGCTTTATCTTGGCCAGGTCTCAGTTATAAATGAGAACTTGTTCTCAACTGGCCTTCCTGGTTAAATAAAGGTGAAATAAAATAAAATAATTCAAACTCTTATAAAAAAGGGTTCTAAAAGGGTTCTTCGGCTGTCCCCATAGGAGAAGCTTTTTGCTTTCAAGTAGATCCCTTTTGGGTTCTAGGTAGAATCCTTTTGGTTTCCATGTAGAACTCTCTGTGGAACGGGTTCTACATGTAACCCAAAATGGTTCTATCTTGAACCTAAAGGGTTCTACTTGGGACCAAAAAGGGTTCTTCAAAGGTTCTCTTATGGGTACAGATGAAGAACAATTTTAGGTTCTATTGTATTCTACTGAGCCATTTACTTTATGTCAGTATTTGTCCGTTCTTATCTTTTATTTTTATTTTTTTTTGTTGCATAGTCGAGGAGGAACCTGCAAGTAGGCATTTTGTTCGACGATGTCAAGAGGTAGGATCTTATTTTTAGCCAGTTTGCTACAGTAGGAAAATTATCCTGCAGCAACAGGAAATGTGAATTATAAAGTGGATTATAATTAATGGACATTTTTGTAGGGGTTGATGTATTTTTTGTTAGGGCAAATCAAGTCTGAAACTTCAAAGTGGACATTACAAACTTTTCAAACTCAAATACACGACAAGTTTGCAAATTCTCAGCAATAAAAGAGTGATTAAGATACAATCCTACATCTGTACACCATGTGTATCCTGTACATACCTCACTCTCCCATTCCCCTCTCCCCCCTCCACTCTCTCCCTCCTCCTCCTCCCTTCTCTCTCCCATTCCCCTCTCCCTCTCTCTTCCCCCTCCACTCTCTCCCTCCTCCTCCTCCCTTCTCTCTCCCATTCCCCTCTCCCTCCCTCTCCCCCCTCCACTCTCTCCCTCCTCCTCCTCCCTTCTCTCTCCCATTCCCCTCTCCCTCCCTCTCCCCCCTCCACTCTCTCCCTCCTCCTCCTCCCTTCTCTCTCCCTCTTCCCACATCCCCCCACTCTCTCTGTTTGCTCTGGTTCTCTCTGAGGACAGACGCTCCCTCTCTTTCCTGTCTGATGTTTCCCTACTGTTTTATCAGCGTTTGAAGGTAACGGCAGGATATCGATGTGATGAATGGTCTTTATGAGGGTGTTGTATTGATGGCCTGATGGCAGCACTGCAGTCGTGGGCAGAGGAATGCTCGGCTGAATATATTAAACTTTCCCTCTCTCTCTCTCTCTCTCTCTCTCTCTCTCTCTCTCTCTCTCTCTCTCTCTCCCTCTCTCTCTCTCTCTCAGCCGGTCTGTCTTTTTCTTTCTCTTGTTCTCTCTCTTGTAGCCTCTCTGTCTCTCTCAGAACCCTTGAATTTTTCCACATTTTGTTACGCTACAACCTTATTCCAAAATTGATTAAATTGTGTTTTCCCCTCATCAATCTACACACAATACCGCATAATGACAAAGCAAAAACAGTTTTTTATCAATTTTAGCAAATTTATAAAAAATATCAAACTTAAATATTACATTTACATAAGTATTCAGACCCTTTACTCAGTACTTTGTTGAAGCATCTTTGGCAGTGATTACAGTATTCTTGGGTATGACGCTATAAGCTTGGCACAGCTGTATTTGTGGAGTTTCTCCCATTCTCCTCTGCAGATCCTCTCCAGCTCTGTCAGGTTGGATGGGGAGCGTCGCTGCACAGCTATTATCATGTCTCTCCAGAGATGTTCGATTGGGTTCAATTTCGGGCTCTGGCTGGGCCACTCAAGGACATTCGGAGACTACTGCGTTGTCTTGGCTGCGTGCTTAGGGTCGTTGTCTTGTTGAAAGGTGAACCTTCGCCCCAACCTGAGGTCCTGAGAGCTCTGTTGCAGGTTTTTATCAAGGATCCACCTGTACTTTGCTCCATTCATCTTTGCCTCGATCCTGACTAGTCTCCCAGTCCCTGCTGCTGAAAAACATCTCCACAGCATGATGCTGCCACCATCATGCTTCACTGTAGGGATGGTGCCAGGTTTCCTCCAGGCGTGACGATTGGATTTCAGGCCAAAGAGTTCAATCTCGGTTTCATCAGACCAGAGAGTCTTGTTTCTCATGGTCTGAGAGTCCTTTAGGTGCCTGTTGGGAAACTCCAAGAGGGCTGTCATGTTCCTTTTACTTATGAGTGGATTCCATCTGGCCACTCTACCAAAAAGGCCTGATTGGTGGAGTTCTGCAGAGATGGTTGTCCTTCTGGAAGGTTCTCCCATCTCCACAGAGGAACTCTGGAGCTCTGTCAGAGTGACCATCAGGTTCTTGGTCACCTCCCTGAGCAAGGCCCTTCACTGATCATCTCAAGGATGATCAATGGAAACAGGATGCACCTGAGGTCAATTTCGAGTCTCATACCTGTTTTCATTTAGTCTTTATGGGTTATTGTGTGTAGATTGATGTGGATTTTTTTATATAAATTTCAGAATAACGTAACAAAATGTGGAAAAGGGGAAGGGGTCTGAATACTTTCCCGAATGCACTATATATCTCTGTCTCTATCTCCCTGTCCCTGTCCCCTTCCTTCCTTCCTTCCTTCCTTCCTTCCTTCCTTCCTTCCTTCCTTCCTTCCTTCCTTCCTTCCTTCCTTCCTTCCTTCCTTCCTTCCTTCCTTCCTTCCTTCCTTCCTTCCTTCCTTCCTTCCTACCTTCCTTCCTTCCCTCTCTCATCCTCTTTTTTCCCCTCTCTCCCCCTTCTCTTCCTCCTGCGTCGTGCCACACGCTAGCAACTCTCTACACCAGGTCATTAACACCGACATTAAGTGCTCAGTGAATCCACAGCCTTTCCATCTCCTCTTTGCCTCTCTGCTTCCCGCCCATAAAAACACAGCTACCATAATGACACTGCCACACGTTACAATCAGGGACAAGGGAAACAGGAGATCAATCTCCAATATGAAGGGCACAGAAGCAAAGCTATTAGGGATGAGTACCAAAGCAAATGAGTTTGTGTGTTTTCTATTTCTTCATCTTGATAGAAAATGAAGCTATGAATGTGTCTCTGTTGATAGGGGAGCGTAGTCTGATGCGACCCCCTGGGGTCATGATTAACAGGCTAAGTGTTCAATTGAAGAGAAAGCACTATGGTGGAGTCATAGTGAGAAGAAAGGGAGGAAGATGAAGAGGGAAAGAAAGAGGGATGGAGAGAGAAACAGAGTGATAGTGAATTGTTATATTATATTTATTTGGCCACAGTGGTACCCATTCTTTGTCAATAAAGCTTATTCAAATGTAATTTGTTTGGTAGAGTGAACCAATGGGGAAGGGATGTAAATGTTTGGAAAAATAGAGGCAAACAGACACAGAGATAGATAGAGGGAGGGATAGAGAGAGGAATATAGAGAGGGATAGAGAGAGGGATAAAGAAAAGGATAGAGAGAGGGATAGAGAGAGAGATAGAGGGATGAATATAGAGAGGGTAGAGAAGGACAGAGAGCGAAAGCAGGAGAAACCAAACTCTCCACTCCTCCTCATCACACCCTGTTTACCTTGACTCTACCATCCATAATACATTCCAGCAACATACGTCTGTGCTCAGACCATAACGTATGTACCAAATATAAACAGTGTGTGATCTGAGATGTTATTTAACAGACCGGGCTTTGGGCCAGGGGAAATGGATGCAGAGACGAGACAATTCCATTTTCACCAAGATGACAGGTGATGATTCCTTTTCTATTTGCCTCCACTCTGAGGTCAGAGGCAACGCCATGGTGGAGTGCAGTGGGTGGAGAAGATTAAATATCATATTATGTGATCTAACAGTCATAATAGAACGAGAGGATAGAGGAAACATGCAGTAGGCTTTGCTATTGAAGTGTTTACTATTAGTAGACCTGCCAACTTGGAAAACATGATTGGATTTGCTCTTGCTTGTTACAGGCTGTTGCATCCAGGTTTGATCAAACCATGCTAGGGTGGATGTCATCCTAGATGGCCATTTTCAAGGGGTCAAATGTGACATCTGGTGAAAATCTGTGTTCCACTATATCATTTTACATTGATGCCTGTACATCTTGGTGAAATTGTTCTGCGGAGAGACACCATATGTGTTCAATGGAAATAGGAAATGTACATTGAATAAAGATAAGGATGCAGCATCTGACCTCTCTAATACACACTCACACACACTTCATCAGCCATTACCCACACATGTCCAACACCGTAGATATACCTGTGCTCATTATTCCACACAAAGTTTGTTGTTGTCTTGACATTCTGGGGGCACAGATAAGATGCTTAACAATGGATGTCCATGTAAAAAATGAAGTATTGTCTATCTAGAGCCACATACTGTACATGCAGAACATACAGCACTAAACACCTTGATAACAAAGGGCTACACAGTGGGATAAATATGGTGCCTCTGACTCATCCAATAGTACACATTACAGACCTGTAAAGTCTGTGTGTGACTGTACACATTCTGTTCTTGGATGTCCATGTCTTTTATCTCTTTTTTAAATGATGCTAGACTTGATATTGCACTCTTTTTAAGGATTTCAACGTTGAACAAAGGTTTTTCCTTTGTTGTGGCTGAGTGGAGGGTAGATTTAATCTTCTTTTCCTATGTACTGATGGATTGCTGGGGGGGGGGGGGGGGTAAAGGTAAGACACAGACCAAGGAGGAGAGATACACATGCAGGAAACAGGAAGTGACTGAGGGTCAAATACACTATTATAAACCGCAGACTCCGAGAGAGAGTGAGTGCCAAGTCAGTGTCTAGTCAAGCCTAGGGTTGCAAAGCTACCGATAATACCAAAGTTAACAGAATCTTCAGTAATTTTGGTAGAAAATAGAAAATAAATGGCAATCTATCGTAACATTGGTAATTTATACTTGGATCACTGTAAAAAATAAGTAATTAATATATAAAGTGTTAAGTGTGAATACCACTGGTATTCAACAAGTTGAGGGTTTATACACTGAACAAAAATATAAACACAACGTGCAACAATTTCAAAGATTTTACTGAGCTAAATTTCATATAAGGAAATCAGTCAATTGAAATAAATTCATTAGGCTCTAATCTATGGATTTCACATGACTGAGAAAACAGATATGCATCTGTTGGTCACAGATACCCCCAAAAAATGTGCGGAGTTAAGAGCCCAACGAACAGAGTTGGCTCTCTGTTATTGTAGAAAGTACAACCTCTTTGTCTTCGTGGCAGTTTAGCATATGTGTGGAAAAAGGGGCGGAACATAGTACAAAAGGCGATTGGTTTGTCTGTGCAGATTAAGATAACCCGAAGTTGATAGCACGAGGGCTCAACCGTATAACTCTGTTTGTCACAGTTCACACTATAATGTGGTCCTTCCTGCAAGTTTCCATACAACTGACTTCTTGCAGATAATAAAACCACGGGATGTCTCACATACTGTGGTTGCACCCAAACGGATCTTAGCTATACGCCCAGTCTTATGACTAAGTCACACAAAGACAAGTTAGGTTAGAAAAAAACACTAACATAACAATACAATTCACTAAGTAGTAAAACACGGGATAGCATGACTAATTTAGTCATTTTCCCCCCACAAACCCAAAAGGAACCAAAAGGAACCAAAAGGGTTCCACCTGGAACCAAAAAGGGTTCATCAAATGGTTATCTTATGGGGACAACCAAATAACCCTTTTAGGTTCTAGATAGCACCTTTTCTTCTAAGAGTGTAGGGACATTGATCAGAAAACCAGTCAATGTCTGGTGTGACCACCATTTGCCTCATGCAGCGCGACACATCTCCTTCACATAGAGTTGATCAGTCTGTTGATTGTGGCCTGTGGAATGCTGTCCCCCTCCTTTTCAATGGCTGTGCGAAGTTGTTCGATATGGTGTTGTAGCTGGTCTGTAACTGGTCTCTCTCTTTAGTCATGGTGTTGTACCTGGTCTGTAGCTGGTCTCTCTCTTTAGTCATGGTGTTGTACCTGGTCTGTAGCTGGTCTCTCTCTTTAGTCATGGTGTTGTAGCTGGTCTCTCTCTTTAGTCATGGTGTTGTACCTGGTCTGTAGTTGGTCTCTCTCTCTAGTCATGGTGTTGTACCTGGTCTGT
The DNA here is from genome assembly GCF_034236695.1 of Oncorhynchus nerka. Taxonomy (NCBI): domain Eukaryota; kingdom Metazoa; phylum Chordata; class Actinopteri; order Salmoniformes; family Salmonidae; genus Oncorhynchus; species Oncorhynchus nerka. The sequence goes on along the minus strand of NC_088415.1, from coordinate 77,318,311 downwards.
AGCTGGTCTCTTTCTTTAGTCATGGTGTTGTAGCTGGTCTGTAGCTGGTCTCTTTCTTTAGTCATGGTGTTGTACCTGGTCTGTAGCTGGTCTCTCGCTTTAGTCATGGTGTTGTAGCTGGTCTGTAGCTGGTCTCTCTCTTTAGTCATGGTGTTGTAGCTGGTCTATAGCTGGTCTCTCTCTTTAGTCATGATGTTGTAGCTGGTCTGTAGCTGGTCTCTCACTTTAGTCATGGTGTTGTACCTGGTCTGTAGCTGGTCTCTCTCTTAAGTCATGGTGTTGTAGCTGGTCTGTAGCTGGTCTCTCTCTTTAGTCATGGTGTTGTAGCTGGTCTATAGCTGGTATCTCTCTTTGGTCAGGTTGTTGTTGCTGGTACCTATTTGAAGTTGGCTTCATAACTATTCATGACTCTATTGTGGTAGAAACCTAGGTTTACGATCCCAGCCAGTAGGAGAACACACAGCAACCTCCAACACACTGCAGCATATCTGGAGGGTTGCCTACCTGAGCTATCGGAACCTGATGGTTTAGCACCTGGTCTGCCATTAGAGGTGACATCCTCCTCTTGTCTCTTGAGTTTTGGGAGATGACATTAATCATTAATCATTGATATCATCTTTGTTTGCTGGTCCTCTGTTACAAGAGTCACCATCTAAAATGCTGTCAATATTGGCATAGATATTCTCAGACATCTTCTGTCTCAGTTACTGGTACCAGATGTTCTAGTAATGTTTGTTGCTGTATGTTGTAAGAAAGCTGTGAACACTGTGCAGTGAGTCCGAAAGGTTTTATACAGTATGTGTCACGCCTGCTCCCGCTCCCCTTTCCTGGCGCTCGAAGGTGCCAGGCTCCCCAGCATTACTGATTCCTGTCACCATCATTACGTTGTTGGACTCACCTGGACTCAATCACATGTGTCATTACCTCCCCTATATCTGTCTGTTCCCAAGCTCTGTTCCCTGCTTCAGGATTATTTGTCGTATGTTGTTGTGTTACCCGTGTGCTGTCGCTGTTCCTGTCCTGTTCCATGTCTGTTCCTTATTAAATGTTGACTCCCCGTACCTTCTTCTCTACTCGAGCGTCGGCCCTTACAATATGTGACTGTAACCACCAATGGACAGGAAGCTACCATTCCAGGAATACAATGCAAAACAATTTGTATGATTGGCTGGTGAATGCAATTCCCCAGAAAGTCTGCCACTAATAGGTAGCTGTGGTTTGTGTGAAGTGAGGTGAAGTGAGGTGACTAGCAGACCTGCAGGAAATGACACTTGCATCTTTGCATTTGTCTCTTTGGAATGTCTTTTCAACGTCCGTGGAGCAGTTTTATAAATGTGAGCAGCAGACCCGTAAATACTGTATCACTTCACTCTACTGAAGATTTACCGAGAGGTACTAGGCCTACCTACTCTAAAACTGTAGAGGTGTATAACTAATCAAATGCTGTAGGTCCCGGGGTGTGTCAGGAATATTTGTTCTATTTTCATAAACGTTATTATGATTGTAGTGTTTGAGAGATAAACAGCATGTTATTATACACACCTGGTTAAAGTGGTATGCACGTGTTCAATGCGTGATATGGGAAATATGTATCTGATTGGATGCGCATAGTTTTATTGGCAGGCCCTCATTGGTTGTTGGCCAAGGTATTCAATTGTGTTCCTTTTGAGCGCGTGCAGATGTATCCACTGTCATGTTGGAAATAAACCTCTTCGTGATGTTAATGCTTTATACTGTCGAGTTTCTCTTTACAATAACTTAAAAGAACCTGCTTCCTTTAACTGGGGATGCAACAGATTGGCCACTAGGTACCAGAGTTTTTGTCCGAATGGGAACAGAGCAAGCAAGAAAGTGTTAGCTCCATGGAGATAGTCTGTGTAGAAAAGCTAGCACCGAAGATGGCATTCGGCAAGGCCGAGGATTTTCACTTCGAGGAAAGGTGAAGAAAGTTTTTAAGCCTATTTGGAAAGCTTGTTACAAAATGTTGAAGCTAATGGGCTCAAGTACGAGGATGATACGTCGAAAGCCATTTTTCTGACGATTGTTGGCAGAAAGACTCACAATTTGTTAATAGACTTATGTCCGCCACATAAACCAAGTGAAAAAACATTGAAAAGTCACTACATACCGAGGACAAATTTTATTGCTGAATGATGCAAGTTTCATGCAAAGAGTCAACTCAAGGGAGAGTTGATTAGTGAGTCACATGTAAATTCGGTCTGTTTCTTGAAGAGTCATTACGTGCTAGATTTGTGTGTGGTGTTAAAAGTGCAGAGCTGAGAGACCGTTTACTGAACGTAGCTCACACAAAATACTTACATTAGCACTGGCTGTGGATATGGGATTTTCTTTAGAAGTTACAAAGTAAAATACACAGCAGTTTTCACAAAATACTTTTAAAGCAAATGTAGTTGAGAAAAAAAGAAAAAGTTTCCAAGAAAATAGAGACAACAGGTAAACCACGTTACCATTGTGCGGGAAAAGGGCACAAGCCAGATGAGGGCCGCTACAAAGATTTTGAGTGTCGGGAGTGCAAGAAGAAAGGACACATAGCCAGGGCATGCCGCTCGCATCTGGTGGGAAACAATGACATGAAGCAAGCGAAATGGAATAAGCACCTGGATGCTACTGCGGGAGAGGCCTCCTTACTGCGATTACAGGAAGTCGAGAGGAGCAACGATGATCAGCACTAGGGCAACGCACACCAGCGAGAGAGAGGACAAGAACGTCATTGCAACAGAGATGAGCATTGTATCGCACTCAAGCGCCAGAGTGATGAGCATAACATCTCAAATGAGAGTGAGACATCAGCCATTTTCACCAGTGACTATGAGTTGAGTAACGTAAAAGGAACTGAACTGTTTACATTAGATACAGGTAAAGACATTACTAAACCGTACTATGTGTATATAAGGGTAGATGATGTGAGACTCAAAATGAAAGCTGATACAGGTGCAGCAGTTTATGTGATATCAGAGAGGTTGTACAACTAAAGGCTCAAAAGGCTAAATTGAGCCCTGCAAGCTGTGTTAGAAAAATACAGTAAACCATCACTAGTTCTAAGAAGGAAAAGCTCAGTCAAGGTCAAGTGTAATGGGAGCACTACAATTTTAGACTTGCTGGTGGTCAAAGGCAATGGTCCTGCCCTGCTGGGTAGAGACTGAATCAGTCAGTTGAAGCTACACTGGTCATGTGTATACAGAGGGTTTGTGTGGAAAATATTCCTTTGTGTTTCAGCCAGAGCTGGGAATGCTAAAAGGTTTCACAGCCAAGATACATTTAACGAAGGGGGCTGAACCTAAGTTCTGCAAGCTTCGCCCAGTGCCATATGCACTTAGAGAAGCTGTTAAAACACAGCCAGTTCAGTTGGAGTCAGAAGGGGTTCTTACTCCATTTAACTACAGTCAATGGGCTGCTCCAATGGTGTGTATACCACAAACAGATAATAATGTAAGAATGTGTGGAGATTACAAGGTAACTATCAATCGGTGGCTGGAAGTAGATCAGTATCCGTTACCAAAAACCAGGACTTGTTCACAAAGCTGGGTTTGTCACAGGCATAGCAGACAGAACAACTAGAGGAGAGGTCTAAACACTATCTCACCATGAATACTCATAAGGGCTTGTTTAAGGTCAACAGGCTTCCTTAGGGTGTTGCCTTTGCGCCAGCTATTTTTCAGAAAATCCTACAGGGTATAGATGGGGTGATCTGCTATCTTTATGATATACTGATCACAGGGCGTGACACAGAAGAGCACATGAGAAATCTGGAAGAAGTCCTAAAAAGACTGAAAGTCTGCAATCTGAAGGTTAAAATAGAGAAATGTTCTTTCTTCCAGAACAGAGTAACCTATCTAGGTCATGTGATAGATGCAGAGGTGATACACACCATGAAACAGAAAACTGAAACTATTGAGAAGGCTCCTATTCCTACAAACACACTGAGCTCAGGTCTTTTCTTTCGTTACTTAACTATTATGGCAAATTCATTCCAAATCTGTCTACCATAGTCATGCCTTTGACCGCTCTACTGCAGAAAGATGTCAAATAGGAATGGTCCCAGAAAAGCCCAAGTGCTTTGGAGGAAGCTAAGAGACATCTACCTACTGGCCAGGTGTTAGTTCACTACAACCCGGAGCTACGGCTCATACTAGCCTGTGATGCTTCACCGGTAGGTGTAGGTGCAGGGATTTCTCAAAAATCTAAGCATGGTTCTGAGAAACCGATAGCATTTGCTTACTAAAACAGAAAGGAACTATTCTCAAATAGAAAAAGAAGCACTAGGTTTTTGGACTTACGCAATTTCATGAGTATCTGTATGGTAGGAAATGTACCTTGCCTCTTCTTAAGATTCCTGGTCCTAATACAGGTGTCCCAACACATGCAGCAGCTAGAATGCGGAGATGGTCTTGATTTTAGCAGCTCACATATAGGAGATACTGTACAAACTGTCAGAGGAGCATGGCAAGGCAGATGCGTTGTCCAGACTCCCACTGAGTGATTGTAGGGGTCCTACACCAAATCCAGTGTATAGAGTGTCAGTTATAGATGGCTTGCCAGTCACTGCTAAGGATATAGCACTCAAAACTGATAAAGATCCAGTATTGAAAATGGTTGAAAATGGTTAAGCAGTGTGTAATGTCAGAATGGCCAAACCATGTACCAGACAACGTCTTTAAACCTTATGTCAAAAGAAAGAACTTACCATTGAGGATGACTGTATTCGTTGGGGTTACAAGGTGGTGACTCCACAAAGCCTGCAAAGCAGACTTTTGGCAGAACTACATGAGAGTCATTGGGGTATAGTTAAGATGAAATCCTGAGCTAAAAGTCTTCTCTGGTGGCCTACACTTCATGAAAATAACTGAAGTAAGTCTTTGTGACATATGTAAGCAGCAGTGTAGCAGGCCTGTAAAAGTGCCAGTACCAACATGAAAATGGGCATCAGGTCCATGGGAGAGACCACACTTAGACTTTGCAGAAGACCAAAAGCAAATGTTTTTGGTTGTTATGGATGCTTATGCTAGATGGCCAGAAATTGTACACAAGCAGAGTACTACTTCAGCTAAAACTGTTGAGGGGTCACAAGTCAACAGTGACAAACCACAGAAGGTCAGCTCCTTCTCTGTTGATCAAGAGGTCTTGGTAAAGAATTACAGGGGAGGAGAAAAGTGGTTGAATGGTGTGATAACTAAGGTTCTGGGTCCTGTCACATACATGGTTGTGGTTAACTCTGCGAAAAGACATGTGAATCAGATGTTGAACATCAAGCCAAGGAGACAAGGTGATGCCCTTGCAGAGGGAGATGGTTCTCTTTATGTAGGAGGATCTTGGGACTATGATGTTGATGACGTTGATATGCACAATGCGAACACTGTGCCTCAGAGATGTGTAACAACTTGTTTTGAAGAATCCTGTTACCTGTAAAAGGAAATGCTAAAACGCTGTAAATGGGTTATGTAATCAGGAGCTGTATAACAAAAATACGCTTCTCAAAACTAGTTGACATTGCAGGGGAGGAGTTGTAGTGTTTGAGATATAAACAGCATGTTATTATACACACCTGGTTAAAGTGGTATGCACACGTTCAATATGGGAAATATGTTTCTGATTGGATGCGCATAGTTTTATTGGCAGGCCCTCATTGGTTGTTGGCCAAGGTATTCAATTGTGTTCCTTTTGAGCTGGTGCAGATGGACTCCGCTTGGACCCGGCTTTGTTGTATCCGTGGTCATGTTGGAAATGAACCTATTCTTGATGTTAATGATTTATACTGTGGCGTTTCTCTTTACAATAACGAAAAAGAACCTGCTTCCTTTAACCGGGGATGCAACAATAATAGCAATAGCTGCCGGTGGCTCAAACGGGTTGGATTTTGATGAATGAACAAGGTACAATAGCTGTAACGAGAGCTTGGCCACCCACTGGCCAATCAAGGCGTTCCATGGCTTAATTCTGCATGTCATACTTCATGGGGTTGGGATGGTGTTCTTTGGCTTGCAAGCTTCCCGCTTTTTCCTCCAAACATAACGATGGTCATTATGGCTAAACAGTTCTATTTTTGTTTCATCAGACCAGAGGACATTTCTCCAAAAAGTACATAACGATCCCCCATGTGCAGTTGCAAACCGTAGTCTGGCTTTATGGTGGTTTTGGAGCAGTGGCTTCTTCCTTGCTGAGCGGCCTTTCAGGTTATGTCGACATACGGCGCATTTTACTGTGGATATAGATACTTATGTACCTGTTTCCTCCAGCATCTTCACAAGGTTCTTTGCTGTTGTTCTGGGATTGATTTGCGTGGTCCCATGGTGTTTATACTTGCATATTATTGTTTGTACAGATGAGCGTGGTACCTTCAGGCATTTGGAAATTGCTCCCGAAGATGAACAGACTTGTGGAGGTCTACAATTATTTTTCTGAGGTCTTGGCTGATTTCTTTTGATTATCCCATGATGTCAAGCAAAGAAGCACTGAGTTTGAAGGTAGGCCTTGAAATACATCCACATGTACACCTCCAGTTGACTCAAATGATGTCAATTAGCCTATCAGAAGCTTCTAAAGCTATGACATAATTTTCTGTAATTTTCCAAGCTGTTTAAAGGCACTGTCAACTTGGTGTATGTAAACTTCTGACCCACTGGAATTGTGATACAGTGAATTATAAGTGAAATAATCTGTCTGTAAACAATTGTTGGAAAAAGGACTTGTGTCATGCACAAAGTAGATGTCCTAACCGACTTGCCGAAACAATAGTTTGTTAACAAGAAATGTGTGTAGTGGTTGAAAAACGAGTTTTTGTGACTCCAATGTAAGTGTATGTAAACTTCCAACTTCAACTGTATTTCCAGTGGCGAACCATGACTATTGGAGCTAGGCCCTCAGTTGCGGAAAAATATCTGATGTCATATACAGCATATAGATCAAAACTCGGATGCCTGTGTATACAGAGCATAACTTGAGAATTTTCTTTTGCAGACCTATGTAGGAGATGCAATTATTTGATGTCAGAGTCAAACGGTCCTAAACCACGCCTCGGCTGTGGCTCCCAGAAGCAGCACACGTACACAACGGTGGCAAATATCGATAGGAGGAACCACGTTAGAAAAAAATATGGTTGTGTCATTTCAACGAAACATTTTCCAAAACAAACAGTTACTCAGATAGTGGCGGAATAAATTCAACCACACAACTACTGACATTGTTTCAAGACCACAGACAGTATATGCTGTCAGAGAGAAAAAACGTTGTGCTGTATTCGATGTTCTATCTCCATGCAACAATACAAATATACACCACAACACGAAATGTACTTCCAAATGCATGGTCATTACCTTTGTTTTCACCACACAACCAGTGATCTAAAGTAGAAATAATATTTTACAAATGATATGAACGAAAAGCAAGCTGTAGATTAAAACAAAAAGTCCATGATGATGATCATTTCAAAAAAAGTCCATTCCCCTGTCCTTCTTTATGAAATGGCGTGTTCATATAGCTTATCTTTTGATTTTACATCCGAAATAAGTTGTTTTTCAATTGAGATCAAAGCCTGTCCAGTGGTGTTCCTGGAACATGTTTGATCCTTTTTAGTGCAGAAAATGTTATTTCTACTGATGCAGTGGACACTGGAATGGTCAAAACTAGACAGGTAAGCAGATACAATTGGTGCATACTATCATTTAGTCTCTTCTGCTGGAGAAAGTGGAGCAGATCAGCCGGGCTCTTACCCTCGAAGTCAGACACTGAGTACATAACGGTGAGTTCTGTTTTAAGCCCCGGCGAATCATAATCAGGACCATAGCTTTGCTCGAGACTAGAGAACGCAGCGTTTGGAAAGCTTGGCGTTTCCCTATATATTGGGAACTTTTGGGGGCCAAGGAGGGCAAAGAACATGAGACTTTCATGGTCATTTAATCTGTTTCTTAACTGAGTGATAATGTTGTCGATGATCGCACTGTGTAGCTGTTAGTACTGCCCACATATGTCTCCTTATGTCTTCAAATGTCTCCTTGCATATGTGTCCTGCGCCCCCTTGGAACTCCGGTCTCACTCAGTGTCCTCGTAGATGGAATCACATTTTCCTTTTTCCCTCTCTGTGGTGTTGCAGAAGTCGTCCACCCTTGACAAGGAGAACTGCATGTCAAACTCCCTGTTCTGCAATATTCCAAACAGCACGTCAGAGTATGCAAATATGGAGTAGAACGCGGATAGCCGGAATCAGAACTCAAAGCTTGTCAGGTGCATCCATCTGCGCTGTGGTTGGTGTCTTCATCAGAGTCTCAAGTTCCGTCTTGTTGGCGCCATTCTGTGTAGTCTTCGCTAGCATATTTACATTTACATTTACATTTAAGTCATTTAGCAGACGCTCTTATCCAGAGCGACTTACAAATTGGTGCATTCACCTTATGACCTCCAGTGGAACAGTAGTGCATCTAAATCTTTTCAGGGGAGGGGGTGAGAGGGATTACTTTATCCTATCCTAGGTATTCCTTAAAGAGGTGGGGTTTCAGGTGTCTCCGGAAGGTGGTGATTGACTCCGCTGTCCTGGCGTCGTGAGGGAGTTTGTTCCACCATTGGGGGGCCAGAGCAGCGAACAGTTTTGACTGGGCTGAGCGGGAACTGTACTTCCTCAGTGGTAGGGAGGCGAGCAGGCCAGAGGTGGATGAACGCAGTGCCCTTGTTTGGGTGTAGGGCCTGATCAGAGCCTGGAGGTACTGAGGTGCCGTTCCCCTCACAGCTCCGTAGGCAAGCACCATGGTCTTGTAGCGGATGCGAGCTTCAACTGGAAGCCAGTGGAGGGAGCGGAGGAGCGGGGTGACGTGAGAGAACTTGGGAAGGTTGAACACCAGACGGGCTGCGGCGTTCTGGATGAGTTGTAGGGGTTTAATGGCACAGGCAGGAGCCCAGCCAACAGCGAGTTGCAGTAATCCAGACGGGAGATGACAAGTGCCTGGATTAGGACCTGCGCCGCTTCCTGTGTGAGGCAGGGTCGTACTCTGCGGATGTTGTAGAGCATGAACCTACAGGAACGGGCCACCGCCTTGATGTTAGTTGAGAACGACAGGGTGTTGTCCAGGATCACGCCAAGGTTCTTAGCGCTCTGGGAGGAGGACACAATGGAGTTGTCAACCGTGATGGCGAGATCATGGAACGGGCAGTCCTTCCCGGGAGGAAGAGCAGCTCCGTCTTGCCGAGGTTCAGCTTGAGGTGGTGATCCGTCATCCACACGGATATGTCTGCCAGACATGCAGAGATGCGATTCGCCACCTGGTCATCAGAAGGGGGAAAGGAGAAGATTAATTGTGTGTCGTCTGCATAGCAATGATAGGAGAGACCATGTGAGGTTATGACAGAGCCAAGTGACTTGGTGTATAGCGAGAATAGGAGAGGGCCTAGAACAGAGCCCTGGGGGACACCAGTGGTGAGAGCACGTGGTGTGGAGGCAGATTCTCGCCACGCCACCTGGTAGGAGCGACCTGTCAGGTAGGACGCAATCCAAGCGTGGGCCGCGCCGGAGATGCCCAACTCGGAGAGGGTGGAGAGGAGGATCTGATGGTTCACGGTATCGAAGGCAGCCGATAGGTCTAGAAGGATGAGAGCAGAGGAGAGAGAGTTAGCTTTAGCAGTGCGGAGCGCCTCCGTGATACAGAGAAGAGCAGTCTCAGTTGAATGACTAGTCTTGAAACCTGACTGATTTGGATCAAGAAGGTCATTCTGAGAGAGATAGCGGGAGAGCTGGCCAAGGACGGCACGTTCAAGAGTTTTGGAGAGAAAAGAAAGAAGGGATACTGGTCTGTAGTTGTTGACATCGGAGGGATCGAGTGTAGGTTTTTCAGAAGGGGTGCAACTCTCGCTCTCTTGAAGACGGAAGGGACGTAGCCAGCGGTCAGGGATGAGTTGATGAGCGAGGTGAGGTAAGGGAGGAGGTCTCCGGAAATGGTCTGGAGAAGAGAGGAGGGGATAGGGTCAAGCGGGCAGGTTGTAGGGCGGCCGGCCGTCACAAGACGCGAGATTTCATCTGGAGAGAGAGGGAGAAAGAGGTCAGAGCACAGGGTAGGGCAGTGTGAGCAGAACCAGCGGTGTCGTTTGACTTAGCAAACGAGGATCGGATGTCGTCGACCTTCTTTTCAAAATGGTTGACGAAGTCATCTGCAGAGAGGGAGGAGGGGGAGGGGAGGAGGATTCAGGAGGGAGGAGAAGGTTGCAAAGAGCTTCCTAGGGTTAGAGGCAGATGCTTGGAATTTAGTGTGGTAGAAAGTGGCTTTAGCAGCAGAGAGAAGAGGAAAATGTAGAGAGGAGGGAGTGAAAGGATGTCAGGTCCGCAGGGAGGCGAGTTTTCCTCCATTTCCCGCTCGGCTGCCCGGAGCCCTGTTCTGTGAGCTCGCAATGAGTCGTCGAGCCACGGAGCGGGAGGGAGGACCGAGCCGGCCTGGAGGATAGGGGACATAGAGAGTCAAAGGATGCAGAAAGGGAGGAGAGGAGGGTTGAGGAGGCAGAATCAGGAGATAGGTTGGAGAAGGTTTGAGCAGAGGGAAGAGATGATAGGATGGAAGAGGAGAGAGTAGCGGGGGAGAGAGAGCGAAGGTTGGGACGGCGCGATACCATCCGAGTAGGGGCAGTGTGGGAAGTGTTGGATGAGAGCGAGAGGGAAAAGGATACAAGGTAGTGGTCGGAGACTTGGAGGAGTTGCAACGAGGTTAGTGGAAGAACAGCATCTAGTAAAGATGAGGTCGAGCGTATTTCCTGCCTTGTGAGTAGGGGGAAGGTGAGAGGGTGAGGTCAAAGAGGAGAGGAGTGGAAAGAAGGAGGCAGAGAGGAATGAGTCAAAGGTAGGCGTGGGGAGGTTAAAGTCGCCCAGAACTGTGAGAGGTGAGCCGTCCTCAGGAAAGGAGCTTATCAAGGCATCAAGCTCATTGATGAACTCTCCGAGGGAACCTGGAGGGCGATAAATGATAAGGATGTTAAGCTTGAAAGGGCTGGTAACTGTGACAGCATGGAATTCAAAGGAGGCGATAGACAGATGGGTAAGGGAGAAAGAGAATGACCACTTGGGAGAGATGAGGATCCCGGTGCCACCACCCCGCTGACCAGAAGCTCTCGGGGTGTGCGAGAACACGTGGGCAGACGAAGAGAGAGCAGTAGGAGTAGCAGTGTTGTCTGTGGTGATCCATGTTTCCGTCAGTGCCAAGAAGTCGAGGGACTGGAGGAGACATAGGCGGAGATGAACTCTGCCTTGTTGGCCGCAGATCGGCAGTTCCAGAGGCTACCGGAGACCTGGAACTCCACGTGGGTCGTGCGCGCTGGGACCACCAGATTAGGGTGGCGCGGCCACGCGGTGTGGAGCGTTTGTATGGTCTGTGCAGAGAGGAGAGAACAGGGATAGACAGACACATAGTTGACAGGCTACACAAGAGGCTACGCTAATGCAAAGGAGATTGGAATGACAAGTGGACTACACGTCACGAGTGTTCAGAGAGTTAAGCTTACGTAGCAAGAATCTTATTGACTAAAATGATTAAAATGATACAGTACTGCTGAAGTAGGCTAGCTGGCAGAGGCTGCGTTGTTGACTAAGTAGGCTAGTTGGCATTGGCTGCGTTGTTGACACTACACTAATCAAGTCGTTCCGTTGAGTGTAATAGTTTCTACTGTGCTGCTATTCGGGGCTAGCTGGCTAGCTAGCAGTGATGATTACGTTACGTTGCGTTGAAAGAACGACAATAGCTGGCTAGTTAACCTAGGAAATCGCTCTAGACTACACAATTATCTTTGATACAAAGACGGCTATGTAGCTAGCTATGTAGCTAGCTACGATCAAACAAATCAAGCCGTTGTACTGTAATGAAATGAAATGAAAAATGTGATACTACCTGGTATTTCATCCAGTAGTTTTGCTCGTTTGACAGATCTTGAGAAAAACGCTGCTAGGCCACCAAGATATTGCGTTCCTTTAGTTTACCAGCAACTTGTGACATCACCAGATTAAGAGTTTGCGCATAGCAATGAATAAAGACCTTTCTTTCTCCTTGGTTTGTACTCCGTTTATACCAGAGGCCATGACTGCGGCCCCATCGTAACACTGTGCCACAACTTTGGCCGAGCATTCACACTCCTCTAAAAAGCTCATAAGTCGGGCAGCAACCGCTTCTGCCTGTTTATCCTCAGTTACATTCTCAAGTTTGAAAAACCTTTCCTTCACAACACCATCGGTAGTGTAACGCAACACATAAGACTTATGGGCCACATTGCTGATGTCTGTCGTCTCGTCATGTATGTCGTCTCGTTACAAAGGGGGTTTTCTTCAATTCTTCCTTCATGACACCTGTCATTACATTCGCGACCGCGTGTATCAGGTCCTTTTGGATTTAGCTGGAAATGCCTGTGAACTCGATAGCCAAATGGCAGTTTAACGTGCTGTCATACTCAGTTAAGAAATCCAGTATTTCCAAGTAGTTTCCCTTATTAGCTGATTCTTTACCCTCATCATGTCCTCTGAATGCTAAATCTTGTTTGCCTAAAATGAATAAGGCACTCTAGAATCTCCCTGTTGTGCCTGATTTTATCATTGTGAGGAAGTGTCTCATTGCGCCGCTGCTCTTTAAGAAGAAGATTTACTCTTGTTTCCCCAAATGTTTTTAACCACACTGTAGCTCGCAGGTGTGAAGTTGAGTTGTGGTGTCAAAGTGCTGACTTTCTCAATCAAGCTAAATCTTTGAAACTAGTTGTCCAGGTTGAGCTGTTATCGGTGCTGAAGAGTAGGCAATTCCAACAGTAAAGCTTTTTTTGTCAGCTCACAGCTGGTTATCCACGGATAGCACTCATAATTATTAACTTGAAAATGCCTTTGAAAACTCTTTCCTTGTGGCGCCAAATCAGGCAGTGCAAGAATTGGTCTCCCGTTCTGTACAAGATTGAACTTTTCATTAAAATTTAGTCTTGAAAAGGGCGATGCAATTTAGCCACCACATCGTTCTTGATTACTCGCTCTGCAGTTGCCATCGACATTGTTACATACACTCACTACAAAAAGCTAGCCAGCTAGCTAGGCTCAAGCGTGAGAAAACAAGATAAGGCTCGCTATTGGCTCTGAATTAGTGACGTATACTTAGGCATCATACATTTGTCCAACATATTACATGACCATTTGTGATTGGTTGATTCTACTGTCATTCCAAAATGCTGCTCTAATGGAAGTCAATGTCAATGGCATTGGCTGGTGCCTTCTATTCAAAGCCTGAGGGCCTAGCCAATGAGTGTTGAGCCCAGATAGATTAATTCTACCAAGAGACTACCAAAGACTAATTCTGATGGGATATTTTTCTCTCTTGGATGTTAACCCTTCTTTTTCCAACACAAACTGAAGAGATTCAATAGGAAGATCATTACAATGAAGAAAAAAACAAATTAAATCAATGAAAACAAAATTACAATATGTAAAAATATATACAGATTTGTATCTGGAGGGTGTAGAGGGCCCTGTAGAGGGTGCGGAGTTTACTTCAAACTCTCTGAGGGTGTAGAGTTTGAAGTAAAGGCCTTGGCAGGCTCAGGATGTCCTGAGCTGACAGTAATACATTGCTGTATCTTTATCTGATGCTGTGTTAGACATCACCACTGTTAGACAGGGAACTGACTTTCAAGAAGTCGGCGCCCACCTAACCACCAGTTTTATCATGGCTCAGGCTAAGACCCAGATGCAGACACAGGAGATGGATAGTATTTAAAGTAATGGGATACACCTGGTGGGGATGGAGACAGATCAGGGTGTGACAAGTTTGTGAACACGAATAGAAAGGAACAGTCTTGACATTTCTGCATATTTCTTTGAAGCTTCTTATCAAATGTCTTAACCTGTTGCGACGAGCCATCCCGTGAATACAGCCTCAAGCTCATTACCATAACGCAACGTTAACTATTCATGAAAATCGCAAATTAAATTAAATCAATATGCTAGCTCTCAAGCTTAGATTTTTGTTAATAACACTGTCATCTCAGATTTTCAAAATATGCTTCTCAACCATTGCAAAACAAGCATTTGTGTAACACTATTGATAGCTAGCATAGCATTTAGCGTAGCATTTAGCGTTAGCATCCAGCAGGCAACATTTTCACAAAAACCAGAAAAACATTCAAATAAAATTAGATTGCAGTTAGATTAGATTGCAAATGTTCAGTTTTTACAAAAATATTATTTGTGTTGACAAATCGCTCCGTTTTCTCCATCACGTTTGGGTAAGAAGAAAAATGAAAATTAAGTCATTAAAATGCTAACTTTTTTCCAAATTAACTCCATAATATCGACAGAAACATGGCAAACCGATGTTTAGAATCAATCCTCAAGGTGTTTTTCACATATCTATCGACGATAAATCCATCGGAACGCACATGGACCTAGAGATTACGCAATAATTTCGACACAGGACACTGGGCGGACCCCTGGTAAATGTAGTCTCTTATGGTCAATCTTCCAATGATATGCCTACAAATACGTCACAATGCTGCAGACATCTTGGACGAACGGCAGAGAGCTCAAGTTCATTCATGGCACATTCCACAGCCATATAAGGAGACGATGGGAAACAGAGCCTCAAAAATTCTGCTCATTTCCTGTTTGAGGTTTCATCTTGGTTTCGCCTGTAGCATGAGTTCTGTGGCACTCACAGATAATATCTTTGCAGTTTTGAAAACGTCAGAGTGTTTTCCTTCCAAAGCTGCCAATTATATGCATAGTCGAGCATCTTTTCGTGACAAAATATTGCGCTTAAAACGGGCACGTTTTTTTTTTATCCAATAATGACATAGCGCCCCCATAGGTGGAAGAGGTTAATGATTTACTTGCTCATATCAAAAAGTCATCCCTCAAGCGTAATTCAGGGACCACATCTGCTACATACACATGCATTAATATAACACTGTTACGATGAGCGGCACATGAAAAGTCATTCCATATCAATCAACTCAGGAGAGTGCTCAGCACAATCCTCCTCCCCATTTGCTCGATCCCCACCGCCATTATCAGGTTGTTTTCCCGACCAGTAGGCTGTGGTCAGTGGGGTAACGTCCACCCATTTCCAGGTCCCCTCGCTGTCTTTGTCAGGCAGGCCAATCCAGACCCTCTTGTTCAGCTTAGTGAGAAATGTCTGCTTTGCTGTTTATGATCATCAGATCTGCTTCTTTCTCAATGCAGTGTTATCTGCTCTCATACGAGGATTTGACCTCAGAAGAGATGTAATACCATCTAGACTGAAACAGCGTTCAGCCTTCAGGACCAGTTTGTTTTAAGGCAGAAAACCTCTTCTGAAGCTAGTCTCTCTCTCTCTTTAACAGGTCTCTCTCTTCAGCCAGGTTGTTGTAGCTGGTCTGAAGCTGGTCTCTCTCCATGGCCATGGTGTTGTAGCCAGTTTGTAGCTGGTCTCTCTCCATGGTCATGGTGTTGTAGCTGGTCTGATGCTGGTCTCCCTCCATGGTCGTGGTGTTGTAGCCAGTTTGTAGCTGGTCTCTCTCCATGGTCATGGTGTTGTAGCTGGTCTTATGCTGGTCTCCCTCCATGGTCATGGTGTTGTAGCCAGTTTGTAGCTGGTCTCTCTCCATGGCCATGGTGTTGTAGCCACTTTGTAGCTGGTCTCTCTCCATGGTCATGGTGTTGTAGCTGGTCTGATGCTGGTCTCTCTCCATGGTCATGGTGTTGTAGCCAGTTTGTAGCTGGTCTCTCTCCATGGTCATGGTGTTGTTGCTGGTCTGATGCTGGTCTCTCTCCATGGTCATGGTGTTGTAGCCAGTTTGTAGCTGGTCTCTCTCCATGGTTATGGTGTTGTAGCCAGTTTGTAGCTGGTCTCTCTCCATGGTCATGGCGTTGTAGCCAGTTTGTAGCTGGTCTCTCTCCATGGTCATGGTGCTGTAGCCAATTTGTAGCTGGTCTCTCTCCATGGTCATGGTGTTGTAGCTGGTCTGATGCTGGTCTCTCTCCATGGTCATGGTGTTGTAGCCAGTTTGTAGCTGGTCTCTCTCCATTGTCATAGTTTTGTAGCCATTTTGTAGCTGGTCTCTCTCCATGGGCATGGTGTTGTAGCCAGTTTGTAGCTGGTCTCGCTCCATGGTCATGGTGTTGTAGCCAGTTTGTAGCTGGTCTCTCTCCATGGTTATGGTGTTGTAGCCAGTTTGTAGCTGGTCTGAAGCGGGTCTCTCTCCATGGTCATGGTGTTGTAGCCAGTTTGTAGCTGGTCTCTCTCCATGGTTATGGTGTTGTAGCCAGTTTGTAGCTGGTCTCTCTCCATGGTCATGGTGTTGTAGCCAGTTTGTAGCTGGTCTCTCTCCATGGTCATGGTGTTGTAGCCAGTTTGTAGCTGGTCTCTCTCCATGGTCATGGTGTTGTAGCCAGTTTGTAGCTGGTCTCTCTCCATGGTCATGGTGTTGTTGCTGGTCTGATGCTGGTCTCTCTCCATGGTTATGGTGTTGTAGCCAGTTTGTAGCTGGTCTCACTCCATGGTCATAGTTTTGTAGCCATTTTGTAGCTGGTCTCTCTCCATGGTCAGGGTGTTGTAGCCAGTTTGTTGCTGGTCTCGCTCCATGGTCATGGTGTTGTAGCCAGTTTGTAGCTGGTACTCTCCATGGTCATGGTGTTGTAGCCAGTTTGTAGCTGGTCTCTCTCCATGGTCATGGTGTTGTAGCCAGTTTGTAGCTGGTCTCTCTCCATGGTCACGGTGTTGTAGCCAGTTTGTAGCTGGTCTCTCTCCATGGTCATGGTGTTGTAGCCAGTTTGTAGCTGGTCTCTCTCCATGGTCATGGTGTTGTAGCTGGTCTGATGCTGGTCTCCCTCCATGGTCATGGTGTTGTAGCCAGTTTGTAGCTGGTCTCTCTCCATGGCCATGGTGTTGTAGCCAGTTTGTAGCTGGTCTCTCTCCATGGTCATGGTGTTGTAGCTGGTCTGATGCTGGTCTCTCTCCATGGTCATGGTGTTGTAGCCAATTTGTAGCTGGTCTCTCTCCATGGTCATGGTGTTGTAGCCAGTTTGTAGCTGGTCTCTCTCCATGGTCAGGGTGTTGTAGCCAGTTTGTTGCTGGTCTCGCTCCATGGTCATGGTGTTGTAGCCAGTTTGTAGCTGGTCTCTCTCCATGGTTATGGTGTTGTAGCCAGTTTGTAGCTGGTCTGAAGCGGGTCTCTCTCCATGGTCATGGTGTTGTAGCCAGTTTGTAGCTGGTCTCTCTCCGTGGTTATGGTGTTGTAGCCAGTTTGTAGCTGGTCTCTCTCCATGGTCATGATGTTGTAGCCAGTTTGTAGCTGGTCTCTCTCCATGGTCATGGTGTTGTAGCCAGTTTTAGCTGGTCTCTCTCCATGGTCATGGTGTTGTAGCCAGTTTGTAGCTGGTCTCTCTCCATGGTCATGGTGTTGTAGCTGGTCTGATGCTGGTCTCTCTCCATGGTCATGGTGTTGTAGCCAGTTTGTAGCTGGTCTCACTCCATGGTCATAGTTTTGTAGCCATTTTGTAGCTGGTCTCTCTCCATGGTCAGGGTGTTGTAGCCAGTTTGTTGCTGGTCTCGCTCCATGGTCATGGTGTTGTAGCCAGTTTGTAGCTGGTACTCTCCATGGTCATGGTGTTGTAGCCAGTTTGTAGCTGGTCTCTCTCCATGGTCATACTTGAGGGGTTAGCACCTGTTCTACCCCTTAGAAGTGGCATCCTCCTTGGTCTTATCTTTTGAGGTCTTGAGAGAATATGGCATCTTCATAGATATGCTCATCTTTGCTTGCCACGTCTATATTTGCACATTTGTCCTCTGACATCTCCATGATCTACCACTGTCTCAAATGCTACTATCTGCTACAGAACATGTGTCACAGATCCCTCTGGAACTTTCATTGTGCACACCTGGCCCCTATTCCCACTGATTGTATTTGTATATATGTGCCCTTGGTTCACCATGGTGCTGTCCATTATTGTTACAATGTCCGTTGGTGCGTGTGAGTACCTGTGCTGTGTGTTTGGGCTTTCGTGCCATTGTGGATTGCGCAGTTGATTACGGGTCTCGTCTAGTGTGATAATCATTGTGCATTTGTGTATTTTTTCGAGGAACTCCTCGATCTTTTGTTTTGGGTTTCAACCCTGTGTTTATGTTACGTGTTTGTTTGGTCTTCATCCCCGTGCCGTAATTTGGGCTAAATAAAGAACCCTATTATGCATTCCTGCGTCTGTCTCCCGAATCCATTATGCCTACGTGACAATATGTTCCAGTATGAATGCTGTGTCGTGTGTACAGAACGTTTTATAGGTGTCTTACCACCAATGAGCATGCCACATATAGACATACCAAAAAGATGTATGTGATTGGCTGCTGACTAGGTGTGAAAATAAGACAGCAACCAGATTCCTATGTGTGTGTTATCATTTCCCTCTCTATCTGTAGCTGTTTTAGACATAGCCACTGGAATACAGGGAACTGTCATTTCAGGAAGTCTGTTTAGTCTGTTGAGTACTAGTCATGCCTTTAGTAATACTCTAGATGTGACATAGGGGTTTTACAATCGGATTTGTGTAAATGTTTCATGTCTAACATATTTATTGACATTTTTCATTATGCGACAAAGACAACAATTGACAAGACACATCAATCAATAGTCAAGATAATTCAATCAGATTGCAACAACAAATTAACAAAAAACAAGCAACCGAAAAAATTCTTCTCCGGGATGCCTATGAAAAAGACCAAACAGACCAGCGATTTGGGAAGTCAATGGGAGGTGCAGTCCAGGGCGACAAGTGCAGTCAGGCGCGACACGACTTTTAAACCCGATTATGCATTTATGCGCATGAGCTTAGCTAGCTAACATCACCATGACATCACCTACAAGTGTGATCTAGGATTTATATTAGAGAAGCAGTTCCCGGACCTCTTAGTATGCTCTCTCTGGTTATAGGCTTTGGGTTTCTGAAGCAAGGTCATTAATCAGCTGTGGATCTCCTGAAAGTTTGGATCTGTAGTACTGTATGTGTGGGAAATAACAAGGACATCCACCGTGTCTAAAAATTGCTAAGGCAGTTGTTGTAGTTGCTCAGTGCCCCGTCTCTTTCACCTCTCGTGGCATTGTAGTTGATCTGTAGCTGGTCTCTCTCTGTCGTCAGTTTCTTGTTGCTGGTCTGTAGCTCATCTTTCTCTTTAGTCAGGTTGATGTAGCTGGTCTGTAACTCTTCTTTCTCTATCGTCAGGTTAGTTTTGGAAGCTTTATAATCTTCAAACCCAACAACTTTCTTGTGATAGAAACCCAGACCAATTAACCCAGCCAGTAGAAGAACACACAGCAGCCCCAGACACACTGCAGCAGCTCTGAAGGGTCTCAACCCTGAGCTCTCCGAACCTGAGGGGATAAGTCCTGGTGTTGTCTTTGAGGTGGCATATTCCTCGTGGGAGTTGATGATATCTTCATAGAAATCCTCATCTCTATTTGCTGCCCCTTTATTACAAAACGTATTCTCTAGATTAATGTTCATGTTGGCATAAATGTCCTCCGACATCTCCATTGTCTACCACTGTCTCGATTACTACTATAATTCAGTCTGCTACAGAATATGTTCTAGTATGAAAGCTGTATCGTTTGTGTGGAACCTTTTAAAGGTGAATAACCAGCAATGGGCATGCCATACCAGGCAGACAATGCAATGATGTGGAAGTGGCTGTGGTTGGTGGTATGGAGTGAGCAGACCTGGATATTAACATTCCTCTTCTTGTTTCTTCAACGTATCTTTAAGTCTCTTCAATTTCTTTGTTCATGCTCTCAATGGTGCAGCTGTAGAGCTTTTTGAGGATCTGAGGACCCATGCCAAATCTTTTCAGTCTCCTGAGGGGGAATATGCTTTGTCGTGCTCTCTTCATGATTTTCTTGGTGTGATAGTATGTTGGCGATGTGGACACCAAGGAATTTGAAGCTCTCAACCTGCTCCACTACAGCCCCGTTGATGAGAATGGGGGCGTGCTCGGTATACTCCTTTTCCTGTAGTCCACAATCATCTCCTTTGTTTTGATCACGTTGAGGGAGAGGCTGTTATCCTTGCACCACACGGCCAGGTCTCTGACCTCCTCCCTATAGGCTGTCTCATTGTTGCCGGTGATAAGACTGTTGTGTCATCGGCAAACTTAATGATGGTCTTGGAGTCGTCCCTGGCCATGCAGTCATGAGTGAACAAGGAGTACAGGAGGGGACTGAGCACGCACCCCTGAGGGGCCCCTGTGTTGAGGATCAGCATGGCAGATGTGTTGTTACATACCCTTACCACCTGGGGGAGACCCGTCAGGAAGTCCAGGATCCAGTTGCAGAGGGACTGTTTAGTCCCAGGGTCCTTAGCTTAGTGATGCTTTTTGGGCACTATGGTGTTGAACGCTGAGCTGTAGTCAATGAACACCATTCTCACATAGGTGCTCCTTTTTTCCAGGTGTGAAAGGGCAGTGTGGTGTGCAATAGAGATTGCATCATCTGTGGATCAGTTGAGGCGGTATGCAAATTGGAGTGGGTCTAGGGTTTCTGGGATAATGGTGGTGTTCTGAGTCATGACCAGCCTTTCAAAGCACTTCATGGCTACAGAAGTGAGTGCTACGGATCGGTAGTAATTTAGGCAGGTTATCTTAGTGTTCTTGGGCACAGGGACTATGGTGGTCTGCTTGAAATATGTTGGTATTACAGACTCAGTCAGGGACATGTTGAAAATGTCAGTGAAGACACTTGCCAGTTGGTCAGCGCATGATCGGCGTACGCGTCCTGGTAATCCATCTGGCCCTGCGGCCTTGTGAATGTTGACCTGTTTAAAGGTCTTACTCACATCAGCTATGGAGAGCTTGATCACACAGTCGCCTGGAACAGCTGATGCTCTCATGCATGCTTCATTGTTGCTTGCCTCGAAGAGAGCATAGAAAGTCATTTAGCTCGTAGGCTCGTATCACTGGGCAGCACGTGGCTGTGCTTCCCTTTGTAGTCTGTAGTAGTTTTACAAGCCCTGACACATCTATCGGAGCCAGTGTAGTATGATTCAATCACTCCATTCTGTTACTGACCATTACTAAGAAGTTTTACCTGTACTAATACTGTACTGTATGTGTTGGTAGATGGGGAACTGTCATTTCAGGAAGTTAAGTCCAAATTATGTGTTCATGCCCCTGACACCAGTTTGTGAACACAGATGGTAAGGATAGTTAAAAAAAAATGTATATGTATATAAATCTTTAGAAACCAGATTCCAAAAACTGTATGTGTGCTATCGTTGTATCTCTCTATCTAATGCTGTTTTAGATATAACCACTGGTCGACAGGGAACTGTCATTTCAGGAAGTCAGTTGACATATCTTTGCCACAAGTTTGTCTTCTAAATTAAAAGTGAATTTCTAGTCAGCTACTTCAAATGCCCTGAGAGTTTACTTGCTCAATGTAAACTTCATACTACTTTTTCATACTTTTTGCAAGGCAGGAAACTGTGAATTTAAATATCAAATATTGATTAAGAAATTTGTTAACAAATATTTGAGCTGATACTATCCTTCTCTCTTGGCATTGCAGTGTCAAACACTATTGGTTACTGTGTTTGTGACAATTTCAAGATACTGTATATTTCTAACCAAATACCCATGTCTCTGGTCTCTACTCTGTCTCACAGTGGGAGGAGGTGAGCGGCTACGACGAGAACCTCAACACCATCCGGACCTACCAGGTGTGCAACGTGTTTGAGCCCAGCCAGAACAACTGGCTCCTCACCACCTTCATCGACCGACGTGGAGCTCAGAGGATCTACGTGGAGATGCGCTTCACCGTGCGTGACTGCAGCTCCATCCCCAACGTTCCCGGCTCCTGTAAGGAGACCTTCAATCTCTACTACTACGAGACGGACTCAGTCATCGCCACCAAAGGAACTGCCTTCTGGATGGAAGCCCCTTACCTAAAGGTGGACACCATCGCGGCCGATGAGAGCTTCTCCCAGGTGGACTTCGGTGGACGATTGATGAAGGTCAACACAGAGGTTCGGAGCTTTGGCCCACTGTCGAAGAATGGGTTCTACCTGGCTTTTCAGGACTATGGTGCTTGTATGTCGCTACTCTCGGTCAGAGTGTTTTATAAGAAGTGCCCCAGTGTGGTGCAGAACTTTGCCATCTTCCCAGAGACCATGACGGGGGCGGAGAGCACCTCCCTGGTCATCGCTAGAGGGATCTGCATCCCGAATTCGGAGGAGGTGGACGTGCCAATAAAGCTGTACTGCAATGGAGATGGGGAGTGGATGGTTCCTATCGGGAGCTGCACCTGCAAAGCTGGGTTCGAGACAGATAACGGGAATGTCTGCCGAGGTAAGGAAACAACAAAGGAATGTTCCCAAGAACTGAAATGGGTTATGAGACGGTTATGAGCTTTTCGGCCAGTAACCGAAAGTTTGTTGGTTTCAATCCCAGAGCTGACTATTTGCAAAAATCGGTCATTGTGCCCTTGAACAAGGCACTTAACCATAATTTATTCTGTAAATTGTTCTGATTTAGAGCGTCTGCTAAATAAAATGTATAAATGAAATACTGTGAACACAGAAATAGGGCCAGGATTTCTCCCTGACCACATGACCAGAGAAATATGCCTGGCCCTAAACTCATAAATGTTTTTATTTTAAGGTCTTTCTTTTGTAATGTCCATCCCCATTCCCACAACCCAATGAAAAGTCCTGGGAACCTTGAAGGACCAGATTTGGTTTGCTGCGGAATCAATATCACTGGATTTATTCTGAACGGCCAGCTGTTCCCGGTTTGGGAATTAGATTTGTGTGGAACCTCAGGCCCAGACTTGGGAGTTGTAAATAAATCATTGTCTTTCATATTTTACCGCTTCAACATGACTGAAGACTCGCAGTAGATTAAATCACACAGGCTCTGTGGGAATTGATCTATTTTAGATGCAGTAGGTACATAAGAAGACATCAGAGCATTATCTTTATTGTAACAGCACATAGCCAATTTCATAGTTCTCTTCTTTGACACCGCGTTGTGTGGCATACGGTATTGATTGTGTTTCATGCATTTTGCAGATCGTGGTGCACTGTAATTCTCCTTTGATCAGAGAAGCATGATAGAGAGGCGCGTTATGATTCATTCCTAATCTGCTGAGAAGGTGAGGGCTGCTGTCCTAGGGATGATGAGTGATGTACAGTATCATTCTATGAAGATGTAAAACCACATGTTTTATTTTACAGGCTACTGTTTGTAAAGCAAGGCTTGGTAGAGGAAGAAATGTGTCTGTGTTGCCCAAAACAAGTATATAGTAGTTGTAGTTTAAAGTGAGCTACTTTAGGGCAACTTATTTTTCTTATGATGACTCTCTCTCTCTCTCTCTCTCTCTCACAAACAAACAAACAAACCATCACACACACACACCAAGTATAATATGTGCTCAAGGTCTCTAATGATAATATAGTGTGCTCAGCCTCCCAGCACGATGCTTTATTGGGTCCCTCTGGAGGTGTGAGTGAGAATGTGTGGAGCGGAGATAAGATTGATTGACGCACATCTGATACGATCAATAAATAGATATGAAAGCAGTGTGTGTGTGTTTGTGTGTTTTCCGTTCTACTGTACTTTGCTTTTCCCTGCTACTTGGCCAAGGAAACCAATGACTTTGAGGGGCATAGAGTCATTAAAACTTGCTCCTAACAACTGATACTGGATCAGATATGTCTGCATTCCACTACTAATGAAGGTTATGGTTCAGGATAGCATAATCTGATCCTAGATCAGTGGTGAAGGAAAACTTCTATTTTGCTCCTATTTCAACTGCCCTTAGATCATATCCAACCCCAGGCAAGGTCCCTCTTATGCAATCACAGATGCTGTGATTATGAACTGTGCTGAGAATGGCTGTGTAGTCACACAGTTCCACTCACTGAATAGAACAGCTGAAAACTGAAAAGAACAGCTCTTCTTCCACCCACAGGGTTAGTCTGACAACATAGTGCTGAGTCATGATGAAGCCTGTCAAAACAACAATTCAAAAACAGGGTTCAGATCAACAGTGAATGAATATGGCTTTTAATAAACATAAGAGTAGGGTGCATAGCAGTGTGTTCAATACACACACTGCAAACACACATCTTTCTCTATCTCTCCATCATCTCCACATTCCTTATACAGCGTCTCTTTCCTCTTCCATCTCAGTCTATGTTTCTGCTATATCCTATTTTATTACCATATGAAAAATAAATGGTATATGGCCTTGATCTAAAGATGGAGATACAGACACAGAGATGATTAAAGCTCCTCTATCAGTTTCTCTTAATTAACAAACAGAGATGTTTAAAGCTCCTCTATCAGATTCTCTTAACAGACAGAGATGTTTAAAGCTCCTCTATCAGTTTCTCTTAACAGACAGAGATGTTTAAAGCTCTTCTATCAGTTTCTATTAACATACAGAGATGTTTACAGCTCCTCTATCAGTTTCTCTTAACAAACAGAGATGTTTAAAGCGCCTTTATCAGTTTATCTTAACATACAGAGATGTTTAAAGCTCCTCTATCAGTTTCTCTTAACAAACAGAGATGTTTAAAGCTCCTCTATCAGTTTCTCTTAACAGACAGAGATGCAATGGTTGAGAATAACAACACAGGCCATTTGTATTAGTATTGAGCTACCCACACAGTAAATCCTATTGGTTTGGACAGATATACTGTACTGTGTATCGCTGCTATATCTCTACTGTATTTACCTCCAATCCAAGAGTAATTGGAGCGTAGGTGCTGCGTTGTTTTTGGTGGAGGTATGTTGCTCTGGTTGTTTGTAGGTGGTTTCTTCACACACCCTCGCACACACGCTCGCACACACACACACACACACACACACACACACACACACACACACACACACACACACACACACACACACGTGTTGGCTACCGCTAATTCCCACATTCTCTGACTTCCTCCTTCTAAGTGGGACTTCCTGCCGAACTGTCTCTCAACATCACTCTCTCTCTTTCTCTCTCTCTCTCCCTCTCTCTTCTCTCTCTCCCACTTTCTTTCTTCTCTCTCTCTCTCCCACTTTCTTTCTTCTCTCTTTCTGTCTCCCTCTCTGCTCTCTCTTTGTGATGTAAAAGCACAAACTGTGGGAGGTATGAAAAACAGGACCCAGGAGAGAAGAGGAAGGATACTACACAGTATGAGTGTTAATTATAGGAGGAGAGTGTTCAGGGGCACTGCGTGAAGCTGGTTCTACACTGACATTAGCACCCCCCCCACACACACACACACACACACACACACACACACACACACACACACAGAGAGGGAGAGATACGCAGACACGCTGTCTGTTGGCCATACTGATATTCATCTGCAGACAGATAGCGCTGCTAAAACCATGCTTTGAACATAGTGCGAGCAGAAGTGGTACACACACACACGCACACACACAGAGATGTCGTGACTGTAGGTTAGTCTGGAGTAGTCTAAGCGCTCTGAGCACTCTCCATCTCCCCTAATAACTCAGTCTCTGAGGTTAAAATAGAGGCTTGTACGTCTTTGAAACGACTCAAACGAGAAGCAATCCCTGCCTTTTATTTTCCACACAATCTTCTTTCATGGACCTTGTAATCCATTATTTAAACAGGGAAATGTAACCTTAAAGTGCTTATAGAAGCCGAGCAGTTTGGACAGCCAATCAATTAGAGGTCAGTGAAACAAGATGGCCTCCGCGTGGAGCCTGATGTAATTGCCCATTAGAGATGAGGAAAACGGAACAAGAAGAAAATGAGGGCAAGCTGAAATAATTCCCCTCATTGAGGGAAGCACTGTAAAGGCAGGGAGGGAGAAGAGGGCTGAGAGAGCGAGGTAGTGTATATGCTGAATGCAGAATGGGCAATCTGAGATGGAAGCTAGTCTATAGTGAGAGGTGTGTTTTGCTGTGGAAAGTGGAGTGGAATGTGTGTGTGTTTACATATATAACATTGTGTGTGCGAGTGTGCGTGTGTCTTCATATGTTTATATATTTTTTGATTTCATCTTTATTTAACCAGGTAGGCCAGTTGAGAACAAGTTCTCCTTTACAACTGTGACCTGGCCAAGATAAAGCAAAGCAGTTCGACACATACAACGACACAGAGTTACACATGGAGTAAAACAAACATACAGTCAATAATACAGTATAAACAAGTCTATATACGATGTGAGCAAATTAGGTGAGAAGGGAGGTAAAGGCAAAAAAAGGCCATGGTGGCAAAGTAAATACAATATAGCAAGTAAAACACTGGAATGGTAGATTTGCAATGGAAGAATGTGCAAAGTAGAAATAAAAATAATGGGGTACAAAGGAGCAAAATAAATAAATAAATGAAATACAGTAGGGAAAGAGGTAGTTGTTTGGGCTAAACTATGTACAGGTGCAGTAATCTGTGAGCTGCTCTGACAGTTGGTGCTTAAAGCTAGTGAGGGAGATAAGTGTTTCCAGTTTCAGAGATTTTTGTAGTTTGTTCCAGTCATTGGCAGCAGAGAACTGGAAGGAGAGGCGGCCAAAGAAAGAATTGGTTTTGGGGGTGACTAGAGAGATATACCTGCTGGAGCGTGTGCTACAGGTGGGAGATGCTATGGTGACCAGCGAGCTGAGATAAGGGGGGACTTTACCTAGCAGGGTCTTGTAGATGACATGGAGCCAGTGGGTTTGGCGACGAGTATGAAGCGAGGGCCAGCCAACGAGAGCGTACAGGTCGCAATGGTGGGTAGTATATGGGGCTTTGGTGACAAAACGGATTGCACTGTGATAGACTGCATCCAATTTGTTGAGTAGGGGTATTGGAGGCTATTTTGTAAATGACATCGCCAAAGTCGAGGATTGGTAGGATGGTCAGTTTTACAAGGGTATGTTTGGCAGCATGAGTGAAGGATGCTTTGTTGCGAAATAGGAAGCCAATTCTAGATTTAACTTTGGATTGGAGATGTTTGATATGGGTCTGGAAGGAGAGTTTACAGTCTAACCAGACACCTAAGTATTTGTAGTTGTCCACGTATTCTAAGTCAGAGCCGTCCAGAGTAGTGATGTTGGACAGGCGGGCAGGTGCAGGTAGCGATCGGTTGAAGAGCGTGCATTTAGTTTTACTTGTATTTAAGAGCAATTGGAGGCCACGGAAGGAGAGTTGTATGGCATTGAAGCTTGCCTGGAGGGTTGTTAACACAGTGTCCAAAGAAGGGCCAGAAGTATACAGAATGGTGTCGTCTGCGTAGAGGTGGATCAGAGACTCACCAGCAGCAAGAGCAACCTCATTGATGTATACAGAGAAGAGAGTCGGTCCAAGAATTGAACCCTGTGTCACCCCCATAGAGACTGCCAGAGGTCCGGACAGCAGACTCTCCGATTTGACACACTGAACTCTATCAGAGAAGTAGTTGGTGAACCAGGCGAGGCAATCATTTGAGAAACCAAGGCTGTCGAGTCTACCGATGAGGATGTGGTGATTGACAGAGTCGAAAGCCTTGGCCAAATCAATGAGTACGGCTGCATAGTAATGTTTCTTATCGATAGCGGTTAAGATATCATTTAGGACCTTGAGCGTGGCTGAGGTGCAGATGAGGATGTGCAAGTAGAAATACTGGTGTGCAAAAGAGCAGAAAAACAAAAACAAATATGGGGATGAGGTAGGTACACACTGCTATGTACAGTGGGGCAAAAAAGTATTTAATCAGCCAACAAATGTGAAAGTTCTCCCACTTAACCTCTTAGTCAGCCACCAATTGTGCAAGTTCTCCCGCTTAAAAAGATGAGAGAGGCCTGTAATTTTCATCATAGGTACACTTCAACTATGACAGACAAAATTAAAAAAAAAATATCCAGAAAATCACATTGTAGGATTTTTAATGAATTTATTTGTAAATTATGGTGGAAAATAAGTATTTGGTCACCTACAAACAAGCAAGATTTCTGGCTCTCACAGACCTGTAACTTCTTCTTGGAGAGGCTCCTCTGTCCTCCACTCGTTACCTGGCACCTGTTTGAACTAATTATCAGTATAAAAAGACACCTGTCCACAACCTCAAACAGTCACACTCCAAACTTCACTATGGCCAAGACCAAAGAGCTGTCAAAGGACACCAGAAACAAAATTGTAGACCTGCACTAGGCTGGGAAGACTGAATCTGCAATAGGTAAGCAGCAGACTTAGGACTCATACCATTCTGGATGTAGCCAGCCTGCTGTATGTACCCTGCTGTAACCAGCCTGTCTCTAGCCAGCCTGGTGTATGTACCCCGCTGTAACCAGCCTGTATGTAACCAGCCTGGTGTATGTACCCTGCTGTAACCAGCCTGTATGTAACCAGCCTGGTGTATGTACCCTGCTGTAACCGGCCTGTATCTAGCCAGCCTGGTGTATGTACCCCGCTGTAACCAGCCTGTATGTAACCAGCCTGGTGTATGTACCCTGCTGTAACCTTCCTGTATCTAGCCAGCCTGGTGTATGTACCCCGCTGTAACCAGCCTGTATGTAACCAGCCTGGTGTATGTACCCTGCTGTAACCAGCCTGTATGTAGCCAGCCTGGTGCATGTACCCTGCTGTAACCAGCCTGTATGTAACCAGCCTGGTGTATGTACCCTGCTGTAACCAGCCTGTATGTAACCAGCCTGGTGCATGTACCCTGCTGTAACCAGCCTGTATGTAACCAGCCTGGTGCATGTACCCTGCTGTAACCAGCCTATATGTAGCCAGCCTGGTGCATGTACCCTGCTGTAACCAGCCTGTATGTAACCAGCCTGGTGTATGTACCCTGCTGTAACCAGCCTCTATGTAACCAGCCTGTTTGTAACCAGCCTGGTGTATGTACCCCGCTGTAACCAGCCTATATGTAGCCAGCCTGGTGCATGTACCCTGCTGTAACCAGCCTGTATGTAACCAGCCTGGTGTATGTACCCTGCTGTAACCAGCCTGTATGTAACCAGCCTGGTGTATGCACCCTGCTGTAACCAGCCTGGTGTATGTACCCTGCTGTATGTACCCTGCTGTAACCAGCCGTTATGTACCCAGCCTGGTGTATGTACCCTGCTGTAACCAGCCTGTATGTAATCAGCCTGGTGTATGTATCCTGCAGTAACCAGCCTGTATGTAGCCAGCCTGGTGTATGTACCCTGCTGTAATCAGCCTGTATGTAGCCAGCCTGGTGCATGTACCCTGCTGTAACCTGCCTGTATGTAATCAGCCTGGTGTATGTATCCTGCAGTAACCAGCCTGTATGTAACCAGCCTGGTGCATGTACCCTGCTGTAGCCAGCCTGTATGTAACCAGCCTGGTGTATTTACCCTGCTGTAGCCAGCCTGTAGTATGTACCCTGCTGTAGCCAGCCTGGTGTATGTACCCTGCTGTAACCAGCCTGTATGTAGCCAGCCTGGTGCATGTACCCTGCTGTAGCCAGCCTAGATGTAACCAGCATGTATGTAACCCACCTGTATGTAGCCAGCCTGCTGTATGTACCCTGCTGTAGCCAGCCTAGATGTAACCAGCATGTATGTAACCAGCATGCTGTATGTACCCTGCAGTAACCACCCTGTATGTAACCAGCCTGCTGTACAGTATGTACCCTGCTGTAGCCAGCCTAGATGTAACCAGCATGTATGTAGCCAGCCTGTTGCATGTACCCTGCTATAACCAGCATGTATGTAGCCAGCCTGGTGCATGTACCCTGCTGTAGCCAGCCTATTTCCTAAGGACACCAGAAACAAAATTGTAGACCTGCACCAGGCTGGGAAGACTGAATCTGCAATAGGTAAGCAGCTTGGATTGAAGAAATCAACTGTGGGAGCAATTATTAGGAAATGGAAGACATACAAGACCACTGATAATCTCCCTCGATCTGGGGCTCCACGCAAGATCTCACCCCGTGGGGTCAAAATGATCACAAGAACGGTGGGCAAAAATCTCAGAACCACATGGGGGGACCTAGTGAATGACCTGCAGAGAGCTGGGACCAAAGTAACAAAGCCTACCATCAGTAACACACTACGCCGCCAGGGACTCAAATCCTGCAGTGCCAGACGTGTCCCCCTGCTTAAGCCAGTACATGTCCAGGCCCGTCTGAAGTTTGCTAGAGAGCATTTGGATGATCCAGAAGAAGATTGGGAGAATGTCACATGGTCAGATGAAACCAAAATATAAATTTTTGGTAAAAACTCAACTCGTTGTGTTTGGAGGACAAAGAATGCTGAGTTGCATCCAAAGAACACCATACCTACTGTGAAGCATGGGGGTGGAAACATCATGCTTTGGGGCTGTTTTTTCTCTAAAGGGACCAGGACGACTGATCTGTGTAAAGGAAAGAATGAATGGGGCCTTGTATCTTGAGATTTTGAGTGAAAACCTCCTTCCATTAGCAAGGGCATTGAAGATGAAACGTGGATGGGTCTTTCAGCATGACAATGATTCCAAATACACCACCCGGGCAACGAAGGAGTGGCTTCGTAAGAAGCATTTCAAGATCCTGGAGTGGCCTAGCCAGTCTCCAGATCTCAACCCCATAGAAAATCTTTGGAGGGAGTTGAAAGTCCGTGTTGCCCAGCAACAGCCCCAAAACATCACTGCTCTAGAGGAGATCTGCATGGAGGAATGGGCCAAAATACCAGCAACAGTGTGTGAAAATCTTGTGAAGACTTACAGAAAACATCTGTCATTGCCAACAAAGGGTATATAACAAAGTATTGAGATAAACTTTTGTTATTGACCAAATACTTATTTTGCAAATAAATTCATTAAAAATCCTACAATGTGATTTTCTGGATTTTTTTCTTCTCATTTTGTCTGTCATAGTTGAAGTGTACCTATGATGAAAATTACATGCTTCTCTCATCTTTTTAAGTGGGAGAACTTGCACAATTGGTGGCTGACTAAATACTTTTTTCCCCAACTGTATATATATAATAATAATAAACTTTAGTTTATTTGGTAAATATTTTCTTAACTCTTCCTGAACTGCACTGTTTGTTAAGGGCTTGTCAGTAAACATTTCATGGTAAGGTCTACACTTTGTATTGGGCGCATGTGACAAATAAAGTTTGATTTGATTAGACAGGTGTATAAAATCGAGCACACAGCCATGCAATCTCCATAGACAAACACTGGCGGTAGAATGGCCTTACTGAAGAGCTCAGTGACTTTCAACGTGGCACCGTAATAGGATGCCACCTTTCCAACAAGTCAGTCTGTCAAATGAAGTGAAAACATCTAGGAGCAACAACGACTCAGCTGTGAAGTGGTAGGCCACACAAGCTCACAGAACAGGACCGCAGAGTGCTGAAGTGCGCAGCACGTAAAAATGTGTCCTCGGTTGCAACACTCACTACCAAGTTACAAACTGCCTCTGGAAGCAACGTCAGCACAATAACTGTTTGTCGGGAGCTTCATGAAATGGGTTTCCATAGCTGAACAGCAGCACACAAGCTTAAGGTCACCATGCGCAATGCCAAGCGTCGGATGGAGTTGTGTAAAGCTCGCCGGCATTGGACTCTGGAGCAGTGAAAACTTGTTCTCTGGAGTGATGAATCACGCTTCACCATCTGGCAGTCCAACGGACAAATCTGGGTTTGGCGGATGCCAGGAGAACGCTTTGCTGAGGCTGGGCACCCCAGGGGAATTGGGGCTGGAATGGGCAGGGATGGAAAGACAGTGAGGGTTGGGGGATCAAATCAAATTGTATTTGTCACATGCTCTGAATACAACAGGTATACTTACAGTGAAATGCTTTCTTACAAGCCCTTAACCTGCAATGCAGTTTTAAGAAAAATACTTAAAAAATAATAAATAAAAGTAACAGCTAACGAAAGAGCAGCAGAACAATAACAATAGTATTGGTAGCCATTTGATTAGATGTTCAGGAGTCTTATGGCTTTGGGATAAAAGCTGTTTAGGACCCTCTTGAACCTAACTTTGGCGCAGGACCGCTTTCCGTGCGGTAGCAGAGAGAACAGTCTATGACTAGGGTGGCTGGAGTCTTTGACAATTTTTAACCCTTTTGCTCAGTGCGGATGTTGCCTGTAATCTATGGCATTTGGTTGGGGTATGTACGTACAGTCACTGTGTGGACACAGTCATCGATGCACTTATTGATGAAGCCAGTGACTGATATGGTGTACTCCTCAATGCCATCGGAAGAATCCCGGAACATGTTCCAGTCTGTGCTAGAAAAACAGTCCTGTAGCTTAGCGTCTGCTTCATCTGAACACTTGTTTTATTGACCGAGTCACTGGTGCTTCCTGCTTTAATTTGTGCTTGCAAGCTGGAATCAGGAGGATTTGCCAAATGGAGGGTGAGGAAGAGCTTTGTTACGCGTCTCTATGTGTGGAGTAAATGTGGTCTAGAGTTATTTTCCCTTTGGTTGCACATTAAATATGCTGATAGAAATTACGTTCAACTGATTTAACTTTCCCTGTATTGAAGTCCCCAGCCATTAGGAGCGCCGCCTCTGGATGAGCATTTTCCGTATACAGCTCATTGAGTGCGGTCTTAGTGCCAGCATCGGTTTGTAGTGGTAAACAGACAGCTATGAAGAATATATATGAGATCTCTCTAGGTAGATAGTGTGGTCTACAGCTTATCATGAGATACTCTACCTCAGGCGAGCAAAACCTCAAGACTTGCTTAGATATCATGCGCCAGCTGTTGTTTACAAATATCCATTGATCGCCACCCCTTGTCTTATCAGAGGCTGCTGATCTATCCTGCCGATTGTCACGCCCTGACTTGGAGATCCTTTTTTTGTCTCTATTTTGGTTTGGTCAGGGCGTGATGTGGGGTGGGCATTTCTATGTGTTGTGTTTCTATGATTTTCTATCTCTATGTTTTGGTATGGTTCTCAATCAAGGACAGCTGTCTATCGTTGTCTCTGATTGGGAACCATACTTAGGTGCCTTTTTTCCCACCTGTCTTGTTGGGAAGTTGACTTTCTTTATGGCACTTAGCCTTAAGCTTCACAGTTTTGTTTTGTAGTGTGTATTGTTTTGTTTGGCGTCTTTTTCTTAATTAAAGAACATGTACGCTCACCACGCTGCACCTTGGTCCGCTCCTTTCATCAGCCGTGACACCGATACAGTGTATAACCAGCTGTTTGTTATTCATGTCGTCGTTCAGCCACGACTCTGTGAAACATAAGATTAGTCAGTTTTTAATGTACCGTTGATAGGATATACGTGCTTGTAGTTCATCCACTTTATTGGCCAGCGATTGTACGTTGGCCAATAGTACCGATGGCAGAGGCAGATTAGCCACTCGTCGCTGGATCCTCACATGGCACCCCGATCTCCTTCCGCAATACCTCCGTCTCCTTCTCCTGCGAATGACAGGGATGAGGGCCTGTTCGGGTGTCTGGTGTAAATCTTTCTCATTAAAGAGAAATTATTTGTACACTTCAAGGTGAGTAATCGCTGATCTGATGTCCATAAGCTCTTTTCAGTCATGAAAGATGGTAGCGGCAACATTATGTACAAAATAAGGAACAAACAATGTAAAAGAAAAACTAACAAAATAGCATGATTGGTTAAGAGCTCATAAAACAGCAGCCATCTCCTCCGGCGCCATCTTAAAAATTTGTTGGGGGTGATGTTGTCTGTATTGAAAATGCAGGCTGGACAGCTGGCTAATCTGACGCTGTTGACAGTTTATAGTGTGGCTCTGTTGAAGAGCTGGATGGAGACAAGCTAATGTAGAGATAATAACAATGTATCTATCTATCCATTAATACATTTAGTAATTTGTTTGCCCAGACATCCATCCGTTCATCCACCTGTCCATCCAGCCATCCATCAATCCATCCATCCAGTCGTTTTCTTTTCTGTGAATCCTGGATATAGATGATGTGCTCCTCTCTTATTTTCCCCCTTTGTTCTGCACTGGCGGGCTCTTGACACATCGGCACATTAATATTACAAATATTCAAATAACTTTATTCAACGTTCGACCGTCTAACGCTGGTGACGGGAGATTCACGGCCCATTGAGCGAGTGTGTCTCCTCAGGCCTAAGTACCGATACATTATGGCTACCTTATTCCTGTATAATGGCTGTTGTCATGGGCCTGGGAGAGGGGAGTAGAGTAGAGTAGAGGATAGAATAGAAGAGAACAGGAAAATAGAGGCGAGGTCAGGAGAGGAGAGGAAAATAGAGGAGAATATAGAAGAGGAGAGGACAGTAGGTGATGGAAGAAAAGAGGGGAGAGGAGTGCTTGAGGTTCTGGCTCTCTGTTACTATTTCTTATTGTTTTTCTCTCTCTTACTCTGTCAGATGTTTGTGGTATATACTTTAGGTATTTACTTTGATCAGATGTTTGTCCAATACGGTCCTGGTTTACTGCAGTTCAGACACGCTGGCAGTTAAGTCCCTAACAGTGTGTTGGCAGGCTATTAGAGGCAACTCCAACTCATTTAGCCCTGTCCATTTCTCTTCTAAAAACTAGTTCATTTGTGACTGAACTCCTCGATTCGGTCTTATGAAGCAGAATTTGAAATGTACTTTTTTTTTACATTGGATAAAAGTTGCTCCACACATCTCTTAAAAGCATTTACATGTAAGGCCATATGCTAAAGACAGTAAGTAGTTTAGTAAACAACCAAAGATTTCAAGACTAAAAGTGGTACAAGTAGTAGCCTACTATAGGGAAAATCTCCAGGTAAAAATAAACTTTATCTAGTCCTTGGCCTTTATCTTAATCTAACTTTGGTGCAGGTCATGTTGTTCTTCACATTACTGGCACTGGTAAACACACACTATATCAAATTAAATCTAAGTTTACTGATCACATGGACAGGATACAGAAGGTCTAAACGGTACAGTGAAATGGTTACTTACATAGTAGCAATATCAAAAACAGGAAGTGTCCAAATAAAAATATTTTATAATTATGAGATGACGCTTACCCGACACACTTGTCTAAATTGATGGGTCACATTAAGGAAATGCTATAACCACCCCCAGCCACATCTAGCTAAGTTGATGGGTCACTATTGTCTAGACATGTACACATGTTCATGAAATACAATAGATGGCAGTAATCACCCCCAGACACACCTGGCTAACTTTTTAAAAATGTTTTATTTTTTATTTATTGAATATCCGAAACATATAATATACTTGCAGTGAAGCCGCTCAACAACTACACCACAGCAGTCATCCAACAACTACACCACAGCAGTCATCTAACAACTACACCACAGCAGTCATCCAACAACTACACCACAGCAGTCATCCAACAACTACACCACAGCAGTCATCCAACAACTACACCACAGCAGTCATCCAACAACTACACCACAGCAGTCATCCAACAACTACACCACAGCAGTCATCCAACAACTACACCACAGCAGTCATCCAACAACTACACCACAGCAGTCATCCAACAACTACACCACAGCAGTCATCTAACAACTACACGACAGCAGTCATCTAACAACTACACCACAGCAGTCATCTAACAACTACACCACAGCAGTCATCCAACAACTAC
Organism: Oncorhynchus nerka; assembly: GCF_034236695.1. NCBI lineage: Eukaryota > Metazoa > Chordata > Actinopteri > Salmoniformes > Salmonidae > Oncorhynchus > Oncorhynchus nerka. The sequence goes on along the minus strand of NC_088415.1, from coordinate 77,282,848 downwards.
ACCACAGCAGTCATCCAACAACTACACCACAGCAGTCATCCAACAACTACACCACAGCAGTCATCTAACAACTACACCACAGCAGTCATCTAACAACTACACCACAGCAGTCAACTAACAACTACACCACAGCAGTCATCCAACAACTACACCACAGCAGTCATCCAACAACTACACCACAGCAGTCATCTAACAACTACACCATAGCAGTCATCCAACAACTACACCACAGCAGTCATCTAACAACTACACCACAGCAGTCATCCAACAACTACACCACAGCAGTCATCCAACAACTACATCATACCAGTCATCCAATGACACCAGTCATCCAGTTCCCTACCTCCTCCCGCTGCTACCTGCCTCCTCCATTTTTGGGGTAATGCTGTAATCAATTGGTTGTACTCTTGGATTGAGCAGACCTTCCCGTACAATTCTGATAACTCCATGAACTCTACCATTCCAAATTACAATATAATTTAAGAACAAAATACCCTTTTCAAGCATCGTTCCCATAAATACACATATTTTATCAACCAGCACATTTGAGTTCAGCCATAATATTTGTTGTAATATTTGTTCTATCTTTTCAGGGGGATGAAATTGAAATTGTAGCCAGCTCTGCAATGCTTGTTTGAAAAAGAGATACTTTGAAAAAAGTATCATTTTCAATTAATAAAAATGAGACATGGCAATCTGCACAAAGGCAAAAAAGCCCAATTCAGGAAACTAGGCGTATGTCGCAAGTCACGACATCACAGGAGAGCTGTTTGAACGTTTTTTTGTTGCAGGAATGCCTTCTCGAACATATGAACTTTCATGTGCCTTAACTTCTTGCGTCGAGCCATCCCGGATCCGGGATTGTGAATACAGCCTCAAGCTCATTACCATAACGCAACGTTAACTATTCATGAAAATCGCAAATGAAATGAAATAAATATGCTAGCTCTCAAGCTTAGCCTTTTGTTAACAACACTGTCATCTCAGATTTTCAAAAATATGCTTCTCAACCATAGCAAAACAAGCATTTGTGTAACAGCATTTAGCGTTAGCATAGCATTTAGCGTTAGCATTCAGCAGGCAACATTTTCACAAAAAACAGAAAACCATTCAAATAAAATAATTTACCTTTGAAGAACTTCTGATGTTTTCAATGAGGAGACTCAGTTAGATAGCAAATGTTCAGTTTTTCCTGAAAGATTATTTGTTTAGGAGAAATCGCTCCATTTTGTGCGTCACGTTTAGCTAAGAAAAAAAAATGTATCCAGGATTGTGTAAATCTATCAGCAAGCTCATTAGCATAACACAACGTCAACTATTCATGAAAATCGCAAATTAAATTAAATCAATATGCTAGCTCTCAAGCTTAGCCTTTTGTTAACAACACTGTCATCTCAGATTTTCAAAAATATGCTTCTCAACCATAGCAGAACAAGCATTTGTGTAACAGTATTGATAGCTAGCGTTAGCATTTAGCGTTAGCATTTAGCGTTAGCATTCAGCAGGCAACATTTTCACAAAAAACAGAAAACCATTCAAATAAAATAATTTACCTTTGAAGAACTTCGGATGTTTTCAATGAGGAGACTCAGTTAGATAGCAAATGTTCAGTTTTTCCTGAAAGATTATTTGTTCAGGAGAAATCGGTCCGTTTTCTGCGTCATGTTTGGCTACCAAAAAAAAACGAAAATTCATTCATCCAAATGCCAAACTTTCTTCCACATTAACTCCATAATATCGACTGAAACATGGTAAACGTTGTTTAGAATCAATCCTCAAGGTGTTTTTCACATATCTCTTCATGATATATCATTTCTGGAAGTCTCCTCTCTGTCTCAATCACATGGATGAATGCGAGCAGCTTGGAGATTACGCAACAATTTCAACAAAGGACACCAGGCGGACCCCTGGTAAATGTAGTCTCTTATGGGCAATCTTCCAATGATATGCCTACAAATACGTCACAATGCTGCAGACAACTTGGAGAAACGATAGAAAGGGCAGGCTAATTCGTGGCGCTTTCACAGCCATATAAGGAGACAATGAAAAACAGAGCGTCAAAAATCCTGCTCATTTCCTGTTTGAAGTTTCATTTTGGTTTCGCCTGTAGCATCAGTTCTGGGGCACTCACAGATAATATCTTTGCAGTTTTGGAAACGGTAGAGTGTTTTCTTTCCAAAGCTGCCAATTATATGCATAGTCGAGCATCTTTTTGTGACAAAATATTGCGCTTAAAACGGGCACGTTTTTTTATCCAATAATGACATAGCGCCCCCATAGGTTGAAGAGGTTAATATCAAACTTGTATGCCACCTGTAAATACGAATAAAATTGTTAAATTACAAGCCTAGTTGGTTTAGCCACAGAAAAAGTGAGCAACCTTCCCGCTAGCCATGATTGGCGAGATAATGAGTGGGCTGGACATGCCGAGAGAGGAGTTTGGTTGGTCTGCCGTATAGCATGCACCTGTCTATTGGAGCTGGTCGATATGTCTAGGTAATCGGGTCGAACGCGGCTTTATTTATTTTTATTGTGTAGTAAAACTGCATAAACCTAACGTCAAGTTAAAGTGTACTGTTAGCTAGCTAACGTTAGCTGGCTGGCTCGCTGTGTATGCTCTCCACTTTATGGATGACCGAGTTTTGAAATCAGTGGAATTCGAGTATGATAGCTAAGGAAATGGAGAAAACACCAGTCTGGATTACATTGTGCATGGCATCAGACAGGATGTGTACTGGTAAGATAGTCTAGCTAACTACATTTTCAGATATTACACGTTTCTAATTTTGACAAAGTGATTTAATTTCAAGTGTACTGCTGGCTGGGTCACTAGCTAACATTATGTGTATGATCTTATTCTTCGTATCTCAGACACATTTGCTTGACTTGTTATAACCATATAAACTGGTTGGTTAGCTACCTCCAGATTCATGCAGGGTAGTAACATGAGTTATGAGTTATGATTTTTGTCCATGGTTTAGCTAGCTAGCTAGCTCTTAACAAAAGACTCCACTTTGACAAAGTATTTTCATTTCATTTGAGTGTTCTGTTAGCTGGCTGGCTCACTAACTAGCTTTACGTCATGCTTTGGGATTCATTGTTTACCTAGGTAGCTATCTAGCTACATTTCTTAACCTCTTGCTTCTACTCGGGACGCTTGCGTCCCAACTAGAGCTCTGGAAATGCAAATGCGCTACGCTAAATGCTAATAGTATTAGTTAAAACTCAAACGTTCATTAAAATACACATGCAGGGTATCGAATTAAAGCTACACTCGTTGTGAATCCAGGCAACAAGTCAGATTTTTAAAATGCTTTTCGGCGAAAGCATGAGAAGCTATTATCTGATAGCATGTAACACCCCAAAAGACCTGCAGGGGACGTAAACAAAATAATTAGCATTTCGGCGTTACACAAACCGCACAATAAAATAGAAAACATTCATTACCTTTCACCATCTTCTTTGTTGGCACTCCTAGATGTCCCATAAACACTATTGGGTCTTTATTTCGATTAAATTGGTCCATATAAAGCCTAGATATCGTTATATGTAGACTGTGTGATAAACGAAAAAAACATCATTTCAAAACGTAACGTCATTTTTTTAAATTCAAAAAGTCGACGATAAACTTTCACAAAACACTTCGAAATACGTTTGTAATGCAACTTTAGGTATTAGTACACATTAATAAGCGATAAAATTCATCAGGAGGCGATGTAAAGATCATTAGCTGTCCGTCTGGAAAAATGTCCGGCTAGAAACTCAACGAAAATATCCGGTCCTAGACCTGAGGAAATACGGTGCCCTGCATGTGTTTGACCAAGAAAAAACTCGAAGGGAAATGACAAGACTCTAGACACCGTGTGGAAGCTGTAGGTACTGCAACCTCAGTCAATTAATTGTGGTTCACCTTTATCAATGGGTTCAAGTAGCGCATGGATATATTTTCCCATTTTCAGTGATCAGTTTTTCCTGTGCTTTTCGATGTAAATGCCGTTCTGGTAAAGCCACAGCAGTGATTTAACCAGTTTTATAAACGTCTGAGTGTTTTCTATCCACACAGACTAAGCAAATGCATATACTATATTCCTGGCATGAGTAGCAGGGCGCTGAAATGTTGCGCGATTTTTAACAGAATGTTCAAAAAAGTAGAGGGTAGAAGCAACAGGTTAACAAAATACTCTCGTCTTAGTGTGCCAGAGTGCAGAATAACTGCTCAATTTGTTTACGCTCAACAACCGTTGAATATGTCCAGTGTCAGTAAACGTCGGCAACAAAGCGTAATTCAATTGTTGCCAGCAGCACTGTTACAGTCACCAAATCTCTGGATAACATGAAAATGGCCAAACCAGCTCTGCAAGGGGGAGTAAAATGTTTAGTGTGGGGTGTTCTCTCATTATGTGTCTGGAAGTAGCTAGCCAATTAGCTTGGGTGCATGACTGTCGTTGTGAGGTCAGAGCTTTCGGACATCCCTACTCCTTGAACGCGAAACACTCTAGATTAACGAATGGACAATCTGACAGCATAGTTGCAGTCACCAACACTCTGGATAACATACTGTAACAGCCAACTCTGCTAGGGCGAGTAATGTTCAGTGAGCTGTTCTCTCTCTCTTAGATGTCTGGAAGTAGCTGGCAAGTTAGTACAGAATGCTCGGATCAACCCTCAATGAGATGGGTGGGGCTAAGGCTTAAGAGGGTGTGAACAATGCTGATTGGGTGTAGACAAAGAAGGGCTCTCCAACAGTTGTACCAAAACATTGAAAGATGGTTTTCTCAAAAGTGAGTTTACAAGTTGATCAACATTCAAAGCAGAATTATTTTCCCATTGTTTCCTCAAATGCAGTGTATGATATACCATTTTGTAGCCCTGAGTCTCTAATTGTATCCAATGTATGAAACAGAAATTCAAATGTTGCTACAAGACACATATCTTTCAAAAACAGCACGGTAGAAAGGACTATCCAAACATACTGAGCAACTCACATTATAGACAGAAGCATGCTACACGGCAGACCAATCCAAACTCATCTCCTGGCATGTCTAGCCCATCCATTATCTCTGCCATTCATTGCTAGTGGGAAGGTTCCTCACTTTTTCCATGGCTGAACCAACTAGGCTCGTAATTTAACTATTAATGTATGGAATAGAAGTTTGTTATTATGGAACATGAAAGTTCACAATTTCCAGAAGGCATTTCTGCCAAAAAAGCATTTAGATAAAACATAAATGTTTACGTTTAAATGCCTCTCCTGTGAAGTAGTGACGTGCGACATTAGTGATTTCCTGAAACAAGTCACACTTGTGACCTACGGCTCAATTCGGTCTTATGTAGCAAAATTTAAAATGGTGTTTTTTTACATTGGATAAAAGTAGAGACTCAGAGCTAGAAAATTGTATATCATACACTACAGTCGAGGAACAATGGGAAATTAATTCCACTTTTGAGAAAATGGCCCGAGAATATTTTGGTACCCAGAGTTCATCTTTGTCTACAACCTTTCAACCTGGATTCACATGTGAGGCAATGTGCTAAACAGTGCGTATGGTAGTGTACAACCAACGATTTCAAGACTAAAGGCTGGTTTATACTATGTCTATTGACATGTCTGTATTCAGTTGTCACAGTGACATCATGAACATTCTATTGTCGTCCGATATCAAACTTGTCATTATCGCCATGAAAAAGTATAACACAAAAACGACAGGCTGCACAACATCAGCAGTCTGGTGGTTCAAAATAGCATAACCGGTGTATTTTTACACCAATAAACCCATCTGTTGAAAAATGAATTTAGTATTTGTAAATCTAGCAAACCAGGCAACTAAAAGCAACTTTCATTATTTCATTATTACAGGAAAATAAACAACGTCATTATTAACAAGTTAATGGTGAGCTAATAAGTGTGATGAAAAAAAAGCAGGGCATTTAGAACTTCAGAACACTGTCTCGTTGGCCTAATGTTATATCCTATTTTGATTTTGGTGCAGGTCATGTTGTTCTTCACATTACCGTCTCTGGTAAACCCACATTATATCAAATAAAATAAGTTTAAAATAAGTGTATTTGTCACACTAGCTAGATAGCTAAACAATGAACCATAATCCCAACTCATAGTGTTACTACTCTGCATGAATCTACAGGTAGCAAAAGCTAACCAACTAGCTAGGTTCAATGTTATCTAGCTAGCTAACATCAGGCTATAACTAGCAATTGAAGTGGTTCTGAGATACAGTGGGGCAAAAAAGTATTTAGTCAGCCACCAATTGTGCAAATTCTCCCACTTAAAAAGATGAGAGAGGCCTGTAATTTTCATCATAGGTACACTTCAACTATGACAGACAAAATGAGAAAAAAAATCCAGAATATCACATTGTAGGATTTTTAATGAATTTATTTGCAAATTGCAAATTATGGTGGAAAATAAGTATTTGGTCAATAACAAAAGTTTATCTCAATACCCTTTGTTGGCAATGACAGAGGTCAAACGTTTTCTGTAAGTCTTCACAAGGTTTTCACACACTGTTGCTGGTATTTTGGCCCCCCACTGTATGAATAATATTACTACACAGATCATACACGTAACGCTACTGAGCCAGCCAGCCAGCTAACATTCGCTGGCTAGGCAACAGTACGCTTTAACTTGCAATGAAAACAACATTCTGACAAAATTAGAAACGTATAATAAATGAAAATGTAGCTAGCTAGACTCTTACCTGTATACATGGATGAACGCTTCTCCCTCTCTGTCACGGATGCCATGGTTGCCCTTAGTTTGAAGCTGTAAATCCGGAGACATATGTTTTATACAGCAGCCTTTTATTCAACAGCCTGTTTTATACAATAGTGTTCTCTTTTTGACTTGCTCCAAATTTGCAATCAAATGCCTGAATTGTCTCCATATCCTTATCTATCATACTCTGCTTCCACTGGGCATCCCACTGATTTCAGAACTCGGTCCTCCAGAAAGTGGAGAGCCTTAGCAACACTGTTGCAGTTATTCATGATGTCTTTCAAAAAATACACTTTAGAAAGGATTACCTAAACATGCTAAGCAGCTCATAAAATACGTGAATTTGTGTTTAAATGTCAATGCCCCTGTGTTTTTAAATCAGATTTGTTAAATGTTGTGTGTATTTAACTTCTTGCGTCGAGCCATCCCGGATCCGGTATCGTGACTACAGCCTCAAGCTCATTACCATAACGCAACGTTAACTATTCATGAAAATCGCAAATGAAATGAAATTAATGTATTTGCTCTCAAGCTTAGCCTTTTGTTAACAACACTGTCATCTCAGATTTTCAAAATATGCTTCTCAACCATTGCAAAACAAGCATTTGTGTAACAGTATTGATAGCAAACGTAGCATTTAGCGTAGCATTTAGCGTTAGCATTCAGCAGGCAACATTTTCACAAAAAACAGAAAAAGCATTCAAATAAAATAATTTACCTTTGAAGAACTTCTAATGTTTTCAATGAGGAGACTCTCAGATAGCAAATGTTCAGTTTTTCCTGAAAGATTATTTGTTTAGGACAAATCGCTCCGTTTTCTGCGTCACGTTTAGCTACGAAAAAAAACCTGTTTCCAGGATTGTGTAAATCTATCCGCAAGCTCATTAGCATAACACAACGTTAACTATTCATGAAAATCACAAATTAAATGAAATGAATCGATTTGCTCTCAAGCTTAGCCTTTTGTTAACAACACTGTCATCTCAGATTTTCAAAATATGCTTTTGAACCATAGCTAAACAAGCATTTGTGTAACAGTATTGATAGCCTAGCATAGGATTATGCCTCTATTTCAGCATGCAACATTTTCCACAAAAACCAGAAAAGCTTTCAAATAAAATCATTTACCTTTGAAGAACTTCGGATATTTTCAATGAGGAGACTCTCAGATAGCAAATGTTCAGTTTTTCCTGAAAGATTATTTGTTTAGGACAAATCGCTCCGTTTTCTGCGTCACATTTAGCTACGAAAAAAAAACCTGTATCCAGGATTGTGTAAATCTATCCGCAAGCTCATTAGCATAACACAACGTTAACTATTCATGAAAATCGCAAATGAAATGAAATTAATCTATTTGCTCTCAAGCTTAGCCTTTTGTTAACAACACTGTCATCTCAGATTTTCAAAATATGCTTTTGAACCATAGCTAAACAAGCATTTGTGTAACAGTATTAGTATTAGTATTAGCCTAGCATAGGATTATGCCTCTATTTCAGCATGCAACATTTTCCACAAAAACCAGAAAACAATTCAAATAAAATCATTTACCTTTGAAGAACTTCAGATGTTTTCAATGAGGAGACTCTGTTAGATAGCAAATGTTCCGTTTTTACAAAAAAATATTATTTGTGTCGACTAATCGCTCCGTTTTGTTCATCACGTTTGGGTAAGGAAAAAAAAATAATAATAAGTCATTAAAACGCAAACTTTTTTCCAAATTAACTCCATAATATCGACAGAAACATGGCAAACCGATGTTTAGAATCAATCCTCAAGGTGTTTTTCACATATCTATCTACGATAAAATCCATCGTGGCAGTTTACTTTCTCTTCTGAAGAAATGGAACGCGCATGGACCTACAGATTACGCACACAGGACACCGGGCGGGACACCAGGTAAATGTAGTCTCTTATGGTCAATCTTCCAATGATATGCCTACAAACACGTCACAATGCTGCAGACACCTCGGGGAATAGACAGAAAGCGCAGGCTCATTCCTTGCGCATTCACAGCCATATAAGGAGACATTGGAACACAGCGCCTTCAGAATCTGGGGCATTTCCTGTATGTACTTCATCTTGGTTTCGCCTGTTGCATTAGTTCTGGGGCACTCACAGATAATATCTTTGCAGTTTTGGAGACGTCAGAGTTTTGTCTTTCCAAGGCTGTCAATTCCATGCATAATCGAGCATCTTTTCGTGACAAAATATTGCGCTTAAAACGGGCACGTCTTTTTATCCAATAATGACACAGCGCCCCCATAGGTTGAAGAGGTTAAGCTAAATCCAGACAAATTTGGCTTACAAGTTTGTTAATAAGGCACATGAAAGTTCAAATGTTCCAGAAGGCATTTTTTGCCCAAAAAGCATTTTGATTAAAAAAATGTTACGCTCAAATGGCACTCCTGTGAAGTAGTGACACGCAACATACACCTAGTTTCCTGAAATGAGTCACATTTGGAGAAACAAAACACAGAGTGAGAATCACCCCCCCCCCCACACACACACACGCTCAGTGTCTGATTCTGAACACCCTTTTCTGTGTTGCTGCACATGGACTTTCACACTGCGCACTCTCTCTATCTCTCTCTGTGTGTACAGTATGCTTTTAACAGGGGTCTCTGCTCTCAGCCAGCCCACCTTTAAACCCAATTATAAAGCCTTCTGACTCTCCCTGTACTCTCCCCATTACTGGGCTACAGAAAGGCCATGGCGACAGGGAAAAATGGGAGAGCGGGAGAAAGAGAGAGAAAGGACGGAAGAGAGAATAAAAGAAGTGAGAAAGACTGAAAGAGACAAAAGGCCCTCAACGGGCTGGATAGAGGAAGCGCAGAGGGCAGCAGTGTGTCCCAAACAAAGCAAGAGAATAGAGCCCCAGACAGAGACTGGGGCCACACATTATAATGACCGCCCCTCCACACACACACACATACACACAAGTGCACGTGCACACATAGCTCACTAATGCAGGGTCAGTCTCTAATGATGCACACATGAATCCTGCACCTCCACTCTGACACAATAAAGAGAAACCACATATGGAGTTGTTGTCATACTCTATGGATAGACAGATCCTCCTCTTTTATTTCACTCTCTCCCTCTCATTTTCTTTGTCATGTTTCCTCTCTTCTCATCTGACTCCCTAACTTCCATTTATTCATCTCAATACGGTTACCTTTTCACTCTACCTCGTCTTCTTTCACTTCTAATCCAAGATGGCGTAGCAGTAGTTGTCCTGTCGTATCGTCTCTCTGTAAATATCGTCTCTTTTTCGTTTTAGATATTTTTTAGATATTTTTTTCTTCGCATATCCTTAAAAACATTTTGCTAAACCTAAGCTTCCAAATACTCTTCTGCAACCCGCCAATGTAGCTACTTTCCTAAAGTAGTTATATTTACTTCGGAACCGGACTCTCTCAACTGAAGCTAGCCAGCTAACTACCAGCTATGCTAGCGGTCATCAACTAACCAGAGCATAACGGACCTAATTATTTTTTTTTACCCCCGGATTCCCACCACAAACAGAACATTCTTCAGCTGGATCCTCGCAACTAGCTATCGAGCGAAACAGCAACCCTGGTTGATTACTCCTGGCTAGCGTTTCCACCCACGTAGCTTGAAGCTAGCCCGGCCAGAGCTTCTAGCATACTCCTGGGCAACAATACCTTGACTACGACCGGTCTATCGATATCACTGCATGAAGAGGAATAAACAGACTCACCCCATCGCGACGTCCTCCAAAGGCTAACTCTCTAGCCCTCGCTATCTCCTTGCTTGCTAGTTCGGCACGCTAACTGCTAGCTTGTTTAGCCCAGGTCCGCTAACTACTACCTTGTTTACCCCGGCCTGCTAATCTGTTAGCTTGTTAGCACAGGCCTGCTAACCGTCCCGCCGCGTCCCAAAAACGCAGTGGCCCATATGTACTCTATCTCTTCCCGATTTAAAAAAAAAAATTGTTTATACCTTCCGGAAACTTGCCTCACCCAATGTGATACGGAATCGCTATTATCTTTATTTTTAGAACATACTCAAGAACCTCCAGAAGCTAACCAGCTAGCTAGCTACAAGCTATTTAGTCATTGTTAGTTTTCTTAACCTGGATAACACTCGCCAGCCCAGCCCCCCTGCCCCATCCACCGCTGCCCCCTGGACTCTGATCACTTGGCTACATAGCTGATGCACGCTGGACTGTCCATTAATCAAGGTACTCCATTCTGCTTGTTTGTTTTATCTGTCGGCCGAGTTGCCTAGTCAATGCCATCTCACCTGCTGTTGTTATGCTAGCTGATTAGCTGTTGTCTCACCCACTGTTTTAGCTAACTTTCCCAATTCAACACCTGTGTTCACTGTATGCATCGCTGTATGTCTCTCTCAAATGTCAATATGCCTTGTATACTATTGCTCAGGTTAGTTATCATTGTTTTAGTTCACAATGGAGCCCCTAGTCCTATTCCTCACACCCCTGATACCTCCTTTGTCCCACCTCCCACATATGCGGTGACCTCACCCATTACAACCAGCATGTCCAGAGATAAAACCTCTCTCATCATCACCCAGTGCCTGGGCTTACCTCCGCAGTACCCGCACCCCACCATACCCCTGTCTGTGCATTATGCCCTGAATATATTCTACCATGCCCAGAAACCTGCTCCTCTTATTCTCTGTCCCCAACGCTCTAGGCGACCAGTTTTGATAGCCCTTAGCCGCACCCTCATACTACTCCTTCTCTGTTCTGCGGGTGATGTGGAGGCAAACCCGGGCCCTGCATGTCCCCAGGCACCCTCATTTGTTGACTTCTGTGATCGAAAAAGCCTTGGTTTCATGCATGTCAACATTAGAAGCCTCCTCACTAAGTTTGTTTTACTCACTGCCTTAGCACACTCTGCCTACCCTGATGTCCTTGCCGTGTCTGAATCCTGGCTCAGGAAGGCCACCAAAAATTCAGAGATTTCCATACCCAACTATAACATCTTCCGTCAAGATAGAACTGCCAAAGGGGGAGGAGTCGCAGTCTACTGCAGAGATAGCCTGCAAAGTAATGTCATACTTTCCAGGTCCATACCCAAACAGTTCGAACTACTAATTCTGAAAATTACTCTCTCCAGAAATAAGTCTCTCACTGTTGCCGCCTGCTACCGACCCCCTCAGCTCCCAGCTGTGCCCTGGACACCATTTGTGAATTGATTGCCCCCCATCTAGCTTCTGAGTTTGTTCTGTTAGGTGACCTAAACTGGGATATGCCTAACACCCCGGCAGTCCTACAATCTAAGCTAGATGCCCTCAATCTCACACAAATCATCAAGGAACCCACCAGGTACAACCCTAACTCTGTAAGCAAGGGCACCCTCATAGACGTCATCCTGACCAACTGGCCCTCCAAATACACCTCCGCTGTCTTCAACCAGGATCTCAGCGACCACTGCCTCATTGCCTGTATCCGCTACGGTGCCGCAGTCAAACGACCACCCCTCATCACTGTCAAACGCTCCCTAAAACACTTCTGTGAGCAGGCCTTTCTAATCGACCTGGCCCGGGTATCCTGGAAGGACATTGACCTCATCCCGTCAGTTGAGGATGCCTGGTCATTCTTTAAGAGTAACTTCCTCACCATATTAGATAAGCATGCTCCGTTCAAAAAATGCAGAACTAAGAACAGATACAGCCCTTGGTTCACTCCAGACCTGACTGCCCTCGACCAGCACAAAAACATCCTGTGGCGGACTGCAATAGCATCGAACAGTCCCCGCGATATACAACTGTTCAGGGAAGTCAGGAACCAATACACACAGTCAGTCAGGAAAGCTAAGGCCAGCTTCTTCAGGCAGAAGTTTGCATCCTGTAGCTCCAACTCCAAAAAGTTCTGGGACACTGTGAAGTCCATGGAGAACAAGAGCACCTCCTCCCAGCTGCCCACTGCACTGAGGCTAGGGAACACGGTCACCACCGACAAATCCATGATTATCGAAAACTTCAACAAGCATTTCTCAACGGCTGGCCATGCCTTCCGCCTGGCTACTCCTACCTCGGCCAACAGCTCCGGCCCCCCCGCAGCTCCTCGCCCAAGCCTCTCCAGGTTCTCCTTTACCCAAATCCAGATAGCAGATGTTCTGAAAGAGCTGCAAAACCTGGACCCGTATAAATCTGCTGGGCTTGACAATCTGGACCCTCTATTTCTGAAAATATCCGCCGCCATTGTCGCAACCCCTATTACCAGCCTGTTCAACCTCTCTTTCATATCGTCTGAGATCCCCAAGGATTGGAAAGCTGCCGCAGTCATCCCCCTCTTCAAAGGGGGAGACACCCTGGACCCAAACTGTTACAGACCTATATCCATTCTGCCCTGCCTATCTAAGGTCTTCGAAAGCCAAGTCAACAAACAGGTCACTGACCATCTCGAATCCCACCGTACCTTCTCCGCTATGCAATCTGGTTTCCGAGCCGGTCACGGATGCACCTCAGCCACACTCAAGGTACTAAACGACATCATAACCGCCATCGATAAAAGACAGTACTGTGCAGCCGTCTTCATCGAACTTGCCAAGGCTTTCGACTCTGTCAATCACCATATTCTTATCGGCAGACTCAGTAGCCTCGGCTTTTCGGATGACTGCCTTGCCTGGTTCACCAATTACTTTGCAGACAGAGTTCAGTGTGTCAAATCGGAGGGCATGTTGTCCGGTCCTCTGGCAGTCTCTATGGGGGTGCCACAGGGTTCAATTCTCGGGCCGACTCTTTTCTCTGTGTATATCAATGATGTTGCTCTTGCTGCGGGCGATTCCCTGATCCACCTCTACGCAGACGACACCATTCTATACACTTTCGGCCCGTCATTGGACACTGTGCTATCTAACCTCCAATCGAGCTTCAATGCCATACAACACTCCTTCCGTGGCCTCCAACTGCTCTTAAACGCTAGTAAAACCAAATGCATGCTTTTCAACCGATCGCTGCCTGCACCCGCTTGCCCGACTAGCATCACCACACTGGATGGTTCCGACCTTGAATATGTGGACACCTATAAGTACCTAGGTGTCTGGCTAGACTGCAAACTCTCCTTCCAGACCCATATCAAACATCTCCAATCGAAAATCAAATCAAGAGTCGGCTTTCTATTCCGCAACAAAGCCTCCTTCACTCACGCTGCCAAGCTTACCCTAGTAAAACTGACTATCCTACCGATCCTCGACTTCGGCGATGTCATCTACAAAATGGCTTCCAACACTCTTCTCAGCAAACTGGATGCAGTTTATCACAGTGCCATCCGTTTTGTCACTAAAGCACCTTATACTACCCACCACTGCGACTTGTATGCTCTAGTCGGCTGGCCTTCGCTACATATTCGTCGCCAGACCCACTGGCTCCAGGTCATCTACAAGGCCATGCTAGGCAAAGCTCCGCCTTATCTCAGCTCACTGGTCACGATGGCAACACCCATCCGTAGCACGCGCTCCAGCAGGTGTATCTCATTGAGCATCCCCAAAGCCAACACCTCATTCGCCGCCTTTCGTTCCAGTACTCTGCTGCCTGTGACTGGAACGATTTGCAAAAATCGCTGAAGTTGGAGACTTTTATCTCCCTCACCAACTTCAAACATCAGCTATCTGAGCAGCTAACCGATCGCTGCAGCTGTACATAATCTATTGGTAAATAGCCCACCCATTTTCACCTACCTCATCCCCACAGTTTTTATTTATTTACCTTTCTGCTCTTTTGCACACAAATATCTCTACCTGTACATGATCATCTGATCATTTATCACTCCAGTGTTAATCTGCAATATTGTAATTATTCGCCTACCTCCTCATGCCTTTTGCACACATTGTATATAGACTCCCCTTTTTTTTCTCTACTGTGTTATTGACTTGTTAATTGTTTACTCCATGTGTAACTCTGTGTTGTCTGTTCACTCTGCTATGCTTTATCTTGGCCAGGTCGCAGTTGCAAATGAGAACCTGTTCTCAACTAGCCTACCTGGTTAAATAAAGGTGAAATAAAAAAATGAAATAAAAAATAAAAAATAAAAATTCTACTCGCGTCATCTAACATTCTCAAGACTCCACATAGTTCATGAACCTTGCGGAAGCCAAAACTTGACCCCCACTTAGTTAGACCTGTTTCCCATACATACCCAGACCCTACTCCTGCGCTCTCTCCCTGTCTAACTGAGCCAATATATTTCACTAGTCCATCCCACTGTCCCTCACTGCAATCATCATCCCATTGCTTGACTCAACACAAAAGCTTCACTTTTCCCCCTGTTTTTAAAGCTTCTACTTGGTCTAGAGTCTGTTCTCAACTTGACTAATGCCGTGTCCATTTCATTCTCACATGTTCTCTGGCCTCTCAGCCACTCACCTCGTATCGTTATTTCTTTCTTGTTTTTGGTGTTCATTTAATAAATGTATGATGTACGCCTACCACGCTGCACCTTGGTCCAATCCATCTTTAAACGAACGTGACAGAAGATCCCACCACCAAAGGACCAAGCAGCGTGGCCAGGAGGAGCAGGGATCCTGGGCCTGAGGGAAAAGGGAGTGGAGGACATCATGCACATGGGAGACAAGACCCTGCCATGGAAGCAGGCGGAGGCAGCGAAGAAGGATCAACGACGACTCTGGTGTTCACAACCACGACGGATGCCAGAGAGGCACCCCAAAAACATTTTTTGGGGGGAGGGGCACACGGAGTGGTCGGCAGAGCCGAGGGGTGAACCAGAGCCAGTCAGAGAGTCGAGTGAGAAACTCTGCGATAGATTCCGTAGAGAGGTGTGGGGGTTGGGAGCGCTGCAGAGCAGGCTTGCTGAGGAGCGTGACACCAGTCCGGTGTCATATGCACCAGTTTCACGCATCTGGCCTCCAGTGCGCCTCCTCAGTCCAGTACGTCCTTTGACTCCTCCATGCACTCGCCCTGAGGTGAGTGTCACCGTTCCGGTACAATGTGTGCCGGTTCTACGCACCGTGTCTCCAGTGCGCCTTCACAGCCCAGTGCGTCCTGTGCCAGCGCCACGCACTTGCCGGGCTAAAGTGAGCATCCAGCCAGGACGCGTTGTGCCAGCTCTACGCTCCAGAACTCCAGTGCGCCTCCAAGGTCCAGTATATCATGTACCAGCTCCATGCACCCTGCCTCCAGTGCGTGTCTCCAGCCTGGTATGTCCTGTGCCTGCTCCACACACGAAGCCTCCAGTGGTGATCCATGGCCCGAAGCCTCCAGTGATGATCCATTGCACGTAGCCTCCAGTGATGATCCATGGCACGAAGCCTCCAGTGATGATCCATGGCCCGGAGCCTCCAGTGATGATCCATGTTCCAAAGCCTCCAGTGATGATCCATGTTCCAAAGCCCACAGTGATGTTCCAAGGTCCGGAGTCTCCAGCAAGGGTCTGCAGTTCAGAGTCTCCAGTGACGGTCTGCAGTCCAGAGCCTCCAGCGACGGTCGGCAGTCCAGAGCCTCCAGCGATGGTTGGCAGTCCAGAGCCTCCAGCGAACGTCTGCGGTCCAGAGCCTCCAGCGACGGTCTGCGGTCCAGAGTCTCCAGCGACGGTCTGCGGTCCAGAGCCTTCATCAACTGTCTGCAGCCTAGAGCCTCCTGCGGGGGTTCACAGTCCGGAGCCTCCGGCGACCGTCTATGGTCCGGAGTCCCCGATGATGATCTACAGTCCGAAGTCCCCGGCGACGATCTACGGTCCGAATCCTCCGGCGATGATCCACGGTCTGGTTCCTTCGGCGACGATCCACTGTCTGGTTCCTCCGGCGACAATCTACGGTCCGGAGTCGCCGGCGATGATCCACGGTCCAGGTCCACGGAAGCAGAGGGATCAGCGAGCGCAGCGGGGTCTACGTCCCGAACCGGAGCCGCCACCGAGGCTAGATGCCCACCCGGACCCTCCCCCATGGAGTCAGGTTTTGCGGCCGGAGTCCGCACCTTTGGGGGGAGGGTACTGTCTCGCCCTGACCTTAGAGCCTTTTTATGTCTCTATTTGGTTAGGTCGGGGTGTGATTTGGGTGGGCATTCTAGTTTTTCTATTTCTTTGTTGGCCGGGTATGATTCCCAATCAGAGGGAGCTGTTTATCGTTGTCACTGATTGGGGTTTATACTTAGGCAGCCTTTTTTTCCACCTTAGGTTGTGGGATCTTGTTTTTGGTTAGTTGCTGTGTTGCGCTACACAACTTTACGTGTCGTTATTTCTTTCTTGTTTTTGGTGTTCATTTAATAAATGTGTGATGTACGCCTACCACGCTGCACCTTGGTCCAATCCATCTTTAAACCAAACCAACCATGTATATTTTACAGACGTCGTATGTTTTACACTTACACCCTTCAGGTGGGACGTACATCTTGTTAATAGTCCCACCCTTCAGCTCCATTCAACCCCTCCCATCTATCTCTTAACACCATCCATTTAAGATTTCTATTTGCCATATATTTTTCAACTGTGCTGTGATGCTTCACAAAACTACTGAACCTTTCTATTCTCATAGCTTCTACAGATTGTGAATTAAAAATAAACATTTTTGCAAAAGTAATAATTTGATTATTGATTGATTGACTATGGCTTTTCAAATCACCCAGTATTGCTATCTGCAGCGTTAGTTCTCGGCAAATGTTGCAATTCTTCAGACATTCCTGGACCTGTGACTAAAAATGAGCTACATATAGCCAATACCAAAATAAATTATCTAATGACTCTGCCTCCTCACAGCAAAATCTGCAGAGCTGGGAAGATTGTATCCCCTATATATATAACATTATATTGGTTGCAATAATTTTGTATCGTAATTTCAATTTAAAAATGTGAAGTTTTGAATCCGGCGTTGTTTTGCGTATCAATTCATAAACCATATGCCATGGAAAGGGAACATTGAAGATCTCTCCCAACCATTTTGCAATTTACTCCCTGGTCTTTTACTCTCATTCCTCTTTTCACATCTTACACTCAATTCAATTCAAGGGGCTTTATTGGCATGGGAATCATATGTTAACATTGCCAAAGCAAATGAGGTAGAAAATATAAAAAAGTGAAATAAACAATAAAAATGAACAGTAAACATTACACTCACAGAAGTTCCAAAAGAATAAAGACATTACAAATGTCATATTATGTATATATACAGTGTTGTAACAATGTACAAATGGTTAAAGTACAAAAGGGAAAATAAATAAGTATAAATATGGATTGTATTTACAATGGTGTTTGTTCTCACTCTTACCTCTCTTTCTAACCCCTCTCTCTATGTCCATGGCCTTGTCCCATCCCTCTCCTGGTGTCCCTGTCCTGCTAATCCTAATTAGCCGACAGTAACTGTGTGCTGTCTGGGGGATAATGGCTCAAGGGGCCAGTCAGAAAGAGAGAGGGGACAGGGGTGGGTGGACATGGGGATGCAAAGGACCCCAAAGCTGCTCCAGATGTCAGGGGCTCTTGTCACTTTACCTCCAGTGCCCCCGTTGTCACCCCTGTTGTCACCCCCTGTTGTCACCCCTGTTGTCACCCCCTGTTGTCACCCCTGTTGTCACCCCCTGTTGTCACCCCTGTTGTCACCCCCCGTTGTCACCCCCTGTTGTCACCCCTGTTGTCACCCTCTGTTGTCACCCCCTGTTGCCCCTTGGTCATAAGGAGAGAGAGAGAAAATCCCTCCATTCTCTCTTCTTTCATTTTTTCACTTCACCTTTCAACCGTCTCTATCAATATTCCCTCTTCTCAAATGCACCCCATTTCGTGTTACTAAGCCAATATGTTATATTAGTGGAGAGTGGAGCTAATTTCCCTTTGGCTTAGGAAGTAGGTCTGTAAGTCACTATAAGTCTTGTAGTCATGAATCTTCTCAAGCCTGGTCTACAGAGGCTACTGGGGTGTTATCTAGTTGTTTCACAGGACACACACACACACACGCCACACACCACACAGACACACACACACTCCCAATCACCACAGTTTGAACTTTACATGTGCTCAATTTCCCCATGTAATTGTGTTGGCTGTAATTCCCATGTAGGCTACTGCTCTACAGGCTTCACCATAGTTCTACTTCATGCTCCTTTAGCCTGTGTGATTACCCACATAGTGAAGAATTACATCCGTATAATTCATGTCATGACATCGACCGTAATCCCGGACCAACTTGTACCCCCTACACTAATTGTAAGAGTCATATCTAACACAATCTCAACCCTCTATGTAATGTGGTACAATATGTAATTATACAGTAATTAAGGTGCCTTCTCCTCAAGCAGAAAGTGCTAACTATGTGTATGTGGTTAGGCTGTGTAATTGCACCATCCTGTTGACAGGAAACCTGGCCCTTAGCTTTCAAGGTGACGGCACACTGTTTTTTTAATGGAGAATGAGTATTCTCTTATATCTTTAGTATTCACTTAAGAGTGGATTCAGTAGAGGAGGTAGACAGACAGACAGACAGACAGACAGACAGACAGACAGACAGACAGACAGACAGACAGACAGACAGACAGACAGACAGACAGACAGACAGACAGACAGACAGACAGACAGACACAGACAGGACAGACCCTGTGCTGGGGCTGCCTTCAGAGAACTCCAGCTGGAAAAGAGACGGCTGGAATGTTGAATTGCCTTGACTCTGAGCGCGGATGAGGAGGAGAGGAGGGGGAAAAGGAGAGGGAGAGACGGAGTGATCCTCGCTTTGAGCACTTTGTGGTCTTTGACTGTCTTTGTGCTGACTTTGTTTACAGGGTTCCCACACCGGCTGGGTCGACAGCAGCTTATCAGGGGCACACAGGAATTAGCATAGCCGCAAGACTGCCAGTCAAAGTGTGTGTGTGTGTGTGTGTGTTTGGAACAGAAAGTCTGTTTTTCAAAGCTACATCTGTTGGGGCAACACAACTTTAATGAGAGTTCCTGTCTGTCTGTCTGTCTGTCTGTCTGTCTGTCTGTCTGTCTGTCTGTCTGTCTGTCTGTCTGTCTGTCTGTCTGTCTGTCTGTCTGTCTGTCTGTCTGTCTGTCTGTCAGATAAAACTTAGTCAAGTCTGCTATGCTCTCAGACATCCTATTTTCTCTACTGGTGATTTACACCAGACTATTCTTCTGTGTTTAGGGCCAGTACACTTTGTTCTTACCTGTCAGAGTCTATTTGACACCTCTTTCACTTCTGTCTGTCTGAAAAGCAGTGAGAGAGTGTACAGAAATGTTCTGAAGGTAGCTACATTGTCAGAGTGGATGCCTACACTCTTAGAACAAAAGGTGCGAACCTAAAACGGATCTTTGGCTGTCTCCATAGAAGAACCCTTTGAAGAACCCTTTCCACAGAGGGTTTTACATGGAACCCAAGAGGGTTGTACCTTGCTTTCCAAATGATGGTAAGGGAGCCTATTAGATTTTGACCAGCCGCTCTTGTTGGTGAGGGATGGGTTTTTGTCTAGAAACAACGTTTTTAGTTGTATTTCTCTGACAAAGACAAATGAATCAGCAAAGTTTCAAACGGACAAAAAATAATGGGCATGTCTTCCTTAAGCCATTTTGTAGGCGTGGAATTTGAATGATTAAAAACAGTCATTTTTGAAAGAAGAGAGAGACATGTCATATCAGATTGTATTACTGTAGTTAGATCAGTGGTTGGCAGTGGATAATGATGTCTGAATAATATCTCATTGTATTACTCCAGGGATAGTTAGATCAGTGGAGAATGATGTCTTATTCATTTAAGTCCTAGATGGCCATTTGACTCACACACACACACACACACACACACACACACACACACACACACAGACAGACAGACAGACAGACAGACAGACAGACAGACAGACAGACAGACAGACAGACAGACAGACAGACAGACAGACAGACAGACAGACAGACAGACAGACAGACAGACAGACAGACAGACCTTAACCTTTATCTGTTCAGTTTATATTTATCTGGCTGAGCCTACTGATGTCCTGTCACACGACTCACACTTGCAAACATAATTTAGAGTACCTCTGTGTGTGTGTGTGTTTCTCACCCACTGTTTGACATACAATAACACAAGCAAATCTTGTATCACTCCCCTTCTCCTCCTATTCTCCCTCTCCTCATCCTTATCTCTTCCCTATTTCCCCTGTCTTCCCCCTCTCTCCCATGTTCTACCCAGCATCGGTATAGCTGAGCGACAATAGATGTATTAGAGTAATGCAGACTGCTTTTCTGACCCTCCCAGTCAAGATGCTGCTCAATAGCCCAATGCTTTCTGAATGGCTAGCATCCCCTGAGAACGCCAACATGTCCACTTAAAGGCCACCCCCCACACACCCTTTAAACCCATTTCTGGCCCCTCTCTCCTCTGGCCCCTTTCACCTCCCGACCGTCTCCCTAGCCCGCCTTCAACCCCCACCCCTCGACTCCCACCCCTCCTAATTCTAATCTTAAAATGGAAAGGAAAACATTTTGAACGTGAGTAATTTGACAGGGAAAAATGTAAGGCTGTCTGGGGCTGGGGCTGGCCTTTTCCTTCTCTCTACACCTCCACTCCTCCCCTCATTCTCCTACCCTCCATTTGGAGCACCCAGGCTGAGGGCTAATTGTGGCGTGGAGAGGGGGAACACTGCCGTAAGATGAGAGAGGAAGGAGAGGAGGAGGCCGAGCGGAGAGGAAAAGGATGGGAAGGAGGGGAAGTGGCTTACACATTTACATTTAAGTCATTTAGCAGACGCTCTTATCCAGAGCGACTTACAAATTGGTGCATTCACCTTATGACCTCCAGTGGAACAGTAGTGCATCTAAATCTTTTCAGGGGAGGGGGTGAGAGGGATTACTTTATCCTATCCTAGGTATTCCTTAAAGAGGTGGGGTTTCAGGTGTCTCCGGAAGGTGGTGATTGACTCCGCTGTCCTGGCGTCGTGAGGGAGTTTGTTCCACCATTGGGGGGCCAGAGCAGCGAACAGTTTTGACTGGGCTGAGCGGGAACTGTACTTCCTCAGTGGTAGGGAGGCGAGCAGGCCAGAGGTGGATGAACGCAGTGCCCTTGTTTGGGTGTAGGGCCTGATCAGAGCCTGGAGGTACTGAGGTGCCGTTCCCCTCACAGCTCCGTAGAGGCAAGCACCATGGTCTTGTAGCGGATGCGAGCTTCAACTGGAAGCCAGTGGAGGGAGCGGAGGAGCGGGGTGACGTGAGAGAACTTGGGAAGGTTGAACACCAGACGGGCTGCGGCGTTCTGGATGAGTTGTAGGGGTTTAATGGCACAGGCAGGAGCCCAGCCAACAGCGAGTTGCAGTAATCCAGACGGGAGATGACAAGTGCCTGGATTAGGACCTGCGCCGCTTCCTGTGTGAGGCAGGGTCGTACTCTGCGTATGTTGTAGAGCATGAACCTACAGGAACGGGCCACCGCCTTGATGTTAGTTGAGAACGACAGGGTGTTGTCCAGGATCACGCCAAGGTTCTTAGCGCTCTGGGAGGAGGACACAATGGAGTTGTCAACCGTGATGGCGAGATCATGGAACGGGCAGTCCTTCCCCGGGAGGAAGAGCAGCTCCGTCTTGCCGAGGTTCAGCTTGAGGTGGTGATCCGTCATCCACACGGATATGTCTGCCAGACATGCAGAGATGCGATTCGCCACCTGGTCATCAGAAGGGGGAAAGGAGAAGATTAATTGTGTGTCGTCTGCATAGCAATGATAGGAGAGACCATGTGAGGTTATGACAGAGCCAAGTGACTTGGTGTATAGCGAGAATAGGAGAGGGCCTAGAACAGAGCCCTGGGGGACACCAGTGGTGAGAGCACGTGGTGTGGAGACGGATTCTCGCCACGCCACCTGGTAGGAGCGACCTGTCAGGTAGGACGCAATCCAAGCGTGGGCCGCGCCGGAGATGCCCAACTCGGAGAGGGTGGAGAGGAGGATCTGATGGTTCACAGTATCGAAGGCAGCCGATAGGTCTAGAAGGATGAGAGCAGAGGAGAGAGAGTAGGCTTTAGCAGTGCGGAGCGCCTCCGTGATACAGAGAAGAGCAGTCTCAGTTGAATGACTAGTCTTGAAACCTGACTGATTTGGATCAAGAAGGTAATTCTGAGAGAGATAGCGGGAGAGCTGGCCAAGGACGGCACGTTCAAGAGTTTTGGAGAGAAAAGAAAGAAGGGATACTGGTCTGTAGTTGTTGACATCGGAGGGATCGAGTGTAGGTTTTTTCAGAAGGGGTGCAACTCTCGCTCTCTTGAAGACGGAAGGGACGTAGCCAGCGGTCAGGGATGAGTTGATGAGCGAGGTGAGGTAAGGGAGGAGGTCTCCGGAAATGGTCTGGAGAAGAGAGGAGGGGATAGGGTCAAGCGGGCAGGTTGTAGGGCGGCCGGCCGTCACAAGACGCGAGATTTCATCTGGAGAGAGAGGGAGAAAGAGGTCAGAGCACAGGGTAGGGCAGTGTGAGCAGAACCAGCGGTGTCGTTTGACTTAGCAACGAGGATCGGATGTCGTCGACCTTCTTTTCAAAATGGTTGACGAAGTCATCTGCAGAGAGGGAGGAGGGGGGAGGGGAGGAGGATTCAGGAGGGAGGAGAAGGTTGCAAAGAGCTTCCTAGGGTTAGAGGCAGATGCTTGGAATTTAGAGTGGTAGAAAGTGGCTTTAGCAGCAGAGAGAGAAGAGGAAAATGTAGAGAGGAGGGAGTGAAAGGATGTCAGGTCCGCAGGGAGGCGAGTTTTCCTCCATTTCCGCTTCGGCTGCCCGGAGCCCTGTTCTGTGAGCTCGCAATGAGTCGTCCCGAGCCACGGAGCGGGAGGGGAGGACCGAGCCGGCCTGGAGGATAGGGGACATAGAGAGTCAAAGGATGCAGAAAGGGAGGAGAGGAGGGTTGAGGAGGCAGAATCAGGAGATAGGTTGGAGAAGGTTTGAGCAGAGGGAAGAGATGATAGGATGGAAGAGGAGAGAGTAGCGGGGGAGAGAGAGCGAAGGTTGGGACGGCGCGATACCATCCAGTAGGGGCAGTGTGGGAAGTGTTGGATGAGAGCGAGAGGGAAAAGGATACAAGGTAGTGGTCGGAGACTTGGAGGGGAGTTGCAACGAGGTTAGTGGAAGAACAGCATCTAGTAAAGATGAGGTCGAGCGTATTTCCTGCCTTGTGAGTAGGGGGAAGGTGAGAGGGTGAGGTCAAAAGAGGAGAGGAGTGGAAAGAAGGAGGCAGAGAGGAATGAGTCAAAGGTAGGCGTGGGGAGGTTAAAGTCGCCCAGAACTGTGAGAGGTGAGCCGTCCTCAGGAAAGGAGCTTATCAAGGCATCAAGCTCATTGATGAACTCTCCGAGGGAACCTGGAGGGCGATAAATGATAAGGATGTTAAGCTTGAAAGGGCTGGTAACTGTGACAGCATGGAATTCAAAGGAGGCGATAGACAGATGGGTAAGGGGAGAAAGAGAGAATGACCATTTGGGAGAGATGAGGATCCCGGTGCCACCACCCCGCTGACCAGAAGCTCTCGGGGTGTGCGAGAACACGTGGGCAGACGAAGAGAGAGCAGTAGGAGTAGCAGTGTTGTCTGTGGTGATCCATGTTTCCGTCAGTGCCAAGAAGTCGAGGGACTGGAGGGAGACATAGGCGGAGATGAACTCTGCCTTGTTGGCCGCAGATCGGCAGTTCCAGAGGCTACCGGAGACCTGGAACTCCACGTGGGTCGTGCGCGCTGGGACCACCAGATTAGGGTGGTGGCGCGGCCACGCGGTGTGGAGCGTTTGTATGGTCTGTGCAGAGAGGAGAGAACAGGGATAGACAGACACATAGTTGACAGGCTACACAAGAGGCTACGCTAATGCAAAGGAGATTGGAATGACAAGTGGACTACACGTCACGAGTGTTCAGAGAGTTAAGCTTACGTAGCAAGAATCTTATTGACTAAAATGATTAAAATGATACAGTACTGCTGAAGTAGGCTAGCTGGCAGAGGCTGCGTTGTTGACTAAGTAGGCTAGTTGGCATTGGCTGCGTTGTTGACACTACACTAATCAAGTCGTTCCGTTGAGTGTAATAGTTTCTACTGTGCTGCTATTCGGGGCTAGCTGGCTAGCTAGCAGTGTTTGATTACGTTACGTTGCGTTAAAAGAACGACAATAGCTGGCTAACTAACCTAGGAAATCGCTCTAGACTACACAATTATCTTTGATACAAAGACGGCTATGTAGCTAGCTATGTAGCTAGCTACGATCAAACAAATCAAGCCGTTGTACTGTAATGAAATGAAATGAAAAATGTGATACTACCTGTGGAGCGAGCGAAATGCGACCCGGATTGTTGAGTGCAGAAGTTCTGTTCGGTAGACGTTGGCTAGCTGTTGGCTAGCTAGCAGAGTCTCCTATGTTAAGGACGACATAAAACTACACACTCTAAACTACACAATTATCTTGGGTACGAAGACAGCAAAGACAACTATGTAGCTAGCTAACACTACACTAATCAAGTCATTCAGTTGAGTGTAATAGTTGTGCTGCTAATCGGTAGACGGTGGACTAGCTAACGGTGGACGTTAGCTAGCTGGCTAGCTGCAGGGCAGTGTAGACTGCGTTAGGACGACGAAATACGATAATTACGCAATTATCTATGATACAAAGACGGCTGTGTAGCTAGCTAAGAAGAAATTGCTAAGATTAGACAAATCAAACCGTTGTACTATAATGAAATGTAATGAAATGTAATACTACCTGCGGACCGAGTGCAGATGCGACCGCTCGCTCCAACCCGGAAGTGCTTACACATGATCTTACATTTGTTACAACCTTTTCTGTAGTGTATTAGCCTATAACTACATGGTAATTATAGTATTACATATTACTGTGAATAGCAATATTGGTACGTTCAGGTTGCCCTACCAAATAAAAGTCAAAGTGCATTATGGGAATGCAAATGTCAGTTCATTATGTTATTAAACCTGATGCCAAACAGCATGACTGCGTCTTTTTTTCGCAAATATAGCACATTTACCATCTAGCTGTGAGACATACAGAGAGTGTTTGTGTTGATAATTAATGCATTTCCAATCCGAATCCAGTATAGTGGGGCTACTAGAGCATATACTGTATGTGTGTCTTTCTGATATTGGAGCCTGTCACGTTTGCTCGTGTTCCTCCTCTGGTGCTCGAGGTCGCAAGGCTGCCCATCATTACACACACCTGTCACCATCGTTACTCCTCACCAGCACTTTATCGGACTCACCTGGACTCTATCACATCATTGGTTGTCTCCCCTATATCTGTTACTTCCTCAGTTTCATTCCTGTGTCTGCGTTGATGTTGTTTTGTTTCTCGGGTCCAGATGCTGTTCTTGTTCAGTTTCATGTGTATTTGTTATTAAATTCTCACCCTGTAGCTGCTTCCCATCTCCCAGCGTCTGTGGTTACGGAACTGTTACAGAGCCATGGAGCAATACACTTTCTAGCAACATTTACCACGTGTACAAGTGAAGCTTGGAACTGAAAGTGGTTGCCCCAGTAACTAATGCTGGGGTCAAATGAGATTTCGCTACTGATCTAAGCTTGCACTCTACAGGATTGTAGGTTAGCAGTGTGTGTGTGTGTGTGTGTGTGTGTGTGTGCGTGCGTGCGTGAAATATAGTTTGTGTAGGTGTGTGCGGGTTTTCGTGTGTGTGGTTGTATTTGTGTGTGCTATCGTGTGTGTGTGTTTGTGTTTGTGCGACAATACCTGGGAGCATTAATGTGATAAGACATGTGCTTGTACTGACCCCGTCCTGGTGGTACCATGCAGGCTGTAAGCTGCTGTGCAGAAAATCACTCAGTCTCTATACACACACGCGCACACACACACAGACACACACACGTACACATACACAAACTGCCCCATAACACCTTCATTCAGTGTGAAAGCAATTGGGTCTGGGACCTTGGATCAATAGCCCCAGCCAGGAGAGCCAGGGGCAGCTAGCCAGGGGGAACATCTCTGGCCCGGCCCAGCTATAATAAATTTAGACCCACCATCGATTCACTGATGGAAATACAAAGAACAGACCCACTCAACCGTACAGGTACTTTAGTGTGTGTTTGCATGTGTAAAAGGGTGAGAGATAAACTACGGGGGGGCTGTGTGTGTGTGTGGAGCAGTGTTGACCGGTGTGTGTGTGTTTGTGTGATATGATTTATTTTGGAGCCATCTGTGGTAAAGTGGGAATGGCATTTAATCTAGCACCGCTGAGACGGAGCCAAGGGAATATGTCCTAGTCGGGGGAAAAGTGTGTGCAGGTCTTCATAATATGTGTGTGTGATTTGTTTTTGTCAGGGTGTGCGTGGTTGTGTTTATGTGTGCTTTTAAGTTTTAATGTGCACACAAGTGTATGTGCCTGCTGTTTTTCAGGATGTGTGTGTATATGTGTGTTAGGACTGTGACAGTCATGTCATTTTGGAGGACGGTAATTGACCAGACAATTGGCCATGGTCTCTGCAATAACTGTTAAAATACCCCAAAATACAATAAAATAATAATATCATATTTTGCACTACATTTTCTCTGCCATAGAAATAGAATGAATAGAATGGGCGTACCATACAAGTCAAATATGGCATAATGGGTGGACTGGCGGCCATTTCGAGTGTACCCATACAGTTGTAGGATCTTAATTCGATCATGCTTGTGTTGCTGAGAATTTTCCTGCAAAGCAGGAAATGCAAACATATGGTGTATTTGATTTTTTTAAAGGCCTTTGTAATTTCCACTTGAAATTTCAGACTTAATTTGCCCTAAAAAAAGTGTATCAACATCCTACAAAAATGACATTTTATTATAATCCACATAATAATTAATGTCCTGTTCCTTCAGGATTATTTCCATGCTGTAGCAAACTGGATCAAATTAAGATCCCACATCTGTAGGCGTGAAGCAGGAAGTTAAAGCAGGAAGTGACTGCATCACATTACCAGGCAGCCATTGCGAGTGTACGTATGAGTTTACCAGTCAAATTGCCTGGGTTAGAGGTTCCAAGCCCATTCTATTCATTCTATTTCTATGCGTGGTGCGGCTGTATAGTGGGGGGCGTTGCCTAGGCAACCGAGGGCTAATTTGCTGCAACACATTGCTTGCCTCCCCAAGGAGCAACAAAGTTTCATCAAGATGTTTATAGTCTATGTTACCGCACAAACGGAATCAACCACAGGAATGCAATCACCGTTCTTTCATGACGGTCTTCATCCATAACCGTCGGTTACACGGTTATATGGTGTCTGTGTGTATGTCCGTGCATTGATGCATTGGCCCATATGTTTGTTTGTGTTCTGTTTCTATGAAATCTAAAGTGTGAAGGTACGGTCACACTTTCTTTGGGTAGTCCCATATAGACGATCTACCGACAGTCATTCTATCAACATACCACGTTATATGCTGATAAACAACTGTTTGCTGAGGTTACGGGCACATGCTGACTAGACCAGGCTCCGCATGTGTATGTTGATTTTGTCCATTCACACCAGACGCGATCAGGACACGCAGGTTGAAATATCAAAACCAACTCTAAACCAACTATATTAATTTGGGGACAGGTCAAAACACATGAAACATTCATGCACATTTAGCTGAAATGATTGAATAACATGTATGTGGAAATGCATTTGACAATGCTCGCACACACAACACAGGGATAGGGTATGGGTTAAGTTTAGGGTTAGGATAAGGATTAAGGTTAGATCTAGGATTAGGATAGTTAGTTGAAATGTTGTTGACAGTTATTTAACATCTACTGAACATCTACAAACCATCTGGGACTATCCAAAAAAAGTGTTACCGAAGGTACAAATAGCAGTATGTTGTCGTGGAAATTCATACTGAGAGAGGCTTTGTCATTTCTTCAAACAATCGTCTTTATTTAATTAATATTGATTAATTATTGCAATAATGAGACTGTAAAGCAGTCTTTAACTAATTTGTCAGCTCCAGCCATCTCTGGTGACCATACACCCAGATTAGCTGCAGGGAACTAGAGTGGAGACCATACACCCAGATTAGCTGCAGGGAACTAGAGTGGAGACCATACACCCAGATTAGCTGCAGGGAACTAGAGTGGAGACCATACACCCAGATTAGCTGCAGGGAACTAGAGTGGAGACCATACACCCAGATTAGCTGCAGGGAACTAGAGTGGAGACCATACACCCAGATTAGCTGCAGGGAACTAGAGTGGAGACCATACACCCAGATTAGCTGCAGGGAACTAGAGTGGAGACCATACACCCAGATTGGCTGCAGAGAACTAGAGTGGAGACCATACACCCAGATTGGCTGCAGAGAACTAGAGTGGAGACCATAAAAACACAGACACTAGTAGAACAGAAATGTCTTACAATTAGTTAAATATGAATAGTTTAATATCAAATTCATATCAAATAGAGCAGGTAAATATGTAATATTTCTATCACAATGTACATGCAAGTGTGTTTCCGTGTGTGAGTCTCACTGCGTCTATACTCTATCAGTGCATGTTTCGTGTACATCCTTTACATAGGTGTGTCTTGGTATGTGAGAGCAAACATGTTAACGTGTTCTCAGTCATATATGCATGCAGTTGTTTCTGTGTATGTAGGTGTGTGTATCCATGTGTGTGATCTGCACGTCACTGGCAGGTCAGGTCACAGTATGGCGTGTGTGTGATGGCACTGTGTGTGTGTGTAGCATGCTCATGACGGTCACTCTCAGGTCACACAGTGGGTTGCTGCTATGCTTGGGTGTGTGTAGGTGTGTGTAGGTGTGTGTAGGTGTGCATGTGTATAGTGTGTGTCTGACGGTCACTTTCAGGTCACAGCGCTGTGGGTGATGTGGAGCTGTGGATACTGATTGTGTGTGCGTGTGTGTGTGTGTGTGTGTGTGTGTGTGTGTGTGTGTGTGTGTGTGTGTGTGTGTGTGTGTGTGTGTTTGTGAAAAGACCAGATGGTTGGGGTGTCGGCTCAGTGCCAACTAAAGGGGAAGCACACAGATCTACATTATGGTGTGTGGATGCACCACAGAAATGACCCAGACACTTATATCTTATTCCAGTTCTTCTTCTCTACACACAGAAAGAAAACAAAAAAAACTGGGAAAAACTGAAACTTGGAAAAACTAAACGGAGAAAACAGAATTCGGGAAAAAACTACATGGAACTTGATTAGGCATAAAAGCCTATAGGGCCCTAAACTCACTCCTTTGACATGTTAATGATACCAAAGTTGGTGCACATATTCTGACCCCACAAAAGTGGTGTGCTATTTTCTTCTAGTGTTGATGTGATGTTTTCTGACCCCATTTCAAAAGTTCCAGTCTTGAGATTAGATGTAAATTGTGCGTAAATGGAATGCAATTTTATTTTTCTTCCGCTGATGCCATAAGAACTCTCACATATGAAGTGTGTGTGTGTGTGTGTGTGTGTGTATGTGTACGTCATGTGTGTGTGTGTGTGTGTGTGTGTGTGTATGTGTACGTCATGTGTGTGTGCCTGTGTGTACTGTACAGTAGATGCCCTGTAGCGCTCCAAGCATGTGTGCTATGTCCCAGGGTATCAGTTTATCACTGGAACAACAGCAGTCTGGTCACTGGAACAACAGCAGTCTGGTCACTGGAACAACAGCAGTCTGGTCACTGGAACAACAGCAGTCTGGTCACTGGAACAACAGCAGTCTGGTCACTGGAACAACAGCAGTCTGGTCACTGGAACAACAGCAGTCTGGTCACTGGAACAACAGCAGTCTGGTGACTGGAACAATAGCAGTCTGGTCACTGGAACAACAGCAGTCTGGTCACTGGAACAACAGCAGTCTGGTCACTGGAACAACAGCAGTCTGGTCACTGGAACAACAGCAGTCTGGTCACTGGAACAACAGCAGTCTGGTGACTGGAACAACAGCAGTCTGGTGACTGGAACAACAGCAGTCTGGTGACTGGAACAACAGCAGTCTGGTGACTGGAACAACAGCAGTCTGGTGACTGGAACAACAGCAGTCTGGTCACTGGAACAACAGCAGTCTGGTGACTGGAACAATAGCAGTCTGGTCACTGGAACAACAGC
Source organism: Oncorhynchus nerka (assembly GCF_034236695.1). Classification (NCBI taxonomy): domain Eukaryota; kingdom Metazoa; phylum Chordata; class Actinopteri; order Salmoniformes; family Salmonidae; genus Oncorhynchus; species Oncorhynchus nerka. The sequence goes on along the minus strand of NC_088415.1, from coordinate 77,252,155 downwards.
AGTCTGGTCACTGGAACAACAGCAGTCTGGTCACTGGAACAACAGCAGTCTGGTCACTGGAACAACAGCAGTCTGGTCACTGGAACAACAGCAGTCTGGTGACTGGAACAACAGCAGTCTGGTGACTGGAACAACAGCAGTCTGGTGACTGGAACCAAAGCAGTCTAGTGACTGGAACAACAGCAGTCTGGTGACTGGAACAACAGCAGTCTGGTGACTGGAACAACAGCAGTCTGGTGACTGGAACAACAGCAGTCTGGTCACTGGAACAACAGCAGTCTGGTCACTGGAACAACAGCAGTCTGGTCACTGGAACAACAGCAGTCTGGTCACTGGAACAACAGCAGTCTGGTGACTGGAACAACAGCAGTCTGGTCGCTGGAACAACAGCAGTCTGGTCACTGGAACAACAGCAGTCTGGTGACTGGAACAACAGCAGTCTGGTGACTGGAACAACAGCAGTCTAGTGACTGGAACAACTGCAGTCTGGTGACTGGAACAACATCAGTCTGGTGACTGGAACAACTGCAGTCTGGTGACTGGAACAACATCAGTCTGGTGACTGGAACAACAGCAGTCTGGTGACTGGAACAACAGCAGTCTGGTGACTGGAACAACAGCAGTCTAGTGACTGGAACAACTGCAGTCTGGTGACTGGAACAACATCAGTCTGGTGACTGGAACAACAGCAGTCTGGTGACTGGAACAACAGCAGTCTGGTGACTGGAACAACAGCAGTCTAGTGACTGGAACAACAGCAGTCTGGTGACTGGAACAACAGCAGTCTGGTGACTGGAACAACAGCAGTCTGGTGACTGGAACAATAGCAGTCTAGTGACTGGAACAACAGCAGTCTGGTGACTGGAACAACAGCAGTCTGGTGACTGGAACAACAGCAGTCTGGTGACTGGAACAACAGCAGTCTGGTGACTGGAACAACAGCAGTCTGGTGACTGGAACAACAGCAGTCTGGTCACTGGAACAACAGCAGTCTGGTGACTGGAACAACAGCAGTCTGGTGACTGGAACAACAGCAGTCTGGTGACTGGAACAACAGCAGTCTGGTCACTGGAACAACAGCAGTCTGGTCACTGGAACAACAGCCTAGGGCAGAAATACTGTTGTTTCTCCGTGTCACAAGAATGAATGTAAAACCATGAAGAATGCGCAGTCCACTATAAAGATTCATTCGCCAGCTTCTAATACATTCAACCCAACCTCCAGGGTTAGAGGCCCTCCCTCTCACGCACAAACACACAGTTATGATTTCATGCACACACTTATACACACTCCCATACTTACACAAACATACTTGTATGCATTCCCTCTCAAATTTGAACACATACAAAAACACACGCTAACATAACACAAACTCATACATGCAAATACACATTCAAAAAGTCGTTAACTGCTCTGTGCCCGAGCCTATTAAAAACTGTTATTCTTAAGGCACAGATAGTGTTAATTAGTCTGTTTTGGCAACTTTACCCCCAGGAGAACCAAGTCACTGTGAAGAACTTCGGACCCTGTCCATCTGGTAGTGTACACACAGTCCATTGAGCCACATTTGGGATTTATATATTGACTTTTTCTGGGTTGTCTGTTTTGGCTCTGATGGGTGGGCCCAGTTTTAATCCGCTCCTGGCCCAAGTCTGGCTTTCAGCAAAGTGTACAATGTCACAGGGGCTGGTCTGTGTTCTTGTCTCTCTCTCTCTCTTTGTATTTCTAGCTCTCTAACACACGCACACACACCACATATGGTCTGTTTCAAAGCTCTGCCTCGGGCACATTGATTAAACCTAGCCAATAAAGGTCAGGGCTGTCATAGCGGAGACAGGAGGCAGGTGGGCCTGAGTGTGTTGGTGTGGGGAGAAGAACCAAAGCCTGATCATTGTTTCCAAGCCTGGTCAACCACGCTGACTCAAACTATGGAGAGAGCAGAGGTTTAGATGGATGACCAGGATTCAATCTGATCGTTTCTCGGCTATGCACCATTTAAAGGTATTTTCCAATTGAGCCGACATAAGCAGCGTTTATGGTGAATGTGGTCTTCACGAACACGGGAACGTTGCCTTGAAAAGGTGCATAGCGGACAAAGCACGATCACAATCCCAGCTTGAATGTGCTTTGGATCAGGCTTTTACTGATGATGAGATAGGTGACCTCCACTAGTAGAGGTCAGATGGATGCATCTCTCCATTAGCCTTTGCAGAGTCGAAACAGTAAATTAGGTGTGATGTTCTCCAGCTGGTTACCATGCTGCAGTCCCCATCCAGGCTCTACGCTGATATAAGCAAAGCAGCCGCTCAGATAACAGCCATGGGCAGGCTAATGCAGAAAACACACACTCGTGCACACACACACACACACATACAGTATACTGTACTGTACTACAAAAAGCCAGCATTACCTCTTCCTCCTAACTCTCTCAAAGAAGTAAACAGGCGAAGCCAGCAAAAGCCTCCAACCAGAAACAGTCACTTCTGATTCCTCCCAATGTAACACTGCCTTTGTAATAAGCACAGACATCCCTAAGCAGACAGACAGTGAGTAGACCAGGAGCGCCTGTTCAATTTAAACAGGACGGATGCAGATTTATCTGCGACAGCATTTATTATTTTGCGTGTTAGATTCCCCCATTGCTGTTTGACAGGCTTGGAAATGCTAGTACAGCCGTCACTTAGCATTCAATGAGCAACAACTGACTGCTGTTCAAAAACACAATCTGGCTGGGACACTGCTGCTGCAGAGGATGTAAAGGGGAGAGAGGATCTCTGAGCTTGTAGGTTTCTCTCCAACTCTAGCTCTCTCTCTCTCTCTCTCGCTTTATATCTCTCCCTCTCTCCCTCTTCTCCCTCTTTATATCTCTCTATTTTGCTCTGAGCTTCTCCCCCTCTCTCTCTCCACCTCCCTCTCTCTTCTATGCCCTTTCTACTCCTCTCCCCTCCCCCTCATCTCTCTCTCTCTCTCTCTTCCTTTGTGTGTTTGTGTGTTAGTGTTAGTTGGTTCAGTTTGGTGGTTTTGTCCCTTATAGTTAGGATTCGGGGATGGTTAGCTGATCCTAGATCTGTGCATAAGTGTGACGCATCCATCACCCTGCTTTATGAAGCTGCTCTTACACACTGATCTAAGATTTGACATGGTTAGGATTTGGGGGTAAGCTGTCTGTGTCTACTCCTATGATGAAGCCTATGTAAGCTCTTTGAAGAAGGACGTAACATCATAGCTGAGTCATGATCTGAATGCTAGACAATGTCATCAATTAAATCATCATTGCTGTCTCCCTGACAGACTGATGACGCCATGGCTGTTCTACTATGAGGGCAGGTGAGGTCATAGGTGACTCACTCCAGGAGGTAGTCGTTAAAGATCGTCCCTATGGAGACTCCCTGAGTGACATCTGATGTTAAGAGTGGCGGAGAGTGAATGTTTTCTGATACGGGGACTTGAGTCTACTACAGCCTCAGTACTGGCTGTCCCCTGCAAGTTAGACATGTCAAACGACCAGACTTCTGCTTTTCGTCTCTTCTACTTTTTCCCCTTTACCCTTGACTCCATGTGTGAAAATGTCACAGAGCCCCAGAGATGGGTAGGAGATGTGACACATCCCGTGAGAAAATGTCACAGAGCCCCAGAGATGGGTAGGAGATGTGACACATCCCGTGAGAAAATGTCACAGAGCCCCAGAGATGGGTAGGAGATGTGACACATCCCGTGAGAAAATGTCACAGAGCCCCAGAGATGGGTAGGAGATGTGACACATCCCGTGAGAAAATGTCACAGAGCCCCAGAGATGGGTAGGTGATGTGACACATCCCGTGAGAAAATGTCACAGAGCGCCAGAGATGGGTAGGAGATGTGACACATCCCGTGAGAAAATGTCACAGAGCCCCAGAGATGGGTAGGAGATGTGACACATCCCGTGAGAAAATGTCACAGAGCCCCAGAGATGGGTAGGAGATGTGACACATCCCGTGAGAAAATGTCACAGAGCCCCAGAGATGGGTAGGAGATGTGACACATCCCGTGAGAAAATGTCACAGAGCCTCAGAGATGGGTAGGAGATGTGACACATCCCGTGAGAAAATGTCACAGAGCCCCAGAGATGGGTAGGAGATGGGACACATCCCGTGACACCTCCGCTTGATTTAAAAAATAGAGAAAATGTCCACTCACTGTTTTCCTGCTCCCAGATGTGATTTTTGATGAAGCTTAGCCTAGTCATAGTTCAACGTTTCAACCAGTGAAATGTTGCCAGAAATACAGTCCATGTTGGAAGAAACTGCACTTAGAGCATCCAGGTATAATGCATTATGATGCAAACATTACAATATCTTACATGGGAATGTTTACCAAATATCACATTAAGGAACAGCAAACAGTGAGCAGTCATTGACCTTCTTCCTAGAGATATCTATCCAGCTCAGGTGGATTACGATTCATCCGGTATGAGCTTGTCATCTAACCAATAAGGACACCACCGTAACACTGGCCTGTACTCTGTAAGCTACTTCTGTTTACTGCATTATTCAACACCAAAAGTCTTTGTGCTTTGTTTATTCAAAGCATTTCAAAATCAAGAGGTTTCCTTTGATCGTAGAGAGGTGCCTACTTTAATGTACATGAAGAGTAGGTTTCTCACAGCACTTACCCAATCATTTCCGTATTTCCTTTGTTGCTGTGTGTGTCTCTGACTTGGCGTAGTCTGACTGACACGTTTGCTTACAGTGCTCTAAGTGACAGACATTATCACAGCTACATGCATTTCTTTTAGTAGGCTAACACAGGAAGCAGCTTCTTATGAAGTGTTATACATTATCACAGCTACACGCACTTCTTTTAGTAGGCTAACACAGGAAGCAGCTTCTTATGAAGTGTTATACATTATCACAGCTACACGCACTTCTTTTAGTAGGCTAACACAGGAAGCAGCTTCTTATGAAGTGTTATACATTATCACAGCTACACGCACTTCTTTTAGTAGGCTAACACAGGAAGCAGCTTCTTATGAAGTGTTATACATTATCACAGCTACACGCACTTCTTTTAGTAGGCTAACACAGGAAGCAGCTTCTTATGAAGTGTTATACATTATCACAGCTACACGCACTTCTTTTAGTAGGCTATCACAGGAAGCAGCTTCTTATGAAGTGTTATACATTATCACAGCTACATGCACTTCTTTTAGTAGGCTAACACAGGAAGCATCTTCTTATGAAGTGTTATACATTATCACAGCTACATGCACTTCTTTTAGTAGGCTAACACAGGAAGCAGCTTCTTATGAAGTGTTATTCATTATCACAGCTACATGCACTTCTTTTAGTAGGCTAACACAGGAAGCAGCTTCTTATGAAGTGTTATAATGCCCCATAAACATGTTCCCTGAACGAGGTGATTTATCATTGAATCACTCATTATATTGATTCATCAGGTTAAAATGCTCTTTATTAAAATGATCAGCAGTGGAAATGAAGGCGGGAGCGTCTGAAACATCATTGTTCAAGAGAAGTGTAGTGGGGTAGCTGGGGAAAGACTGGACATCTTTAGCTAACTGCTAATGATTCATTGATCGTGACCATGAAGTTAATGAGCTGAAGCCTTTTTAAAAGAGAAAAGTGCAGAGACAGACGAGGAGAAGAGGAGTAAGGACCTAATGGCCTCTTGAAGAAGAAGGGAGGAGAAGATGAGTAAGGACCTAATGGCCTCTTGAAGAAGAAGGGAGGAGAAGAGGAGTAAGGACCTAATGGCCTCTTGAAGAAGAAGGGAGGAGAAGAGGAGTAAGGACCTAATGGCCTCTTGAAGAAGAAGGGAGGAGAAGATGAGTAAGGACCTAATGGCCTCTTGAAGAAGAAGGGAGGAGAAGATGAGTAAGGACCTAATGGCCTCTTGAAGAAGAAGGGAGGAGAAGAGGAGTAAGGACCTAATGGCCTCTTGAAGAAGAAGGGAGGAGAAGAGGAGTAAGGACCTAATGGCCTCTTGAAGAAGAAGGGAGGAGAAGAGGAGTAAGGACCTAATGGCCTCTTGAAGAAGAAGGGAGGAGAAGATGAGTAAGGACCTAATGGCCTCTTGAAGAAGAAGGGAGGAGAAGATGAGTAAGGACCTAATGGCCTCTTGAAGAAGAAGGGAGGAGAAGATGTGTAAGGACCTAATGGCCTCTTGAAGAAGAAGGGAGGAGAAGAGGAGTAAGGACCTAATGGCCTCTTGAAGAAGAAGGGAGGAGAAGAGGAGTAAGGACCTAATGGCCTCTTGAAGAAGAAGGGAGGAGAAGAGGAGTAAGGACCTAATGGCCTCTTGAAGAAGAAGGGAGGAGAAGAGGAGTAAGGACCTAATGGCCTCTTGAAGAAGAAGGGAGGAGAAGAGGAGTAAGGACCTAATGGCCTCTTGAAGAAGAAGGGAGGAGAAGAGTAATGACCTAATGGCCTCTTGAAGAAGAAGGGAGAAGGAGGAGTAAGGACCTAATGGCCTCTTGAAGAAGAAGGGAGGAGGCGAGGAGTAAGGACCTAATGGCCTCTTGAAGAAGAAGGGAGGAGAAGAGGAGTAAGGACCTAATGGCCTCTTGAAGAAGAAGGGAGAAGAGGAGTAAGGACCTAATGGCCTCTTGAAGAAGAAGGGAGGAGAAGAGGAGTAAGGACCTAATGGCCTCTTGAAGAAGAAGGGAGGAGAAGAGGAGTAAGGACCTAATGGCCTCTTGAAGAAGAAGGGAGGAGAAGAGGAGTAAGGACCTAATGGCCTCTTGAAGAAGAAGGGAGGAGAAGAGGAGTAAGGACCTAATGGCCTCTTGAAGAAGAAGGGAGGAGAAGATGAGTAAGGACCTAATGGCCTCTTGAAGAAGAAGGGAGGAGAAGAGGAGTAAGGACCTAATGGCCTCTTGAAGAAGAAGGGAGGAGAAGAGGAGTAAGGACCTAATGGCCTCTTGAAGAAGAAGGGAGGAGAAGAGGAGTAAGGACCTAATGGCCTCTTGAAGAAGAAGGGAGGAGAGGAGTAAGGACCTAATGGCCTCTTGAAGAAGAAGGGAGGAGAAGAGGAGTAAGGACCTAATGGCCTCTTGAAGAAGAAGGGAGGAGAAGAGGAGTAAGGACCAAATGGCCTCTCGAAGAAGAAGGGAGGAGAAGAGGAGTAAGGACCTAATGGCCTCTTGAAGAAGAAGGGAGGAGAAGAGGAGTAAGGACCTAATGGCCTCTTGAAGAAGAAGGGAGGAGAAGAGGAGTAAGGACCTAATGGCCTCTTGAAGAAGAAGGGAGGAGAAGAGGAGTAAGGACCTAATGGCCTCTTGAAGAAGAAGGGAGGAGAAGATGAGTAAGGACCTAATGGCCTCTTGAAGAAGAAGGGAGGAGAAGAGGAGTAAGGACCTAATGTCCTCTTGAAGAAGAAGGGAGGAGAAGAGGAGTAAGGACCTAATGGCCTCTTGAAGAAGAAGGGAGGAGAAGAGGAGTAAGGACCTAATGGCCTCTTGAAGAAGAAGGGAGGAGAAGAGGAGTAAGGACCTAATGGCCTCTTGAAGAAGAAGGGAGGAGAAGAGGAGTAAGGACCTAATGGCCTCTTGAAGAAGAAGGGAGGAGGATATATACATGTGATATTACTGTAAGATATGTAAACATTATTAAGATGGCATCATTTAAATGTGATGATCCATTTATTAAAGTGGCCAGTGATTGGGTCTCTGAGTTAGTGATGGCTGTTTAGCAGTCTGATGGCCTTGAGATAGAAGCTGTTTTTCAGTCTCTCGGCTTTGATGCACCTGTACTGACCTTGTCTTCTGGATGGTAGCGGTGTGAACAGGCAGTGGCTCGGGTGGTTGTTGTCCTTGATCTTTTTGGCCTCCCTGTGACATTGGGTGTTGTAGGTACCATGGAGGGCAGGTAGTTAGCCCCCGGTGATGCGTTGTGCAGACCGCACTACCCTATGGAGAGCCTTGTGGTTGAGGGCGGTGCAGTTGCAATACGAGGCTGATACAGCCCGACAGGATGCTCGCAATTGTGCATCTGTAAAAGTTTGTCAGGGTTTTGGGTGACAAGCCAAATTTCTTCAGCCTCCTGTGGTTGAAGAGGTGCTGTTGCGCCTTCTTCACCACACTGTCTGTGTGGGTGGACCATTTCAGTTTGTCTGTGATGTGTACGCTGACGAACTTAAAACTTTCACCTTCTCCACTGCTGTCCCTTTGATGTGGATAGGGAGGTGCTCCCTCTGCTGTTTCCTGAAGTCCATGATCATCTCCTTTGTTTTAGTTGACGTTGAGTGAGTAGTTGTTTTCCTGACACCACACTCCGAGTGTCTAGTTGTTGTTGGTAATCAAGCCCACTACTGTTCTGTCGTCTGCAAACTCGATGATTGAGTTGGAGGCGTGAGACCACGCAGTCGTGGATGAACAGGGAGTACAGGAGGGGGCTGAGCACGCACCCTTTTGGGGCCCCAGTGTTGAGGGTCATTGAAGTGGAGATGTTGTTTCCTACCTTCACCACCTGGGGGCGGCCCATCAGAAAGTCCAGGACCCAAATGCACAGGGCGTGGTTGAGACCCAGGGCCTCCAGCTTGATGATGAGCTTGGAGGGTACTATGGTGTTGAATGCTGAGCTGTCAATTAACAGCATTCTTACAAAGGTATTCCTCTTGTCCAGATGTGATAGGGCAGTGTGCAGTGTGATGGCGATGGCATCGTCTGTGGACCTGTTGGGGCGGTATGCAAACCGAAGTGGGTCTAGGGTGGCCAGTGGAGGTGATATGATCCTTGACTAGTCTTTCAAAGCACTTCATGGTGACAGAAGTGAGTGCTACGGGGCTATAGTCATTTAGTTCAGTTGTCTTTGCCTTCTTGGGTACAGGAACAATGGTGGCCATCTTGAAGCATGTGGGAACAGGAGACTGGGATAGGGATTGATTGAATATATCTGTAAACACACCAGCCAGCTGGTCTGCGCATGCACTGAGAACACGGCTAAGGATGTTGTCTGGGCCGTCAGCCTTGCGAGGGTTAACACGTTTAAATGTTTTACTCACGTCGGCCACGGAGAAGGAGCGGGAGGGATCGCAGTCCTTGTTAGCGGGCCACGACAGTAGCACTGTATTATCCTCAAAAGGGGCAAAGAAGGTGTTTAGTTTGTCTGGAAGCGTGACGTCGGTGTCCGTGACTGGCTTGGTTTTCTTTTTGTAGTCCGTGATTTCCTGTAGACTCTGCCACCAACCAACGTCTCATGTCTGAGCCGTTGAATTGCGACTCCACTTTGTCCCTGTACCGGCATTTCACTTGTTTGATTGCCTTGCGATGGGAATAACTACACTGTTTATATTCAGCCATATTCTCTGACCTCTTTCCATGGTTAAATGCGGTGGTTTGCACTTTTAGTATGGTGATTGGAGTGGAGAGGAGAGGGGAGAGGAGAGGGGAGAGGAGGGGAGAGGAAGCGAGATGAGAGGAGGGGAGGATGGGAGAAAAGAAGAGAAGAGAGGAGGGAGATGAGATGAGATGAATTTCAAAGAATCACATTCACAGGCAAAGTTGGCGGAGAGTGTTAGGGCCGTACTGTGGAACAGAGGCAGAAGTTTAATGTGCCTTTAAAATAGGAATGCGGGGATTATATCTGCCTTCTATTGATCTTGGCCATCTGTGAGTGCAGATGGATGGGAGATTCAGAGTTTATTAGTAGAGTGTTATTAATGACACTGTGCCAATGAAACCCTTGATCCACAGGAAACATACTGTATGACCGCCTCTTCTCTTCGTTTCTCTTTTCTTGTTTTATGTTCTCTTTCCGCTCTTCTCTTCTCCTCTCCTCTACTCTTGGCAGTAAGCACTAGAAGGACAAGGAGCCAGGTGAGTTCCTAGCTTGGGTCTGATTACACTGTAGATTGTAGAGAGAGGCAGCGATCACATGTTACTGCTTGCTGAGTAGCGATATGTTAGCAGGGGGGCTTCTCTCTCTGCCTCTCTACCTCTTTGCCATAGCTGGAGCGGCATCGCACGCTGCTGGAATACCAATGAATACCGATACTGCTACGGTCCACTCTCCTTTGGCCCTCTCTCTATATCTGAACACTATACTTACAGGCTTGGCACAAGGCCCCATCTTCCTGGAAATAAAATGGATCCGGTCATGTGTGCCAGACGTGATAGGACCGTGCCAAGTGCCAAGGCTCTCTGGTTATATGGGGGAGCTGGAGTTAAAAGCTGATATGGGTCCCTTGATGTTGTGTACACACACACTGTGTGGGTCCCCACACTAGCATGCACGAATGAACAAACACACACTTGCACTCACACACACACACGGACCCTTTTCGCCCTGCTGGTAGACCAGATTTCCCTGTAGCCGGCACGTCTGTCGTTGGCCGGGCCATTCAAATAGGAGCCGAGCTGCCGGTACGGCCGGAGAAACGCCGGCTGTGGCGTTGCCATGGTGACAGCATGCCCGTTGGGCGTGGGCTTTGCCATAGTGTGTGTCTGCGTGTCAGTGAGCATGCTCCTACACACACGCCTGCTCTCCCTTCTCCTCTACCCTAATGTATATTTAAAGGAATAGGACAATCCTTATCGACTATCTGTTAACATCGTATTAGCTGTGTTGATTACCTGTGATTGTTCTGCCGTGTTGTAATACACACTAATGAGCAACAGAATTCACACAGTAATGTTATTTTGTGTCCATAAAGCTGTGGATGTTCTCCCCTAGCTGCTGGCGTGAGCTCTATTGAATACAGCCAGCCATGGCATGACACACAGAGAGGCAGACTGCCGGCAGTAGCTGCGTAGAACTCCAACTACCCAACTATCTCCCTGCTTTTTCTGTCTAATCTCTCTCAACATCTCTCTCTTCTTCAGATTGGAATGTACTGTGTTTGATGTAGGGAACTGATAATGGGGTTTGCGAAGAGGGCTGATACTGGGATTCTGATATGTTGGGTTAGAGGTTGTATTGGGTCGCTGAGTGTTATGTGGATATTGTATATTTTTGGTGCAGACATTTGGGATATAGGGCTGTATTGGGTTGGAAAGTTGTGTGTTTGGTGCGAAGTGGAGAGTCAACACCCTGACACAGACAGAACAGACATGATTACTGATCAGTCCAGTGGGCTTTTCAGGGGAGGAACTCTTCAGCAGAGAGCTATGGAGAGCGGACTAGGAGTGTTCCAGCCCAGAGTCCTACAATCCTTCCTTTACTCATTCAGAAAACGCCCCCAGTCTCAACCCTCCAGCTCTCCATTATTTGATTCCTTCCTAAATGTTCTCTGTCCAGTGAAAGATTGGCAGGTGCTGACAGAGTGGGGCAGAGGTCCAGGAGACACACCCCTACCCAGAGGACCCTCATTCTCCGTAGGACCCCGCAATTTAGTCATGATGTCATCACCGTGACTTTTAAGCTATCAATTCCCACAAAAAAAAATTGACTCCGAGGATGTGTGGTGTTTCTGTTGTGCCAGTGATGAAAAGATTATATTTCAAAGCCACTTTCTGCTTTGAGCAATAGCATTGTCCTTCTTTACAGTTAATTCCCTTTGAAGTTCTTCAGAAAATGATAAACACCTGGTTTAAAAAAATAAAAAGCTCATTACTTGCCTTTCTGATTCACAAATGAACAATGGCAGAGAGGAGAGTGAATACAAATGAGCTCCACTCTTGATTGACTTGACCTTTTGGTATTTTGCTGTTTCCACCACATTTTGTCATCGTCTTTGACAAAACATATTAATTTAGCTTACTCAACTTCAAAGTCTTATAGGCTGACCACGCCGCTCGCGTCGCGTGCGCGAGCGTTGCAAAATAAATGTAGAAATCAGTTATTCAATTATTGCACCCACACTGCTCGCGCGCGTCAACGAGCATCAGTGGTGCCAAGGGCTAAAATAGAACTCCTTTCTATTTCTGACGCAGATCGTGCTGCAAGTTCTGCCTCTCCCATCTCCTCATTGGTCTATAGAAGCAGGTACCCACGTGCCATCTCCTCATTGGTTATACCCATGTGGGTGATTGAAAGATGAACTGTTGCTGGTTGTCGTGGTAATACTATGAAAGTTTAGATGCCAATCACCATATAAGTTAAACGATGAAAAAGCCTGGAAGGAGGAGAGATGACTAGAAACGATTTGGTTGACCATTTTATGTGTGGATTTGTTGTTGTAGTTGTTGGAGTAGAGGAACTTGTGCATTTCAGGTAAAATAACAACTCAATGTTTAAATCCCAGGACAAATTAGCTAGCAACAGCAAGCTAGCTAAATAGGACAAATTAGCTAGCAAGTGCAAGCTAACTAGCTAAATTGCCATAAATGTTTAATGCTTTTCGACTTGTCCCCAAATAATGTCATTGGTTCAGAGTTTGTTTTGATATTTTAACCTGCGTGGCGTGATCGCATTTGGTGTGGGGGGGACAAAATAAATGTATGCACGAAGGCGCACGATGGCGCACGATGGCGCACAGCCGGTTTGGGTTCCGTGTCACACACACACACACACACACACACACACACACACACACACACACACACAGACACAGACACAGACATATATACACACATTCACCACCTAGACAGACACACACACACACACACCCTCTTCCCCAGGGTCTTGTGTGTGTGTGTGTGTGTGTGTGTGTGTGTGTGTGTGTGTGTGTGCATGATTCTATACACTAAGCTTCATCCCATGTGATAGATGGGGTGTGGGGTTAAAGGTTAAGGGTGTGTTTGGGGTGATAACAGTTACTCTTAAGGGTCATTAAATATGACTTCTCTCCTTCTGACCTTCTCTGAATGTCAATCTGTCTATATCTGCTGGCCAATATTGAGAAGTGATGGCTCTTACCTAAGACCAGGGAAACTCTGGGGCCAACTTATAACTAGGACAACAACAAACAAAAAACTGTAACCCCTAACTGTAACCCCTAACACTAATTGTAACCCTAACTGTAACACTAACACAAATTGTAACCCTAACTGTAACACTAACACAAATTGTAACCCTAACTGTAACACTAACACAAATTGTAACCCTAACTGTAACACTAACACTAATTGTAACCCTAACTGTAACCCCTAACCCTAACTGTAACCCCTAACCCTAAATGTAACCCCTAACCCTAAATGTAACCCCTAACCCTAACTGTAACCCCTAACCCTAATTGAAACCCCTAAACCTAACTGTAACCCCTAACACTAATTGTAACCCTAACTGTAACCCCTAACCCTAACTGTAACCCTAAACCTAACTGTAACCCCTAACCCTAATTGTAACCCTTAACCCTAATTGTAACCCCTAACACTAACTGTAACCCTAACCCTAACTGTAACCCCTAACCCTAATTGTAACCCCTAACCCTAATTGAAACCCCTAAACCTAACTGTAACCCCTAACACTAACTGTAACCCCTAACACTAATTGTAACCCTAACTGTAACCCCTAACCCTAACTGTAACCCTAAACCTAACTGTAACCCCTAACCCTAATTGTAACCCTTAACCCTAATTGTAACCCCTAACACTAACTGTAACCCTAACCCTAACTGTAACCCTTAACCCTAATTGTAACCCCTAACACTAACTGTAACCCCTAACACTAACTGTAACCCCTAACACTAATTGTAACCCTAACTGTAACCCCTAACCCTAACTGTAACCCTAAACCTAACTGTAACCCCTAACCCTAATTGTAACCCCTAACCCTAATTGTAACCCCAATTGTAACCCTAACCCTAATTGTAACCCTAACCCTAATTGTAACCCCTAACCCTAATTGTAACCCCTAACACTAACTGTAACCCCTAACCCTAATTGTAACCCCTAACCCTAATTGTAACCCCTAACACTAACTGTAACCCCTAACCCTAATTGTAACCCCTAAACCTAATTGTAACCCCTAAACCTAACTGTAACCCCTAAACCTAACTGTAACCCCTAACCCTAATTGTAACCCTAACACTAATTGTAACCCCTAACACTAATTGTAACCCTAACACTAACTGTAACCCCTAACACTAATTGTAACCCCTAACACTAATTGTAACCCCTAACCCTAATTGTAACCCCTAACACTAACTGTAACCCCTAACACTAACTGTAACCCCTAACACTAATTGTAACCCTAAACCTAACTGTAACCCCTAACACTAATTGTAACCCTAACCCTAATTGTAACCCTAACACTAACTGTAACCCCTAACACTAACTGTAACCCCTAACACTAACTGTAACCCCTAACACTAACTGTAACCCCTAACCCTAACTGTAACCCCTAACACTAACTGTAACCCCTAACACTAACTGTAACCCCTAACCCTAATTGTAACCCCTAACCCTAACTGTAACCCCTGACACTAATTGTAACCCCTAACACTAATTGTAACCCTAAACCTAACTGTAACCCCTAACACTAATTGTAACCCCTAACACTAATTGTAACCCCTAACACTAATTGTAACCCCTAACACTAACTGTAACCCCTAACACTAACTGTAACCCCTAACCCTAACTGTAACCCCTAACACTAACTGTAACCCCTAACACTAACTGTAACCCCTAACACTAACTGTAACCCCTAACACTAATTGTAACCCCTAACACTAATTGTAACCCTAACACTAATTGTAACCCTAAACGTAACTGTAACCCCTAACACTAATTGTAACCCCTAACACTAATTGTAACCCTAAACCTAACTGTAACCCCTAACACTAATTGTAACCCCTAACACTAATTGTAACCCCTAACACTAACTGTAACCCCTAACACTAACTGTAACCCCTAACCCTAACTGTAACCCCTAACACTAACTGTAACCCCTAACACTAACTGTAACCCCTAACACTAACTGTAACCCCTAACACTAATTGTAACCCCTAACACTAATTGTAACCCTAACACTAATTGTAACCCTAAACCTAACTGTAACCCCTAACACTAATTGTAACCCCTAACACTAATTGTAACCCTAAACCTAACTGTAACCCCTAACACTAATTGTAACCCCTAACACTAATTGTAACCCCTAACACTAACTGTAACCCCTAACACTAACTGTAACCCCTAACACTAACTGTAACCCCTAACACTAACTGTAACCCCTAACACTAACTGTAACCCCTAACACTAATTGTAACCCCTATCACTAATTGTAACCCTAACACTAATTGTAACCCTAAACCTAACTGTAACCCCTAACACTAATTGTAACCCCTAACACTAATTGTAACCCTAAACCTAACTGTAACCCCTAACACTAATTGTAACCCCTAACACTAATTGTAACCCTAAACCTAACCCCTAAGCCTAAAATAGCATTTTCCCTTGTGGGGACCAGCAAAAATGTCTCCACTTGTTTCACTATCCTTGTAAAGATGTTTGGTACCCACAAGGATTGTAAAACCAAGCAAAGCTCTTAGAGACTTAAATTTGCTAAAATGTCTAAAAACATGTTTTCACTTTGTCATTATAGTGTATTGTGTGTAGATGGAAATCAGTCTGTAACACAGCAAAATGTAAAATAAGTATGAATACTTTGTGAAGGCCCTGTATAGTTTGATCTGGTGTAGTTGTGTTCTTCTGCCAGGTTATTGCTGGCAAGTTGTTGGGACTGAGCTACTCCTTCATTGAATCAATTAGATTCAGACTTGTTCTCAGTCTAGCCATGTGTCATGATAAAAGGAACTATAGCGCTTCGATTCATTTTTTGGTTTTGTGGTGTAGACACAGACAGATCAAGGTGGAACTGTGCTCTCTGCTGGTGAATGAGACATCTGCTCTGGTCACCACACTGACTGTGACATCAGGCGCCTGTCCGATAGTCATCAGTGGTCAGTGAACCACTATGTCAACCCTCTGACTTAAGCACCTCTGTCTGTCAGAGAGAGAGAGAGAGAGAGAGACAGAGGTGAATGAGAGGGATAGAGGCAGAGCAAGATGATCTCTATGATAACACCATTCGGTTCAAAGGTTCAGACAGGCCAAAGTGGGAGAAGAGGGAGAGAAGATGGAACAAGACAGAAAAAAGTGAGAAGAGAAGCATGCAGACAGAAGGAAAAGAGAGTGAGTCAAGGTCAGAAGGAGAAGAGGAATGTGAGACAGAAGGGAAAGAGAGTGAGTCAAGGTCAGAAGGAGGAGAGGAATGTGAGACGAAGTAAGACAGATATACAGATGTGTTGCAAAAGACAGGGACTCAAAAGAGGCTAACAGGATAATTGTGTTTTCAGTTCAGTGCTGGGTTCCCCCCTCACTGGTGAGACTAATTACCGGTTGATCTAATGCTTTATCTCCATGTGTTCCTGAAAACCCACACCTTCGACAAGTGATGCATCTCTACGCCCCAGTCCTCTACTGCTTTATCCCAGCACTGACTGCACTGTGGGTTGTCCTTTTGAAGAACACCCGTCATCCTCCAACCCAAATGAATCAGTGAGGAGTGTGGGCCGCTTGCCAATCGCTGTGAGGCGGACCCAACCAACCAAGGCAGTCAGCTGACTCAGTCAGCCCTCTGCTGCTCCACTGTGAGGTTTAGAACGAGGCCTCTGAGCTTTTTGCATCATTGCCTTTCATTTATTTTTTTCAGCGTATTTTTTTCACATTATTACTCTCTTGCTCTGCATATCTCTCTCCCTATTCCTCTCTCTCTCTCTTTGTCTCTCTCTCTTTGTCTCTCTCTCTTTGTCTCTCTCTTTGTCTCTCTCTCTCTCTCTCTCTCTGTCTCTCTCTCTCTGACAGCCCTGTGTAGCAGAGCAGCTAGTGGTTAATTATTGGCTTTAATGTGGTAGCTAGCTTCATGCACATAATATGCAAGGTAGAGAAAGGCTCAGCTCCATCGCAGAGCAGAGTGAAGCAGACAGAGGCGGTCTTTTGCTTTCATTATGTGTGTGTGTGTGTGTGTGTGCTGACCCCATCATCTTGGCAGGTAGACCAGGAAGAGAATTGAATTAATCCACGTCCCATTGAACAGACGGCAGACAATTGGCATAAAATGTGGAAGTAGAATCTCATTTAACAGGGACAGTGCTGCCTGTGTGTGTGTGTGTGTGTGTGTGTTTGTGTGTGTGTGTGTGTGTGTGTGTGTGTGTGTGTGTGTGTGTGCCTGTTCATGTATGTGTGTTATCCATTATCCGTTATCCATGTGTATTATCCACTCGGGATCCCGAGGGCGCGGCGGTCTAAGGCACTGCATCTCAGTGCAAGAGCGTCACTACAGTCCCTGGTTCGAATCCAGGCTGTATCACATCCGACTGTGAAGTCCCATAGGACGGTGCACAATTTGCCCAGTATTGTCCGGGTTTGGCCGAAGTAGGCTGTCATTGTAAATAAGAATGTGTCCTTAGCTGACTTGCCTAGTTAAATAAAGGTTGAATAAAGAACCATTTAAATGAATGTGTGCTCTAGGTGTACTGAACGTCATGAACACTTTTATATCAGCAGAAGACGATGACCATCTTTTTCCCCTCATCCTACTAATTATTTTGAATCTGTGCGTTAACTGTTAAATACACTGAAGCCCTTGGTTCTATTAAAGGGTTATTGGTTTCTAAAGAGATAGTCCAGCTGGGATGTGTAATTCCCATAAGGCCAGTCTGATTGTTACGAGCTTCCACACTCCTGTTTATAGTATATTCACCAGATTCAACCATTCACTGTGGAAGCCAATGCAGCATAATGCGTTTAGTTCTATGGGCTTTTCCCGTGCCTCCACATAGCCTGCACCAGTGGTTCTCAAACCTTTTAACCCGTGCCTCAACATAGCCTACACCAGTGGTTCTCAAACCTTTTAACCCGTGCCTCCACATAGCCTACACCAGTGGTTCTCAAACCTTTTAACCCGTGCCTCCACATAGCCTACACCAGTGGTTCTCAAACCTTTTAACCCGTGCCTCAACATAGCCTACACCAGTGGTTCTCAAAACTTTTAACCCGTGCCTCCACATAGCCTACACCAGTGGTTCTCAAACCTTTTAACCCGTGCCTCCACATAGCCTACACCAGTGGTTCTCAAACCTTTTAACCCGTGCCTCCACATAGCCTACACCAGTGGTTCTCAAACCTTTTAACCCGTGCCTCCACATAGCCTACACCGGTGGTTCTCAAACCTTTTAACCCGTGCCTCCACATAGCCTACACCAGTGGTTCTCAAACCTTTTAACCCGTGCCCCCGTGCCTCCACATAGCCTACACCAGTGGTTCTCAAACCTTTTAACCCGTGCCTCCACATAGCCTACACCAGTGGTTCTCAAACCTTTTAACCCGTGCCTCCACATAGCCTACACCAGTGGTTCTCAAACCTTTTAACCCGTGACTCCCAAAAAAGGAGTGGCTCAAAGCCCGTGACCCCTCGCACACGCACATGAATGCGTGTACAATCGCTGCGCAAATGTGGTCTGTTATTACAGCCATAAACGGTGATGCATTTTCAAAATGAAAGATATAGAAATAAACGTTGTTTTACATCTTCACTTTGAGCAGAAAGTTATTCATGTTAGTAGTCAATGTCAACTAGGGATATCATGTCACTTCTCTGGAGGCCAGAGCCAGCAGGACTGTAGGGCCGATCTGTATGCAGCGGAGGTTACAGGATCGGATGGAAAGTCT
The DNA here is from genome assembly GCF_034236695.1 of Oncorhynchus nerka. Lineage (NCBI taxonomy): Eukaryota > Metazoa > Chordata > Actinopteri > Salmoniformes > Salmonidae > Oncorhynchus > Oncorhynchus nerka. The sequence goes on along the minus strand of NC_088415.1, from coordinate 77,233,611 downwards.
GTTTGTAGCCTTTTTCTTCCTCACAAATATGGTCATAAATTTGCCAGAAATGTTACATCTTCGTCGCATAAGTAGGCCCTATTGAAGGCAGTGCAATGTTACAGCTATATTTAACCTATAGCCACAGTAGCCACCCTAGCTAGGCCTATCGGAAATCTGAAAATGATCAAACAAAATCTCCAGGTAGCTTATTGTTCTGGCAATGATGCATCCTTTAGCAGATTGCTGAATTGTATTTTATATGGATAATATAACCGTACTCTGTTTTTGCCAGGCAAAACAGGAGAACATTTTAAAAGTGCTTTCTGATCACTAATCTGGATTGGCGCGCCTGACTGCTGATGACTGGTCATTGGTCAAGAGTCAAGACACACAACCTTTTGGTTCTGAATCACAGATTATATGTTTTTGAGACTAGAATTTGGTGAAATACAAGGCCTATGTTAGTAACCAGATCAAATAGGCAAAGAGAAATATAAATAATATATATACATAGAAATTATGTACCTTTTAATACATATTTCTCCCATTCAGTTTCACACATGCGACACCCAGGGGGTCGGGACCCCCAGCTTGAGAACCACTGGCCTACACAACACTATATTTATTTAACCTTAATTTAACCAAGAAAATTCCCTTGAAGATAGAAACCTCTTTTACGAGGGGTTTTACTGGTAGTTTGTGGTGGGTGTGGCCAGTCCGTGTGTGTTTCTACTAGTTGGTGCTATGCTTGGTGGTTGTAGTGGTCTGTCTCTGTGTTGTGTGACCAGTGTGTTAGCCTCCTGTGTGTCTATAAGGAATTCTGCTGGAGCTGGATGTCTCTTTCTTTCTTTCTTTCTTTATTTCTCTTTCTTTCTTTCTTTCTTTCTCTCTTTTCTTATCTTTGTCTCTCTCTCTCCCCCTCAATCTTTCTCTCTTTCCTTATCTTTATGTCTGTCTCTCTCTCCCTCTCAATCTTTCTCTCTTTCCTTATCTTTATGTCTGTCTCTCTCTCTCCCCCTCAATCTTTCTATCTTTCCTTATCTTTGTCTCTCTCTCTCCCCCTCAATCTTTCTCTCTTTCCTTATCTTTATGTCTGTCTCTCTCTCTCCCCCTCAATCTTTCTATCTTTCCTTATCTTTATGTCTGTCTCTCTCTCTCCCCCTCAATCTTTCTATCTTTCCTTATCTTTATGTCTGTCTCTCTCTCTCCCCCTCAATCTTTCTATCTTTCCTTATCTTTGTCTCTCTCTCTCCCCCTCAATCTTTCTCTCTTTCCTTATCTTTATGTCTGTCTCTCTCTCTCCCCCTCAATCTTTCTCTCTTTCCTTATCTTTATGTCTGTCTCTCTCCCCCTCAATCTTTCTCTCTTTCCTTATCTTTATGTCTGTCTCTCTCTCTCCCCCTCAATCTTTCTATCTTTCCTTATCTTTGTCTCTCTCTCTCCCCCTCAATCTTTCTCTCTTTCCTTATCTTTATGTCTGTCTCTCTCTCTCCCCCTCAATCTTTCTCTCTTTCCTTATCTTTATGTCTGTCTCTCTCTCTCCCCCTCAATCTTTCTCTCTTTATCTTCATAAAGAGTTGGTCTTCCACTGTTACTTGAGTATGTGCAGTAAATCTATCTCATTCTCTCTTCCTTTCACACTCTTCTTCTCTAATTATCTCTCTTTCTCTCACCCTCTCTCAAAACCCTGGTCTAACAGCCCATTTGAGATGCCAGTAGAATGGGAGAGAGGACTCTCTGCCTATTTAACGGGACCATAAACCAGATGCTCGCCTCAAAACCCTGCATCTCTGTTCTTATATTAATGAAGCATAAAATATTGAATTCAATCTTAAAAGGCTGTTGACATAAAGGTCCTAAGGTTTCATCCGCCCCTCCGTTCTCTACCTTCGTTCAACATTCTTCCCTGATTCTTTCCCATTCAGTTCATTCTGAGAGGGTGTAGAGTGATGGTTCCTCGCTCATACTGGAGTGGATAACTCTCAATTTGCCCTTATGCTCTGTTCTGTGTACTATTTGACTGGTAGGGCTAGGAGGTATGCTGTGTTCCGTGTACTATTGTACTGGTAGGGCTGGGAGGTATGCTGTGTTCTGTGTACTATTGTACTGGTAGGGCTGGGAGGTATGCTGTGTTCCGTGTACTATTGTACTGTTAGGGCTGGTAGGTATGCTGTGTACTATTGTACTGGTAGGGCTGGTAGGTATGCTGTGTTCTGTGTACTATTGTACTGGTAGGGCTAGGAGGTAGACTTTTCTGGCTATGAGACCTGCTTCTGGGCTGTAGTTTAGGCCTCTAGGGCTCACTTTTCCTGTCAAGGTTACATGATCAGGTAAAACTCCTGCCCCTATATAGGAGGGATGGACTACTTGTCTGTAGAATTTTTCTTCAGTAGGTTTCAATGGCATATCTTGATAGAGGTCCTCCTGGTTGCTTTGTTGGTATGGAGGACCGATCCTCAGTCTTACTTTACATGTTCTAGTCCAAGGGTAGGCATTTAGATTCAGCCGAGGGCCGATTTCTGTTGTATTGGATGGTCGGGGGGCCTGGTATATAATAATAATAATTTGTGCAGTGCAAATTGACCACAACTAAGCCCAAAAATGAGATTGTATTTTAAAATAACCATAATTTCATACGTTGATTACATTGAGACACGATCACATATCTCTTTTTTCATTTGTCGGAAATAATTGGGGACAGATTTCCTAAATTAAACTCATTTTTAGCAAATTTGACGACCTGTTTGCTGACCCCTGGTCTAGTCGTTGTGTTAGAAGGGATATTTTAGATAAGGGCTAGATTATGTGGCTACTTTGATAGAGCTGGCTTGTCTATGACGACCAAGCAATTTTTTAACTCCTTTTCAAAAACTCATTGGATAGCCTTAGTCGCAAAGCTACATTCACCTCCCCCAGCCAAGCCATTACACTATTATACTCCAGGACATAACCCCAGAGAGTGAGTGGATTGTCGTGTTGAATTTATAGACCTACTTATTGTGGGTTGTAGCACCTCTTTCACCTTACCCCTCTTTTACCCTATGAGGAAGCTATGAGGAAGCTAGCTAAAATATTAGGCTTTCATCATAGTTAATATAGCACATAAATCCCTTTCTTTTTCAGGACAGAGTCTCCCCTCCTTTTTTTCTCATCCTTTTATTCCTGCAGGATTGCTGAAATGGATGTGATTATTGCCTGAGTTTAGGGACACAGTTATATCAGGAACAGTCATATTTTTCCTCCTCTCTCTCCCCGTTCCCAGAATTAATCTGCTACTGCTGAAGGAAGGCAAGTTATCACTGGAGATCAGTGGGGCTGGATTCAGTCACGTATAATAAACAGGGAGGAAGGGAGGGAGGGAGGGAGGCGAGTTATCACTGGAGATCAGTGGGGCTGGATGCAGTCACGTATAATAAACAGGGAGGGAGGGAGAGAGGGAGGGAGGGAGGGAGGAAGGGGAGGAGAAGAGAGAGAGAGAGAGAGATACAAATTGCCAGACATCCATATAGCATCAGGGTCATTCCAGCAGTCCATTTAATCCTCAGCCTCACTACCACATGTTATGGATCACTCGTCTGTTATTCCATCTGTCCCTATGTAACCTGTCCCACAATAACATCCATGTCAATGCCAAGGTACAGTGCTAGGCTATTTTTACCTGTCAGCTGTTAAACAATACGACCATTTTGCTTCAACATTTTCTAATGTATTTTGTCCCCTCTCCCACCATGTAGGTCAGTGCCTCAAGTCAAGCCAGGATGTGCACTGTGTCAGCCTAAATACTTTGCATTATCTTAATGTCTAATATTGTTTGTCCTTCTCTCCCCCTGTAGCCTGCCCCCCAGGGACATTCAAGTCGAGCCAGGGTCCAGGTCTGTGTTTGCAGTGCCCCTCCAACAGCCGCTCTGTAGCCGAGGCCGTCACTATCTGCGCCTGCCGCAACGGCTACTACCGTGGGGACGTAGACCAACCCGACATGCCCTGTACCAGTGAGTATCTTTATGGTACTTTTCCTCTGTACAGCCAGGCATAACCTGCAACAGTTCTATACTACTGTATATCTATATCCGAGTCTTCAACATCCCCTGTACATACATGTATACTCTTATGTAACCCTAGCCACTCCTTTTCCAGATGTTTACCATATACAGCCTCTGTGGGGTATGAGTGAGGAAACAAGACGTATTAGTTATCTGGTCACTAGTCCAATGCTCTAACCACTAGGCTACCCTGCCGCCCCTAAATCAACACTCAATATGGTTTTTGTAAAAACTACTCCACAGATATGGCTCTTTTGCAACTTGTGGATAACATTTTTACAGCCCTTAACAACAATGAATACGCGCTTGGCATCTTTTCAGATTTATCCAATGCGTTTGACACGGTTGATCATGAAATATTACTTTCTAAATTGCATTATTACGGTTTGCATGATTATACATATAATTGGCTATATAGTTATGTTTATGGTAGAGAACAGCAAATAGATGTGCATCTACAACAGCCAAGATATCCTGTGGCGTGCCACAGGGTTCGATAATGTGACCTTTGTTATTCCTAATCTATATTAATGACCTTGCTGCTGTGTCTTCTACCGTACTTCCTAATCTCTTTGCTGTTGGTACCAATTAGATGTTATCAAATAATCATTTTGATTCACTAGTTAATGAAGCCAATTCAGGCATGGCCACATTTTCTGAATCGTTCCAGATAAACAATTATCTTGAAATGTAAAAAAATCTAACTTTAATGTATACGCCTAATAAGAATAAGAAATATTGTTTAAAAAAAGAGCCAGAATCTCAACAGGTGGGAATAAAATGGAAGAAGTCACATCCACTAGATTCCTCTAAGTTTTAATTGATGAAAAGTTATCATGGAAAGATCATATTCAATTTGTCTGCAGCAAAGTGATGAAATCTGTTGTTTCACCAGAAAGATGAGTGGTTTGGTTGATCAGGCTTGCTTCCTAACTCTATACTATAGCTTAATTTACCCATATCTCATTTACTGTAATATTGTCTGGGCCAGTCCATATGCCTACTATAAATACATTTGCAAGACTAGACACCTCCTCTAATTACCTGGCTCCATCTACACCTTTGTTTAAGAAAATCAATATCCTGTCTATTTACTACATTAATATATGCCAATTATGCACTTTCATCTACAAATACTCATACCTCCCAGACAGTTTACCTAAAAATGGATTCTTCCAGGTTAATTCTGAAATCCATCTATATAACACAAGACACTGCGGTAACCTTCACCCTCCCTCCCTAATGCTGCACCTCACCTCAATTCTCTATCAGATACAGAGGTAGCATACTCTGGAATTCTTATCTTCACATTGCCAAAACATCTTTATCCCTCAACAACTTCAAGCAAAGACTGGGGGTCAGCCTGATGAACCAAAACACTCAGTAATCTCTCCATATAGCCTAACTCTCACACACTCACATGCACACACATTTAAACAAAACACATATACAGTTGAAGTTGGAAGTTTACATTCACCTAAGCCAAATACATTTAAACTCAGTTTTTCACAATTCCTGACATTTAATCCTAGTAGAAATTCTCTGTTTTAGGTCAGTTAGGATCACCACTTTATTTTAAGAATGTGAAATGTCAGAATAATAGTAGAGAGAATGATTTATTTCAGCTTTTATTTATTTCATCACATTCCCAGTGGGTCAGAAGTTTACATACAGTCAATTAGTATTTGGTAGCATTGCCTTTAAATTGTTTAACTTGGGTCAAACATTTCGGGTAGCCTTCCACAAGCTTCCCACAATAAGTTGGGTGAATTTTGTCCCATTCCTCCTGACAGAGCTGGTGTAACGGAGTCAGGTTTGTAGGCTTCCTTGCTCGCACATGCTTTTTCAGTTCTGCCCACAAATGTTCTGTAGGATTGAGATCAGGGCTTTGTGATGGCCACTCCAATACCTTGACGTTGTTGTCCTTAAGCCATTTTGCCACACCTTTGGAAGTATGCTTGGGGTCATTGTCCATTTGGAAGACCCATTTGCGACCAAGCTTTAACTTCCTGACTAATGTTGCTTCAATATATCCACATAATTTCCCTACCTCATGATGCCATGTATTTTGTGAAGTGCACCAGTCCCTCCTACAGCAAAGGACCCCCATAACATGATTCTGCCACCCCCGTGCTTCACGGTTGGAAAGGTGTTCCTCGGCTTGCAAGCCCCGCCTTTGTGGAGTGGTTGAAAAATGAGTTTTATTGACTCCAACCTAAGTGTATGTAAACTTCCCACTTCAACTGTACATACTTTTCTTTTCATGATTACTGATCAATTCATTTAAACATGTATATTTATCAGGTTTTGTTATCTGTTTAAAACATACTTATGTATTGTATATTGTTTTGTTGTGGTGTGATTTTCATTTAAGCCCTTGGCCTTCCAACCTCCCCTGCACATCATTTATTGTATCTGTATGGTTGTTTATCACTTGTTTTCTTTGGTGCAAATAAATCCAAATAAAACATCAAAAAGTTAAAATAATAACTGGACAGATAAAAATGAGCTATAAAACAGATGCTTTTAAGAGGTTTAATACAGACCATGCAAAAGGGTTATTGGAACAACCAAAACCTTTCTTGCAGAGCACATAGCATGTCTACCTCTTCCAAGCATTTATTTCCCACTGTTCAAACAGACCACCTTTCAAGACACAAAAAACAACAAGATCAGGTGTGGCCAATTACTAGGTGTGGCCAATTACTAGATGTGGCCAATTACTAGATGTGGCCAATTACTAGATGTGGTCAATTACTAGATGTGGCCAATTACTAGATGTGGCCAATTACTAGATGTGGCCAATTACTAGATGTGGCCAATTACTAGATGTGGTCAATTACTAGATGTGGCCAATTACTAGATGTGGTCAATTACTAGATGTGGTCAATTACTAGATGTGGTCAATTACTAGATGTGGCCAATTACTAGATGTGGCCAATTACTAGATGTGGCCAATTACTAGATGTGGCCAATTACTAGATGTGGTCAATTACTAGATGTGGCCAATTACTAGATGTGGTCAATTACTAGATGTGGTCAATTACTAGATGTGGTCAATTACTAGATGTGACCAATTACTAGATGTGGCCAATTACTAGATGTGGCCAATTACTAGATGTGGCCAATTACTAGATGTGGCCAATTACTAGATGTGGCCAACACACCTGAACACACTCAAATTGACAAGACAAACTACTGACTGTTGTTGGTAAATGTATCCATGTACAGTATGGAATGGTTTGAATAATGAGACAGTTGTGGGCCCAATTAACACACAGGGCAGCAGGTAGCCTAGCCAGTCTAGCCTAGCCAGCCTAGCCAGAGTGTTGCGCCAGTCACTGAAAGGTTGCTGGTTCGAATCCTTGAGCCGACTAGGTTGATACGTGTATCTGCTAAATGACAACAATTTAAATCACAAAATCACACATTGAAAATGTTTAAGTGAAGATGCATTGAATGCAATAAAATCCTGTCTCTACAGTAACACAAGAGGAATAAAATACACAAAAATGGAACTATATACAGGGAGTATCAATACCAGATCAATGTGCAGAGGTAGGTATGTACATGAAGGCAGGGTAAAGTGACTAGGCATCAGGATAGATAATAAGTGTGTGTGTAGCAGTGGAGGCTGCTGAAGAGGACGGCACATAATAATGGCTGGAACAGAGCGAATGGAATGGCATCAGACACATGGAAACTGTGTATTTTATACCACTCCGCCTATTACCACGAGCCCGTCCTCCCCAATTAAGGTGCCACCAACCTCCTGTGTTATGTGTGTGTGTGCACCTATGTAGTGAATGTGTGTGGGAGTGTCAATGTGGTGTGTGTGAGTGAGTGAGTGAGTGTGTATATATATAGTCTAGTGAGTGCAGATCGTTCGGGTACCATTAATTGACTAATTAGCAGTCTGGCTATTTAGCAGTCTTATGGCTTGGGGGTAGAAGTTGTCTTGGAACCTGTTGGTCCGAGAGCCAATTCTCCGGTACCATTTGCCGGACGTTAGCAGAGTGAATATTCTATGGCTTGTGTGGCTGGAGTCTTTTTCGGGCCTTCCTCTGACTGCCTGATATAGAGATCCTGGATGGCAGAAAGCTCAGCCACATTGGTGTACTGGGCTGTCCGCACCACCCTCTATAGCGCTTTGCGGTCAAGATCAGTGCATTTGCCATACCAAGCAGTGATGTAGCTAGTCAAGATTCTCTCAATGGTGCAGCTGTAGAACTTTTTGAGGATCCGTGGGACTATGTCAAATCTTTTCAGCCTCCTGAGGGGGAAGAGATGCTGCCTTGCCCTCTTCATGACTGTGCGGGTGTGTGTGGACTATGTTAAGTCCTTAGTGATGTGGATGCCAAGGAACTTGAAGCTCTTGACCCTCTCCACAACAGCTCCATCAATGTGGATGGGGACATGCTCTCCCCTCTTTCTCCTATAGTTCATGATCAGCTCCTTGGTCTTACTGACATCGAGGGAGAGGTTGATGTCCTGGCACAACACTGCCGAGTCTCTGACCTTCTTCCTGCAGCAAAACTTGATCAGGAAGTACTGGAGAGGGCTAAGCAGGAGGTGTTGTTGCCGACCCTCACCACCTGGGGCCAGCCCGTCATGAAGTGAATAGATGACATAGATCTTCCTCTACTGCAGCCCACAGTCCTTATTATACTGATACTACACACCAGCTAGCATCCATACATACACTATACTGGGGAGCCAATAAGCCTATTTATGCCGTCATAATTATCTAAACATGTATTAAAACAATATGCTAAGCTCTTCACAAGTCCCTGCCGACACACAATTATAGCAGAGAAGAACACTGAAGCCCCAAAACGCTTGTTTACTTTGGGATTCAAATTTCTCTGCAGAGGGCTTTAATGGTCTACATGCACTCGTACACACGCGCACACACACACACACACACACACACACACACACACACACACACACACACACACACACACACACACACACACACACACACACACACACACACACACACACACACACGCTGGCCCTAATGCCTTAGGAGAGGATCTAATTAATAGTTATCCGACTCCTCACTGCTTCTCAACAGCATCACTGGAGCTACAATATCATTATTTGTCTGGTTGTGTATTTATTTTATCTTCACTTATTCATAAAGGCCTAAGCTAATTGGATCAGAGACAGGGTATAGTGTCCAGTTCTGTTCCCCTGGTCTGGCTGGTGCTACCAGAGCTGTCAGTGTGTGTTACAGCATACTGTAGGTGTATGTACAGTGCATTCGAAAGGTATTCAGACCCCTTGACTTTTTCCAAATGTTGTTACGTTACAACCTCTTTCCCTCATCAATCTACACACAATGCCCCATAATGAGAAAGCAAAAACAGTTTTTTTGAAATTTTGTAAATAAATATTCCGAACCTTTACATAAGTATTCAGACCCTTTACTCAGTACTTTGTTGAAGCACCTTTGGCAGTGATTACAGCCTCAAGTCTTCTTGGGTATGATGCTACAAGCATGGCACACCTGTATTTGGGGAGTTTCTCCCATTCTCTCTGCAGTTCCTCTCAAGTTCTGGATCTCGTCGTTGCACAGCTATTTTCAGGTCTCTCCAGAGATGTTTGATCGGGTTGAAGTCCGGGCTCTGGCTGGGCCACTGAAGGACATTCAGAGACTTGTCACGAAGCCACTCCTGCGTGGTTTAGGCTGTGTGCTTAGGGTCGTTGTCCTGTTGATGAACCTTCAACTCAGTCTGAGGTCCTGAGCGCTCCAGTGCAGGTTTTCATCAGGGATCTCTGTACCTTTCCCTCAATCCTGACTAGTCTCCCAGTCCCTGCAGCCGAAAAACATCCCACAGCCTGATGGTGCCTCCATCATACCTCACCGTAGGGATGGTACCAGGTTTCCTCCAGATGTGACGCTTGGCATTCAGCCCAAAGAGTTCCATCTTGGTTTCATCAGACCAGATAATCTTGTTTCTCATTGTCTGAGAGTCCTTTAGGTGCCTTTTGGCAAACTCCAAGCGGGCTGTCATGTGTCTTTTACTGAGGAGTGGCATCCGTCTGTCCACTCTACCATAAAGGCCTGATTGGTGGAGTGCTGCATAGATGGTTGGCCTTCTGGAAGGTTCTCCCATCTACACAGAGGAACTCTGGAGCTCTGTCAGAGTCACCATCAGGTTCTTGGTCACATCCCTCACCTTACTGAGGAGTGGCATCCGTCTGTCCACTCTACCATAAAGATCTGATTGGTGGAGTGCTGCAGAGATGGTTGTCCTTCTGGAAGGTTCTCCCATCTACACAGAGGAACTCTGGAGCTCTGTCAGAGTCACCATCAGGTTCTTGGTCACATCCCTCACCAAGGCCCTTCTTCCCCGATTGCTCAGTTTGGCCGGGCGTCCAGCTCTAGGGAGAGTCTTGGTGGTTCCAAACTTCTTCCATTAAATAATAATGGAGGCCACTTTGTTCTTGGGGATCATCAATGTACCCTTCCCCAGTTATGTGCCTTGACACAATCCTGTCTCGGAGCTCTAAGGACAATTCCTTCGACCTCATGGCTTGGATTTTGCTCTGAAATAGACAGGTGTGTCACTTTCCAAATAATGTCCAATCAGTTGAATTTACCACAGGTGGACTCCAATAAAATTGTAGAAACATTTCAAGGATGATCAATGGAAACAGGATGCACCTGAGCTCAATTCTGAGTCTCATAGCAAAGGGTCTGAATACTTATGTAAATAAGGTATTTTGTTTTTGTATTTTCAATACATTTGCAAAAATTTCTAAAAACCTTATTTCGCTTTGTCATTGTGGGGTATTGTGTTTAAAATAATAAAGAAAAACATTTATTTAATACATTTTAGAATAAGACAGTAACAAAACAAAATGTGGAAAAGGGGAAGGGGTCTGAATACTTTCCGAATGCACTGTATGTCAACAGCCTTCTGCTCTGCCGAGGCTCTACTTCAAACGTCGCTCTCCTCATTTCCTCTTCCTCTAGGGGAGGGCGCCAAACCCTCTGTCTTCCAGCACGGGGCCCACTAACCTCGGCTCCGCTACCTGCCACCGGTTGCTTTTGGGACAGGCTCGCGCCACACAACTCCCCCCTCTTCCTACCAACCGCCAGGCTTTCACCAGCCTTACCCCAGTTCCCTCACAATGGGCTTAGCCAGGGATAGCCTGCCTGCTGGGTTTACGGGACCCCCTCTCTGTATGGGGGAAAGAGGTAGACTGACAGGCTGGTTGGTAATTGGTGGGAGTCGGCCAGTGGAACTGTTGCTGATTAGTCCGTTGGGGAGAGATGAGATACAGAGATGGAGGGGAATAGGGGAGAAGCATGCTGTGGCTCCACTGTGTGAATAGGGAGGGAAATTGAGAAATGAAGTAGCGTGGTTGGGCTTATGGAGAGATGCAACGACACAGTGTGTGCTACAGTTAACTGTAGGGAATGGAGAGAAATGCAAGGGTCTGCTTGTGAGTTAACAACTACTCCAGGGAGATAGTAGAGATGTACAATATGTTCACTTAGAAAAAGGTTTCTTTGCTATCCGCCATAGGAGAACCCTTTTTGGTTCCAGGTAGAACCCTTTTGAGTTTCATGTAGGGTTCTACATGAAACTCAAAAGGGTTCTACCTGGAGCCAAAAAGTGTTCTTCAAAGGGTTTTCCTATGGGGACAGCTGAAGAACCCTTTTAGGTTCGAGATTGCAACTTTTTTTCTATGTGTTCCCTGCTATGGCCTACAGTATGGGACATGCAGAGATATTCAGAGGAATATTATATAGTGTGGTATAGCCAATGTGGAAAAAGACAGGGATGTGGTTTGAGACATGCAGGGATGTAATTCACCATGTTTTGAAGCTTGAGGTGTAGGTAGAATTGTTTGGATTCAATGACATGCAGGGGTATTGGAATGCATGGTATCAGCACAAATAGAGAGACAGACAGGCAGACAGAGGAACATACAGAAAGGATTCCAGTACACTCATTACATTCCTGGCCTACACCACAATGGCTTGGAGTCCTGTGGCTCCAGTCTCATCTTACAACTGTGGCCAAGCTTCCGGATGCTCCCTTGATCTCTGTCGCACACTGTCTGGACCTCAGGCCACAAATCCATATCATTCTACGCTGAAGCTCTGTATCCATTGGCACTTTGAAGTCAACCCGGGTTGGCCTGGCCTTGGTTCTTGGTTCTCATAAAACTTTATTGTGTCGTGCAAAAATGAATGAAGGATCCAGATATGGTGGTAACACAGCTAGCAATGAGGAATCAGCTGAGAAGCGGCCCTCTTCCGGGGCGCCGGAACTGATTGAATCGGCCCGGAATCGGGTGTCGGACTCGGGCCTGGAATCAATACGAATGACGGCCCAGAATCGGCCCAAGTACATTGGCGCCATTTCCGTCTACTGTAATTCAGACGACTTTGCCGGCATCGTACCAGAATCCAAAAAGCGTCTTAAAGCGCTTTAATTTGTTAATGCTTATCAATTGCCTTGCACAAAGTGCTCTTAAAGAATTTAATTTAAATGTTAATTGTATTTTTGATCACAGAAACAATGAGAAAATATGTAAAAATAAATGATGAAATGTTAATTATATAAAGCAGCTCGTGTCATCATCTGCCAGAGAGGAGCCTCGGCCCAAACCCCAAGCAATACCTTTGGCCCAGATAACTCACACCGGAATCGGCCTGATCCCCAAGTAATATATACATTTGGGCCAGATAACTCTCACCGGATTCGGCCCCAGCTCAAATCCCGCATCCTAGCCAAAAGTAATACTGCCTAAGGCGGCCCAGACTCGGGCCACGTGACGTCGGCCGAGTCTGACTCTCAGCTGAGTGCCCAGATCCACTGTGCTAGCTGGGAATTTGTGTGATGTCTGACTACTGCTTGTTCATTTGCTAGCTAACAGCAACAAGCCCATATGAGCTAGCTAAACATTGTGTCAGCATCGTGGTTGCATACAGTAGTAACGGTGTAACGGATGTGAAATAGCTAGCTAGTTAGCGGTGCTGCGCGCTAAATAGAGTTTCAATCGGTGACGTCACTCGCTCTGAGAACCTTGAAGTAGTGGTTCCCCTTGCTCTGCAAGGGCCGTGGCTTTTGTGGAGCGATGGGTAACGATGCTTCATAGGTGACTGTTGTTAATGTGTGCAGAGGGTCCCTGGTTCGCGCCCGGGTATGGGCAAGGGGACGGTCTAAAGTTATACTGTTACAACGGCAACACCATTCTGAATTCTAATCAAGCTGACTCCAGTTGTGAAGCTGGGCTGTGCTGGAACGGGTTTCCCTCGATCCAGCTCGATTTTAGAATTCCGTTTGAGCCAGCTCGAATTTGACCCTAATTTGGTCCTGATTTGAAGTGCCAGTGGAAATGGGGATTAAAAGAACAGGCTGAGAGAGATATCTTCTCAGGTTTGTCGCTTTTCTCATTTGTACCCTTTATCCTGTTCTCCTGTGCTCGTTTTCACCTTATCTTCTCCTTTAATTCTCTCCCTCACACGTTTTCACCTTATCTTCTCCTTTAATTTTCTCCCTCACACGTTTTCACCTTATCTTCTCCTTTAATTCTCTCCCTCACACGTTTTCACCTTATCTTCTCCTTTAATTCTCTCCCTCACACGTTTTCACGTGTTTTACTTGTCATGTTCTTCTTTTTTCCTTCATCTTCTCTCCTCTCATTCAATCTCCTTCTCCTTGCTATTTTTCCTCCTTTTCTCCTTTTCTTTTTCTCTCATTCTCTCCTTACCTCCTCTCCTTTTTTCTCTCACTTTGCCTCCTCTTCCTCCTTCTCTTCCCCTCTTCCTCCTTCCCTCATCTTTCTCCTTCTCTCCCCCTCTCCTTCTGCAGTGGTAGAGTAAGTAAGCTGCTGGCTCTGCCAGTAATGCACCAGTCAACAGAGCTAAGCCAGTGTAATTGCCTGGTCTAATCCCTCTGCCTGCACTGTTGCCTGGCTGCAGAGAGAGAGAAAGATATGGTACTCCACATTAATGTGTAGAATAGCAGGAAATCAGCTCTAAAACAGCAACATTTTCTCTCATGGCAAAATGTGTAAAATAGCATTAGATTAGCTAGAGAACTGAAAATGTTTTTCTCGGACCTAGCGGGGGGGCCCCGCGAAACAGCACTACGCCACTGACACACACACACACACACACACACACACACACACACACACACACAAATACACATTTACTTTTTGAAAAAACATTAACAGAGTAAATATAAAGATACAGTATATGCCTACCTTGTTCTTGTCTGTTGGCTTAAAAAAAAGACACAAAACCATTCAAACGAAGTCCGCAAAACGTCACAAACCCTGCTGCTGCTGTCATTCAATGGCAGTGGCATTCACACATTTTCTTCAAAGAGAGGACACCATAATGAGAGAAATAATGTAGCCTAAGCTACTGAAAACAGGACTTTTACAAGACTGAATCATGATTTGATTCTTATTAAAGAGATGGAGTCCAGACAGGCTACTTTAGTAAACTTTCTGAATGGACTTATACAGTACCTGTCACGCCCTGACCTTAGAGAGCCGTTTTATTTCTCTATTTGGTTAGATCAGGGTGTGATGTGGGGTGGGCATTCTAGGTTTTGTTTTCTATTTTTCTTTATTTCTATGTTTTGGCCGGGTATGGTTCTCAATCAGGGACCGCTGTCTATCGTTGTCTCTGATTGGGAATCATACTTAGGTAGCCCTTTTTTCCCTCCTTCAGTGTGGGTAGTTAACTTTGTTAGAGGCATCATAGATTAATTTTCCCTCCTCCACACTGAAGGAGGGAAAAAGAGCTTCACGGTGGTTTTGTATTGTTTTTGTTGGCGGCATTTTAAATAAAAATAACATGTACGCTCACCATGCTGCACCTTGGTCCACTTCTCACGATGCCCATGATAAAACTAGCCACCACAAAAGGACCAAGCAGCGTGGTAAGGGGGACTCATGGACTTGGGAGGAAATCCTGGACGGTAAAGGACCCTAGAGGCAGCAGAGGATGAACTGCATCGTTAAGAGGGAACACGGCTCGCAAGGCAGTGGGGCACATGGGGAGTTTGGCTGAGTCAGGTTGGAAACCTGAGCCAACTCCCCGTGCTTACCGTGGCGAGCATTGTACTGGTCAGGCACCGTGTTATGCGGTGGGGCGCACGGTGTCTCCAGTGCGCGTTCACAGCCCAGTGCGCTACCTTCCAGCTCCCTGAATCAGCCGGACTAGAGTGGGCATCCAGCCAGGTCGGAGGGTGCCGGCTCAGCGCATCTGGCCGCCAGTACGTCTCTATGGCCCAGGATGTCATGCGCCGGCTCTGCGCACTGTGTCTCCGGTGAGTCTGCACAGCCCAGTGCGTCCTGTGCCTGCACCCCGCACGTGCCGGGTCAAAGTCACCATCCAGCCAGGACGGGTTGTGCAGGCTCTATGCTCGAGACCTCCAGTGCGCCTCCACGGCCCAGTGTATCCTATGCCCGCTCCCAGAGCCAGGCCTCCTGTGTGTCCCTCTAGTCCAGTGATGATCCATGGCAAGAAGTATCCAGGTGATGATCCATGGCAAGAAGCCTCCAGTGACGATCCATGGCACAAAGCCTCCAGTGATGATCCATGGCAAGAAGCCTCCAGTGATGATCCATGGCACGAAGCCTCCAGTGATGATCCATCGCAAGAAGCCTCCAGTGATGATCCATGGCACAAAGCCTCCAGTGATGATCCATGGCACGAAGCCTCCAGTGATGATCCATGGCAAGAAGCCTCCAGTAATGATCCATGGCACGAAGCCACCAGTGATGATCCATGGCACGAAGCCTCCAGTGAGGAGTCATGGCCTCAAACGGCGGCCTCCAGTCCGGAGCCTCCAGCGACGGCCTCCAGTCCGGAGCCTACAGCGACGGCCTCCAGTCCGGAGCCTCCAGCGATGGCCTCCAGTCCGGGGCCCGTAACGAGGGTGCCCAGTCCGGGGTCCGCATCGAGGGTCCCCAGTCCGGAGCCAGCAACGGGGGTCCCCAGTCCGGGGCCAGCGGCGAGGGTCCCCACACCAGAGGCGCCACCAAAGCGGGGCGAGCCAGAGGTGGAGCGGGGTCTTCCTCTTGCACCAGAGCCGCCACCCCGGATAGATGCCCACCCGGACCCTCCCCTATAGATTCAGGTTTTGCGGCCGGAGTGTGGGGGGGGGGGGGGGGGTACTGTCACCCCCTGACCTTAGAGAGCTGTTTTATTTCTCTATTTGGTTAGGTCAGGGTGTGATGTGGGGTGGGCATTCTAGGTTTTGTTTTCTATATTTCTTTATTTCTATGTTTTGGCCGGGTATGGTTCTCAATCCGGGACAGCTGTCTATCGTTGTCTCTGATTGGGAATCATACTTAGGTAGCCCTTTTTCCCTCCTTCAGTGTGGGTAGTTAACTTTGTTAGAGGCATCAAAGCCCTGTAAGCTTCACGGTCGTTTTGTATTGTTTATTGTTTTTGTTGGCGACATTTTAAATAAAATAAAAAGTACGCTAACAACGCTGTACCTTGGTCCACTTCTTACGACGCCCGTGATAGTACCAGTCAAAAGTTTGGACACACCTACTTATTGTAGGTTTTTTCTTTACTTATACTATTTTCTACATTGTAGAATAATAGAGAAGACATCAAAACTATGAAATAACCAAAAAAAAGTGTTAAACAAATCTAAATATTTTTTTTGATTTTAGATTATTCAAAGTAGCCACCCTTTGCCTTGATGGCAGCTTTACACACACTTGGCATTCTCTCAACCAGCTGCATTTCAATTAACAGGTGTGCCTTGTTAAAAGTTCAATTGTGGAATTTATTTTCTTCTTAATGCATTTGAGAAAATCAGTTGTGTTGTGTCAAGGTAGGGTTGGTATAATGAAGATAGCCCTATTTTGTAAAAGACCAAGTCCATATTATGGCAAGAACAGCTCAAATAAGCAAAGAGAAACGACAATCTATCATTACTTTAAGACATGAAGGTCAGTCCATGCAAAAAATGTCAAGAACTTTGAAAGTTTCTTCGAATGCAGTCGCAAAAACCATCAAGTGTTAAGATGAAACTGGCTCTCATGAGGACCACCACATGAAAAGAAGACCCAGACTTACCTCTGCTGCAGAGGATAAGTTCATCAGAGATTGGAGCGGCAGGTAGCCTAGTGGTTAGAGCATTGGACTAGTAACCGGAATGTTGAAAGATCAAATCCCCGAGCTGACAAGGTAACAATCTGTTGTTCTGCCCCTGAAAGTTAACCCACTGTTCCTAGGCCGTCATTGAAAATAAGAATTTGTTCTTAACTGACTTGTCTCGTTAAATAAAAGTTAAATAAAACAGAGTTACCAGCCTCAGAAATTTCAGCCCAAATAAATCCTTTGCAGTGTTCAAGTAACAGGCACATCTCAACATCAACTGTTCATAGGAGACTGCGTGAATCAGGCCTTCATGGCCGAATTGCTGCAAAGAAACCACTACTCAAGGACACCAATAAAAAGAAGAGACTTGCTTAGGCCAAGAAACGTGAACAATGGTCATTAGACGGGTGGAAATATGTCCTTTGGTTCCAACCTCTGTGTCTTTGTGAGACGTAGAGTAGGTGAACAGAGGATCTCCACATGTGTGGTTCCCATCGTGAAGCATGAAGGAGGAGGTGTGATTTATTTAGAATTCTAGGCACCTCCAGGCTGTGTAAGGGCTATTTGACCAAGAAGGAGAGGGATGGAGTGCTGCATCAGATGACCTGGCCTCCACAATCACCTGACCTCAACCCAATTGAGATGGTTTGGAATGAGTTAGACCACAGTGAAGGAAAAGCAGCCAAAAGTGCTCAGCATATGTGGGAACTCCATCAAGATTGTTGGAAAAGCATTCCTCATGAAGCTGGTTGAGAGAATGCCAAGAGTGTGCAAAGCTGTCATCAAGACAAAGGGTGGCTACTTTGAAGAATCTCAAATATAGTTTTATTTGTTTAACATGACTGAGTCTGACTTGCCAAGGAGAGGGAAACTGGGAATATTCCATATCCACCCAGAGGGCAGAAAAGGCTTGGATAAACTTTGATTAGTGTACTGTTTTTATCAGTCTGGCTCTGTTTGGTTACTACATGATTCCATATGTGTTATTTCATAGTTTTGATGTCTTCACATTTATTCTACAATGTAGAAAATAAAGAAAAAAACGTTGAATGGGTAGGTGTGTCCTAACATTTGACTGGTACTGTACAGTAGGTCTATAGAGAGCATCAGTCAAACTCACACACGCAAACCCCCATAAAAGCACCCATCAATCAGAGCCACCAGCGTATCAGACACAACAGCTAATATTTCTCCTTTCGTTAAAACATATTAAAAAAAACGATTCTGTAAGGACAGACGCTGGAAGACGAGAAGCAAGTACAGGGAGTGAATATTTAATAAATAACTGACGTGAAACAAAACAAAGACAGCGTCTGGACAGGGGAAACAAAATTACATTAATGCTGACACAGGGATCAAACTGAGGAACAGACAGATATAAAGGAAGCAATCCTCAAAGCCTACCTTAGGCTTTCCTGAAAGTAAAGATAATGAATTGATAGTGAAAGGATGAAGGGGAGAACTATGCTATAGTATGAAGATAAAATTGACAATCATTAAAATAGAAACAAATGCCCATAGCCTATTTATCAGCGAGGCTGATTATCGTGGGGGAGAGTGTTGGAAAGATTTTTGAAATATTGAGAGGAGCTATTCTAATTTGAAAGGATGTAAAAAAAAAAAAAAAATAAAGACTTTGTTGACTGAAAAGCCCAGCTGTTCACTTTCCTAAATTTGACATTTGCGAGAAGCAGGCCAGGTACTTCTATGTGTGCTCAGGCGTGCTCCGTCAACATTGACAGGACAGAGAAACCAGACACATACTCATTGCTCACATGGAGTGTAAATTATGGTATAAAATACGCAAAAACTCTCACAAAAACTCTCACAAATGTAAGAAGTTTTTAGTACATATATTAACATAAATGATTATAACCAGGGATTAACGGTACAGTTTTGGGGGGTCTCGTCTAGGGCAGCATATTGGCCAGGACCAGGCCTGATCCGCATTGTTTAGTCTATAAATGAAGAAAAGATTCAGTATCAAATTATACCATGCCAAGTTGGAGAGGATTGGCACATTGTTCATTTGACACAACATTAGAGCATTATAGGACTCAGAGCCAGAACAACCTTGTCAACTGCTGTTGAATAATTAATTAATAGTCAGACACATCTAGCCTTCTTTAGGAGAAGACCAATTTATTTATTTACTAGCAAGCAATGAAAATGTGCATTGTATAAAATACACATCAAACTATTTTTTACTGAAGAGCCAAAGCCTATAGCGCTCTAGACCCCCACTTCTAGCAATGAGCTGCTCCAGCATCAAAGGCCAGTTGGAAAGAGGAGGAGATGTAGAAGGTTTAATAGACAGACTAAGTTAGCAAAACAATTACTTTTAATCATTAGTGAACATTCTGGCTATTGGGTAAAGTTTATCTACATGAAAATAAATAAAATCCATAAGGAATGTAGGCCTATTTAAACAGTTTTGGCAGTTTTTTTTACGATGGTGTTTATCCATAGCTGTCAGTTACAATTACCGTCACAGCCCTACTGTAAATGTACAAATATCTACTTGGAGAATTAAGATTTCTGAGTGGTTTAGTTCCCCCTCTGAAACGAGGCATCTTTTCTTTCTTTATTCCCAAAATTCCCCAGTCAGTCTGCGCTCCAGATCTTCACACAAGGAGTTGTAGTGAGTCCCCGAGGAGCTGTTCCATATCGTAAAAACAAACACAGTGAAGGAAGCCCAGCGAAGCTCTGGGATTGGATTAAAGGGCCCGGCTGAGTAAACAATGTGGCGGGCTGTTTATTTTGGGGGGGTGAATTGCTCTTGATATCAGCAGGCATCCCAGGGAGTAAAAACAGGGGCTGTGGCCCTTTGGGGCCCCACCAAGATGTGTTTCCCTTTCTGCCATGCTGGTGGGATATAGACATTACTGTCTAGATCCACCTGCTACACAGAATGCTCTATAGCTCATCAGTTAGATGGCAATGGTGGGGATGAATTTAACAGTGACACTACTGGGCATGAACACAGTGCATACATACACGCACACACCCAACTCATACACGCACCCGCACATACTCATGCGCGCACAAAAACACACACACTTTACACACACTACCCCAACCCACCCCAGCCCACACAAACTGTCACCCCACTGTCACAAACACTCCAACCAATCGAACACATTACTCTCAGTAACCAAAATGCTCGATGATCACGCAGTCGTCTTAATTGTGGCGTCTGACATGCAAGTAACAATCAAGGCTGACTAGTGTGGCTAAATGATTGCCAGGCCAGGAGCTTGGTAAGTAATGCACTCGACAAATTAAATCTCACAGCAAATTAAAACAGCCAAAGGCAGCCGTAATAGCCTGCAAATCACCGGTTAAGTGGCAGCCACATCGGATTTCTCCATCCTTCACTGCATAGGGGAATCTATTTATCTAGCAACCGAGATGAGATGCTCACACCTCACCTCTCACAGGCATTTTGTTTTGTTTTATGCCTACTTGAAAACAGACAGCACACAAGTATGCAAATATGTAAAACATTAAGGACACCTTCCTAATATTTAGTTGCCCCCCCCCATTTTACCCTCACAATAGTCTCAATCCACCGGGGCATGGACTCTACTAGGGATGCTGGCCCATGTTGACTTCAATGCTTCCCACAGTTGTGTGAAGTTGGCTGGATGTCCTTTGGGTGGTGAACCATTCTTGATACACACAGGAAACTGTTGAGTGTGAAAAAGCCAGCAGCATTGCAGTTCTTAAAACAAACTGGTGTGTATCAACTTAAAACAAACCTACTACTGTACCCCGTTCATAAGACACTTCAATCTTGTGTCTTGCCCATTCACCCTCTGCATGGCACACATACACAATCCATGTCTCAAATGCCTCTAGGCTTAAAAATACTTCTTTAACCTGTCTCCTCCCCTTCATCTACACGGATTGAAGTGGATTTAACAAGTGACATCTATAAGAGATGATAGCTTTCACCTGGATTGTGTGTGTGTGATTTCATGTCATATGTATGTGTTCTATTAGCAGCACACACATGCACTATGTACACTGATGGTCAAATGACACATCCACATGATCATACAGATCAGAGTTCACGGCAGTATGTGCTGTGATGATTATAGAGTATATGTGTGTACGGTACAGTACAGTGTATGAGCTCTGTGTGTGTGATCGGATTCCAGTTGTTCTCTCCTCCTATGGCAGATTTCTGCAAACACAAACACTCTCTCATCTCTCATCTCACTATGTTATGTCTTTCTCTCTGTTTGTCTCGCTATCTCACTCTCTGGTTCTCTGTATGTCTCTCTGTATGTCTCTCTCTTTATTTCTCTTTCTTTTCATCACTCTCGTACAGACACCCAAGTGCTCTAATGAATATGGTGCTTGTAAACCAGTGTTGTTGGTCTGGTTCTCACATGGGAGTCCTGATTATATGGCTTTGGGTAAAGGTGCCGGATATCTGGAGAGGTGATGTATTCCATCCTTTTTTCTTTCTCTCCTCTCTCATTCCTCTCTGTGAAGGTCATGACCTCCCTGTCACTGACCCCACAGTCGTCTCCATGGCGCTGAGCCGAGGTCGCCGTGGCAACACTGCCGATCCGTCACCTCTGTGTGTTCTGCTGCTTTGTCCCAGCACCCCAGTGCTATCCCACGTGGCTTAGCAGAAACAATGATTAATTGTGGCTGTGTTGACAGAAGCAACTGCCTGCCCTCACCCGTCCACCATGGAAAACATAAGGGCTGTGTCCTAATACGCTTATACAGCTTCCTTCACTTGTTTCCTTTATTTTCAACTGCCTGCCCTCACCCGTCCACCATGGGAAACATAAGGGCTGTGTCCTAATACGCTTATACAGCTTCCTTCACTTGTTTCCTTTATTTTCAACTGCCTGCCCTCACCCGTCCACCATGGAAAACATAAGGGCTGTGTCCTAATACGCTTATACAGCTTCCTTCACTTGTTTCCTTTATTTTCAACTGCCTGCCCTCACCCGTCCACCATGGGAAACATAAGAGCGGTGTCCTAATACGCTTATACAGCTTCCTTCACTTGTTTCCTTTATTTTCAACTGCCTGCCCTCACCCGTCCACCATGGGAAACATAAGAGCGGTGTCCTAATACGCTTATACAGCTTCCTTCACTTGTTTCCTTTATTTTCAACTGCCTGCCCTCACCCGTCCACCATGGGAAACATAAGGGCGGTGTCCTAATACGCTTATACAGCTTCCTTCACTTGTTTCCTTTATTTTCAACTGCCTGCCCTCACCCGTCCACCATGGGAAACATAAGGGCTGTGTCCTAATACGCTTATACAGCTTCCTTCACTTGTTTCCTTTATTTTCAACTGTCTGACCTCATCCCCCCTAAGATGGGAACTTCAAGGGATGTGTCCTAATACACCTATATGGCTTCCTTCACTTGTATCTGTTTTTTTTACCATGATATGCTCAGACAGTACATGTTCACACACCTTTTAAAATGCTGTAACACTAATACCGTATGCAAAACAATAAACTTTGATTTGATTGAAAAGAACTAGATAGACTTCACATTGATTTATACCTCAAGTATAGCTAGTAGCTATAGTACTGCAGTCTCCCTCTCCTTACAGCCCCATTCGCTGGAGTTATGGACTATAATTAGCATATAGAATAGCTGCTCGCTCAGCATTGGCATGTCCAGGAACATTCTTTAAGTGGGGAAAACGCTTCCATCAACAGAGCCGGACCGATAAAAACATTCCACTAATCAAAGTTTATTCAAGCCTTTTCTGCCCTCTCGGTGGATATGGAATATACCCCGTTTTCCTCTCCTTGGCAAGTCAGACTCAGTCATGTCTGAAACACTTGTGCCTGATTCACACCATAGAGCTGACCTGTACTGCGTTGGCTCTGATGTTTTCCTTTCACATTGCCCTCTCCAGCATGGTTCCAGCAGTTATGGTGGATGTGTAACCAGGCCAGCCAAATATAGCTTGGCTTGGGCTGGTTCTGTTTGGCTCAGAAATGTGAAAAAGGGTATAGCCTTGTATATCCTACGAGAGTTCCATGATTTGTGTCATCTTGCTTCTGTTTGTTAGTTTTATAAATCAGATACAGATAGAGTACCAGTCAACAGTTAGGACACACCTACTCATTCGAGGGTTTTTCTTTATCTTGACTATTTCCTGCATTGTAGAATAATAGTGAAGACATCAACACTATGAAATAACACAAATGGAATCATGTAGTCACCAAAATAGTGTTAAGCATATCAAAATATATTTTACATTTGAGATTCTTCAAAGTAGCCACCCTTTTCCTTGATGACAGCTTTGCACACTCTTGACATTCTCTCGACCATCTTCACCTGGAATGCTTTTCCAACAGTCTTGAAGGAGTTCCCACATATGCTGAGCACTTGTTGGCTGCTTTTCCTTCACTCTGAGGTCCAACTCATCCCAAACCATCTCAATTGGTTTGAGGTCCGGTGATTGTGGAGGCCAGGTCATCTGATGCAGCACCCCATCACTCTCCTTTGTGGTTAAATAGCCCTTACACAGCCTGGAGGTGTGTTTTGGGTCATTGTCCTGATGAAAAACAAATGATAGTCCCACTAACTAGATATGATGGCGTATCGCTGCAGAATGCTGTGTAACAGTGGCTTTCGAAAGTATTCACCATCTTTGGCATTTTTCCTATTTTGTTGCCTTACAACCTGGAATTAAAATTTGTATCATTTGATTTACACAACATGCCTACCACTTTGAAGATGCTAAATATTTTTGTGAAACAAACAAGAAATAAGACAAAAAAAATTGAAAACTTGAACATGCATAACTATTGACCCCCCCAAATCAATACTTTGTAGAGCCACCTTTTGCAGCAACTACAACTGCAAGTCTCTTGGGGTATGTGTCTATAAGCTTGGCAAGTCTCTTGGGGTATGTGTCTATAAGCTTGGCACATCTTGCCACCCACTGGAATATTTTCTCAAGGCAAAACTGCTCCTGCTCCTTCAAGTTGGATGGGTTCCGCTGGTGTACAGCAATCTTTAAGTCATACCACAGATTCTCAGTTTGGATTGAGGTCTGGGCTTTGACTAGGCCATTCCAAGACATTTAAATGTTTCCCCTTAAACCACTCGAGTGTTGCTTTAGCAGTATGCTCAGTGTCATTGTCCTGCCGGAAGGTGAACATCTGTCCCAGTCTCAAATCTCTGAAAGACTGAAACAGGTTTCCCTCAAGAATGTCCCTGTATTTAGCGCCATCCATCATTCCTTTAATTCTGACCAGTTTCCCAGTCCCTGCCAATGAAAAACATCCCCACAGCATGATGCTGCCACCACCATGCCTCACTGTGGGGATGATGTTCTCGGGATGATCTCGGGCAAAGCACCCCCACCATCACACCTCCTCCTCCATGCGTCACGGTGGGAACCACACATGCGGAGATCCTCCGTTAACCTACTCTCACAAAGACACGTTGGTCGGAACAAAAAATCTCAAATTTGGACTCATCAGACCAAAGGACAGATTTCCACCAGTCTAATGTCCATCTTGGCCAAAGCAAGTCTCGTCTTCTTATTTAGTAGTGGTTTCTTGGCAGCAATTTGATGAAGGCCTGATTCACGCAGTCTCTTCTGAACAGTTGATGTTGAGATGTGTCTGTTACCTGAACTCTGTGAAGCATTTATTTGGGCTGTAATCTGAGGTGTATCTAACTTTAATAAACTTATCCTCTGCAGCAGAGATAACTCTGGGTTTCCCTTTCCTGTGGCTGTGCTCATGAGAATCAGTTTCATCATAGTGCTGGATGGTTTTTGCGACTGCACTTGAAGAAACGTTCAAGTTGTTGAAATGTTTCATGTTGACTGACCTTCATGTCTTAAAGTAATGATGGACTGTTGTTTCTCTATGCTTATTTGAGCTGTTCTTGCCATAATATGGACTTGGTCTTTTCCAAAATAGGTATATCTTCTATATACCGCCCCTACCTTGTCACAACACAACTGATTGGCTCAAATCATTTAGAAGGTAAGAAAGGTAAGAAGGTAAGACATTCCACAAATGAATAAGGATCACCTGTCAATTGAAAGGCATTCAAGGTGACTACCCCATGAAGCTGGTTGAGAGAATGCCAAGAATATGCAAAGCTGTCATCAAGGCAAAGGGTCGCTACTTTGAAGAATCTCAAGTATAAAATACATTTGATTTGTTTAACACTTTTATGGTTACTAAATGATTCCATATGTGTTATTTCATAGTTTAGATGTCTTCACTATTGTTCTACAATGTAGAAAATAGTACAAATATAGAAAAACCCTTGAATGAGTAGGTGTGTCCAAACCTTTGACTGGTACTGTATATCGTACAGACTAGAGTAATGTCCTTTAGTAACCTTTACTCGAAAGCTACCCTCTTGGCCATGTCTCTCTTGAAAACGAGTTTCTTTGAGGTCTCAATGGGATCTACTGGTTAAATCATGGTTGAATAGAATACTGACAACCTTCTCATTGTGTTTGTCAATCTCAAGGCCTGTTGGCAAGAGATTCACTGAGATGTCAATGAGATAACCTGGTTAAATAAAGGTTCCTCTCTGTGTCTGTTTGTAGGCGTTCCCTCGGGACCTCGGAACGTGATCTCCGTCGTGAACGAGACTTCGGTGATCCTGGAGTGGCACACGCCCAGGGAGACGGGCGGTCGTGAGGATGTGGTCTACAACATCGTGTGTAAGAAGTGTCGTGCGGACCGCCGTACCTGCTCGCACTGTGATGACAATGTGGAGTTTGTGCCTCGGCAGCTTGGCCTGACAGAGACCAGGGTGTTCATCAGTAACCTGTGGGCTCACACGCTCTACAGCTTCGAGATACAGGCTGTAAATGGAGTCACCAACAAGAGCCCCTACCCTGCCCAGCATGTGTCTATAGACATCACCACCAACCAGGCTGGTAAGAGAATAGTGTGGGTGTGAGAGTTAGGGTTAGGGTTAGGGGAGTGTGTGTGTGCATGTGGAGGGGATAGGAAAGATGACGATGATGCAGCAGGAACATTTTCATCATCTGTATACATTGTTGGTGTTTTCTGCTGTACCTGTGTCTCCTATATGGTTTTCATATCTTATTCCACATTGCTCAGCACTAGTTAACACAGCATAACCTCTGTATTTTTGACTCCTGGCCCTTTGCTTCTCCTATCACAATCGGTGCTGGAGAGATGTCATTGAGCTGTACTGTGAATAATGACTTTAAGGATTGAAGTGATGGGGGCAGCTTACTCCAACTATACGAGAACTCACAAAGTGAAATATTGAAACGGTCTCTCTTCTTTGGTTTCATCACCCTCTTTTCTCGTATCAAGGCAGTGGCCTGCTTGATAATTGAGTGTGTTGGGGGTTGGGGAATTTCCCCCTTTGGAATATGGTGAAGTTAAAACCCTAAACCGAAGACATGGCATATTAGGATCTGTGGCGAGACCATCATATCCATCCCTCTGCCCTATTTCTGCACCCTTTGTAGTTCCCCAGTTTTATTTACACATCAAACCCCGTGAAAAAAAGAGAAAATGCTGGTTTGCCTTTTGCTCTGTTCCACAAGAGAACATTCCAGAAATGCTTTCTTCTTAATAAAGGCCTAATGCAGCTGTTTTTATTTCAATATCAAATCATTTCTGGGTAACAGTTAAGTACCTTACTGTGATTGCTCTAAATTAAAATGGCCAAAAAGAAACAAAAATAGCTTCTAAGCAAGAGCAATATCTGATGCAATAATTTAGTTGTGACTGTCTGAGTGGGGAGGGTAAAACTGAAAACTATCTGTTTATGGCAGAGGTTTGGAACTCTCTTTCTTATTGGTCTGTTAACTAAGTTACTGCCTGGTGATGTCACCAGAACAGGCTGAAAATTCATGTGGTCTTTTCAAACAACTAAAAGGGGATTATCATAATTCTCACAATTTCACAGTATTATTCCTTTATTTCTTTTTATATTTTTTATATTTTATTGTACTATTATTAATAGTATTATTCCATCGATATAGTGTGGACTGCATTGGGCATTTAAGCATTGGTAGCAAGCCTAAAGTAAATACATCTGACTTTGGCAAAAAGCACATGTTTTTAATATAACGTCTTTTCTACTCAATCTTCTGAAGGTTGCGACAGCATTGAAGCAGCGGCATGGCTTGTCAGAGGTTTTTGCTGTTTGCAGTTTTCTGTTTTTAATGACGCTTTGTTTTCGGCGAGCAGCAATAATGGCAAAAACCTTGAAACATAACGTATCCTGGGTGAAATACCTGTTGAGGTTTGTTTTTATAGGGCTGAACAGGGCCAGTATTCACAAATCATCTCAGGAGTGTGATCTAGGATCAGGTCCCTCCTCTTACTCATTATGATTTAAAAGCAAAACCGAAATCAGCACTTCATTTCTTAGATCCTTTGTGAATACAGACCCAGGCCAGATTCTCTGCTATTCGCTGCGTCTTGGCAACAGTGCTGTAGCTCTTACAGAACAGGCAGTGAGACAAGAAGGGGTCGTGTTTAGTACTACATAATGACCATGCAGACATCTCCTCTGTCAAAGACATTAGCCCACGATTAGGGTAGCCTGAACCAAGCCAGAGAGTTGGACGGCCGCCTCCTCATCACTCTCTGTCTCTCTCTTTCTTTCTCACATCCGAAGACTCTCTGTCTCTCTCCAACTCCCTTTCTTTCTTTTTTTCTTGCATCCCTCCCTCCCTCCCTCCCTCGATCTCTCTCTGGTGACGGAATATGAATTCAGCCACTGGAAATTACAGCTTTGTGATATTTTGTCTGCCCAGTCCTTTTCCTACAGTGTTCTTCATGCTCCCGTGGTGTTCCATCATGTACATAGTGGCACTTATCAAGGGACCTCGAGCACAAACTATTGACCAAGTGGAAAATGTAAATGAGACGCATTACATTTAACTGTGTTTACTAGTATGAGAGGGACCTCAGTCTGTCCATTACATGGAGTGTAGTGGTGTATTGCAGATATGCTGTTTTCGAGTGGTTATTTTGTCGGTCTGTGCCATATTACAGTTTTGAGTGTGTACTGTAACTTTTCTGGGACTTTTCTGTGTTAAACATATTGAACAACTTCTGGTACTTACTACTCTACAAACTGCATGGTTGATAGCAGAGCTTTGGCGCTATGGAAAAGTAAAAGTTGAAGTTGTGAACACTCCAGTTTGTGGATAAGCTAACGCATTTTGATGAGCTTAAGTGAATAGCTCCTAAAAAATCTTCTTTCGATACATACACCTAAATCATTGTACATTTTTCCAATGTTTGATTACAACATTTCAGAGGCGCAACTTTAGTTTTAGATGTGGGGGGGACATATACTGTTGTTTTTATCTTGGCGGATACACTACAGACAGCCTACCTGACTGCTCGGAGGCGTCCCCATGGTCCTAAAGCACACCCTTGCCTCGTTTTGTATCACATTCCAATTATGAAACTGGGTGAACATGTTCCCACCATTCCCAGTAAAAGTTGCGCCCCTGCAACATTTGATTACAACAACCTCCAAGAAAATAACGACTAAGTACACACTTTCTCTTAGAACGCGAAAGAGAGCGGAGAATGGTGCGGTCTCTCTCTCTCTCTCTCTCTCTCTCTCTCTTCTCTCTCTCTCTCTCTCCTCTCTCTCTCTCTCTCTCTCTCTCTTTGAGTCATCATGGCTGACAGTGAAATGAGACAGGGAAATGAGAAAGGTAAATAAATTGCTCTGATTATCAGGGTGGCATAATGGCTTCTGATTGTCCCATTTGACAGGAGAAATATGCCCTACTTGACAGATAGATGTTCGGGAAGAAGAGGTGACTGGCTGTAATCGGGTCTGCCCATGCCCAGCCCAAGGAGACTCTTTGTGGTGCTGCTGCTTCCGACAGGAGGGTTTTCATAGGCATGCAGGAGTCTAGACCAATGCGCCGGACATGGTTATTGGCTGTCTGGGAGGAGACAGAAGGAAGGATCGAAGGATCATTTGGGGAGAAAACTTTGTGAGGACATAGACATATCTGATATTGGCAGAAAGCTTAGATTCTTGCTAATCTAACTGCACTGTCCAATTTACAGTAGCTATTACAGTGAAATAATACCATGCTATTGTTTGAGAAGAGTGCACAATTTTGAAAATGAAAATGTATTAATAAACAAAATAGGCACATTTGAGCAGTCTGGAATCAACATTTTGAACGGAAATGCAATGGTTGATTGGATTAATCTAAAACTTTGCACATACACTGCCATCTAGTGGACAAAATCTTAATTGCACCTGGGCTGGAATAATACATTATGGCCTTTCTCTTGCCTTTCTCTTGCAAAGATGATGGTACAAAAAAATACAAAAGAACGGTTGGTTTTTTCTTTGTTTTATCTTTTACCAGATCTATTGTTTTATATTCTCCTACATTCCTTTAACATTTCCACAAACTTCAAAGTGTTTCCTTTCAAATGGTACCAAGAATATGCATATCCTTGCTTCAGGGCCTGAGCTACAGGCAGTTAGATTTGGGTATGTCATTTTAGGCGAAAATTGAAAAAAGGGGCAGATCCTTAAGAGGTTCATTGTATTTTAGATGGAAGACTGTAGGATTGATGGAGAAATAGGGGAGAAGATGAGAGATTGATTGTAACGGTCGTCTGTGGTGGAAGAATGTGAGGACCAAGCGCAGCGTGGTAAGTGTTCATATTTTTTATAAAATAACTGAACACTGAACAAAACAATAAACGACAAACGAACAGTCCCGTAAGGTGAATGGAAAGAACACAGAACAGGAAATAATCAGCCACAAAACACAGGTGGGAAAAGGCTACCTAAGTATGATTCTCAATTAGAGACAACGAACGACACCTGCCTCTGATTGAGAACCATACCAGGCCAAACACAAAACCACAACATAGAAAAAAGTACATAGACTACCCACCCAAACTCACGCCCTGACCAAACTAAAACAAAGGCATAACAAAGGAACTAAGGTCAGAACGTGACATTGATACAGCGTGTTAGAGTGTGAGAGGAGAGATATGTAAAAGAGAGAATGAGAGAGAGAGAGTTAGACGGAATGAAGATAGAGGGGGAGAGACCGATAGAGGAGAGGCAATCAGTGGCAATGTGGTGCAGAGAGGTGCAGTGTGGATCAGTGCAGAGGCCATTAATGAGGCCATTAAACTGTCCTAGATACCTCTGTGTGCGTGTGCGTGTGTGTGTGTGTGTGTGTGTGTGTGTGTGTGTGTGTGTGTGTGTGTGTGTGTGTGTGTGTGTGTGTGTGATAAAGGCCTGATCAATATCAAGATTTAGGGGCTCATTCACAGCCTGCCCTGCCCTGTGCTGGACACACGCACACACACACACACAGCTCAGATTACTTACACCTTCTCTCTACACAGCTCAGGTTATTTATACCTTCTCTCTACACAGCTCAGGTTATTTACACCTTCTCTCTACACAGCTCAGGTTATTTACACCTTCTCTCTACACAGCTCAGGTTATTTACACCTTCTCTCTACGCAGTTCAGGTTATTTATACCTTCTCTCTACACAGCTCAGGTTATTTATACCTTCTCTCTACACAGCTCAGGTTATTTACACCTTCCCTCTACACAGCTCAGGTTATTTACACCTTCTCTCTACACAGCTCAGGTTATTTACACCTTCTCTCTACACAGCTCAGGTTATTTACACCTTCTC
The DNA here is from genome assembly GCF_034236695.1 of Oncorhynchus nerka. Lineage (NCBI taxonomy): Eukaryota > Metazoa > Chordata > Actinopteri > Salmoniformes > Salmonidae > Oncorhynchus > Oncorhynchus nerka. The sequence goes on along the minus strand of NC_088415.1, from coordinate 77,202,806 downwards.
TCTACGCAGTTCAGGTTATTTATACCTTCTCTCTACACAGCTCAGGTTATTTATACCTTCTCTCTACACAGCTCAGGTTATTTACGCCTTCTCTCTACACAGCTCAGGTTATTTACACCTTCCCTCTACACAGCTCAGGTTATTTACAAGGTTAATGCGTACAAGGGTGATTTCAGTCGAGGAATATTATAAACAGAGTGTAGCAGCAGCATAAAAGAGGGGTTGGGGACACACACACACACACACACAATGCAGATAGTCCGGGTAGCCATTTGATTACCTGTTCAGGAGTCTTATGGCTTGGGGGTAAAAACTGTTGAGAAGCCGTTTTGTCCTAGACTTGGCACTCCGGTACCGCTTGCCATGCGGTAGTAGAGAGAGAACAGTCTATGACTGGGGTGGCTGGGGTCTTTGACAATTTCTGGGCCTTCCTCTGACACCGCCTGGTCCTGGATGGCAGGCAGCTTTGCTCCAGTGATGTACTGGAACGTACGCACTACCCTCTCTAGTGCCTTGCAGTTGGAGGCCAAGCAATTGCCGTACCAGGCAGTGATGCAACCAGTCAGGATGCTCTCGATGTTGCAGATGTAGAACCTTTTGAGGATCTCAGGACCCATGCCAAATCTTTTTTGTTTCCTGAGGGGGAATAGGCTTTGTCGTGCCCTTTTCACGACTGTCTTGGTGTGTTTGGACCATTCTAGTTTGTTGGTGATGTGGACACCAAGCTTTCAACCTGCTCCATTACAGCCCAGTCAATGAGAATGGGGGCGTGCTCGGTCCTCTTTTTCTGTAATCCACAATCATCTCCTTAGTCTTGGTTACGTTGAGGGACAGGTTGTTATTCTGGCACCACCCCGCCAGGTCCTCCTCCCAGTCCAGTGAAACTCATTTTAGAAGTAGTCCCAAAATTCCCACAGAAATGCAAACATCTCTTCCATCCTGCAGCCTTCATGGGCATGTGGAAACCAGCAAACCCCAGCAAGTTCACCAAAACAGACTGCGGCTCAGAGGGATTCTATACAGTCCTCCCAGATGCAGTCAGATCCAAATCTAAACAACCAAAATATATCAAAGAGATTTGAGCCTCTGACGTAACTTAAACCAGAGGGATGTGAGGGGAACCACGCCAAGGCCCATTTGGATCCCTACTCATTATGTTTTGTGTTTACGTGCTTTGAGTGCATTAAGTCTTTCCATGTGTTGGTGTTGGTGTACACGGGTTGTTTTAGACTAAGAACACATGAAGACACACAGCCATAGTTGACGAGGTGCAGGCTACATGGGAGAAAAGACCAATATTTAGGAGTTCATTCACAGCCTGCCCTACCCTGTGCTGGACACACGCACACACAGCTCAGTTTATTTACACCTTCTTTCTACACAGCCAGTTTAGTTGTGCGCTCTATAAGACTCTCTTGTATTTATTGAATCGCTTGTTCATTTTCTCGTTCCTTTTGTTTGTCCATTGCTTAGTTCCTTCATCCATTCAGTCAGTCAGTCAGTCAGTCAGTCAGACAGTCAATAAATCATTTGAGTATCATAGAGTTTACAAATTTCTTCATAATAATCTACATGGGCTGTTGCTTTTTCTCACTGCCTCAATGCACAGCACTGACTGACTATAAGAGAGCATAGAAAAGCTTCATGTCAAACCATTTCATCATCCTCTACTCCTCTCCAGGGCTGGCTGAAGGTGCCATTTTGTTTCATTTGATGCCAGTTTCTCATAAATGTTGTAACTTGTCCCTTGAACCCAGAAACTGGCAGCTAGCTGGAGGCGATCGAAGGAGAATGGCTCTGAATGCTACTGAGCTCCTTAAACCTCAAGATGTCTTTATCTAGTGTCTGAAGTACAACAGAGAAAAATGAATTTTGTAAACCAAAAGACAAGCTTGTCTTCCTTAATTATTTTCATTACAGTCTTTGCCACTAAATCTCTCCTCGGGCTATCAAAGATAATTCCATGTTCCAGGCAACTCTAGAGCATTCAGGACATGACACAATCAAGAACGCGGCAATAATGCCTGTTTTACGTCTACAATTCAAGAGTGGTGGCGCTACTGGCATCACTGGAGGGATTTGAAAATGGTTAATTGGTTCCCTGACAGAAACTCTTGGAAATGCAGCACAGAATATGGCACAGAAAGGAACAGAACAGAGCAGTGCAGAACAGAACAGGACAGTGCAGAACAGAACAGGACAGCACAGAACACTGGAGAACTGAAGCTTCCCTGTGATCTGTGAGGCCCATTACCATGTAGTCACGACTGGGCAGTCTTTCTGAGTTACTGCTAGTAGGGAGGCAGTGATCAACAGCATGCCTAGAGGGGAGGGAGGGAGGGGGGAGGGAGGGGGAGAGAGAGAGAAAGAAAGAGAGAGAGAGAGAGAGAGAGAGAGAGAGAGAGAGACTGTGAGAGCCTGTTACGCCTCATCTGAATTGAACAGAGGCCCCTATTAGATGACTATGGTGTGGTGGTGCTGTGTCTTTAAGGAGAAAACCACAAGTAAACTGTTCTATGAGAGAATGGGCCTTGGACCACTGGTCAGCTGACCAATTACCGGGACGTTTCCGACCAATCGTTGAACTGGGAATTAGTCAAGCATCTCGGAAACGTCCAGCTGGGAATTGAGGGATGGATGCCCTGTGGAATGTGGATTGTGGAATGTGAAATGTATTACGCCTATGCTGGGAAGATCTAAATGAGGGAGTTGATGCAAAGGGAGAATGGGACTAATTATTTTAACCTAAAGCATTTACTAAAGACATTTATACTACAATATTATTGAGAATGGGAATGAGAGGGCTACTTAGACAGTGTTGGGAAGGGATCACAGCAGTGATTGATATGAGGCATGCGTTGAGGTGTTCAGAGGCTTGACTTCAGTGCAGGACAGGATTTGACTGGGAAGACAAGAAACAACACACTACACAGTTAGACAAAAGAGCTAAGAATGAGTTAGTCCAAGTAAGGAGTAAAATCATTGATGTGTAATAATGTGATTGTTTATGTGATTGATTTTACATACAGTAATGAGAGAAAATGGATACGGGTGCTCACAGTGCTTGGAGAGGAAACATTCAATGTGCCAGTGGATGAGCAGGCACATAAGACGTGGCTTCAGTTCATGTCAGGAGAGAGTTGACAATGGCTGTGGAGTGGAGTAGTCATCACCTCTTAATCAGGGAACAGGAGGGGACTGTTAATACAAATAGCAGATACATTCCATTACAGCTGCGCCATTGTAGGTTTGAACAACAAGTTTGTCCATGAAGTTAAACTCAGACAGCGCATCAGGCCCACTTGACACATGACACATCAAAGTAGCCCAATAAACATTCCTGAATAAAGCACCGATCATCCACATACATGACGATAATGGACAACTGCAAGCAGACTGGTGGCACCATAGGTCCCAGAGTGGTGGGGCAATTTTTACCTGTGGGGCCTGGAGTTTCTCCTTATGTATTTATATTTTCCTTATGTACTATATTTATTTATTTTGCTCCTTTGCACCCCAGTATTTCTACTTTGCACACTCATCTACTGTCAAATCTACCATTCCAGTGTTTTAATTGCTATATTGTATTTACTTCGTCACCATGGCCTATTTTTTGCCTTTACCTCCCTTATCTCACCTCATTTGCTCACATTGTATATAGACTTATTTTTCTACTGTATTATTGACTGTATGTTTGTTTTACTCCATGTGTAACTCTGTGTTGTTATATGTGATGAACTGCTTTGCTTTGGCCAGGTGGCAGGTCGCATCTTGGCCAGGTCACAGTTGTAAATGAGAACTTGTTCTCAACTTGCCTACCTGGTTAAATAAAGGTTAAATTAAAACATTTTAAAAAATCAAAAATAATATATTTTGTATAATTTTATCTAAAAAACCTTTTTAGTGTTTCACAATTCTTATTTTTATGAAGTTTCACTGAAGAGGATGGTCCTCCCCCTTCCCCCTCTGAGGAGCCTCCACTGATGTGATGGCCCTGTGCTGTTGTGTGGAGTTAAAGAGTCGTAGATGTGTAATGTGATGGCCTTGTGTTAGAGTAGCAGTCTGCAGATAACCCCCCCCACTGCTCTCTCTCTCTCTCTCGATCTCTCTCTCTCTCTCGCTCTCTCTCTCTCTCTCGATCTCTCTCTCTCTCTCGCTCTCTCTCTCTCTCTCTCTCTCTCTCGCTCTCTCTCTCTCTCTCTCTCTCTCTCTCTCTCTCTCTCTCTCTCTCTCTGTCGCTCGCTAGGGTCACTGGGAGGGTTGACTTTGATTAATGTTAAGCCGAGTGTTGCATTCAAATCTGGGGGCAGCCAGTTGGGCCAGATAAAAGTAGAACAGAGGAACAAGGGAAGGGGGAGGGATGCAGGATGGGGGAGGAGAGAAGTGCATGGGACAGCCACCAATCACTGTCATCGCTGGTGTCCCCTGGTAACGATGGGGACGCGTTTTGACTTCAGCAGGCTTGACCCTTGACCTGCAGCCAGGTACTGACAGTCCTGTTACAAAAACAGGCTCATTACAAACAGGGCACTAACACACATAGGCCTTCAAGATGAGGACTAGGCAAACTTTTTATCTATGAGTTGCAGAAGTGCTACGATAATTGAATTGTGACTTTTAGACAGGGGGTACAGTATATTGTACTTCTTTGTGTGTGGAGATTTTTAAATGGAAATGTTTAACGCAGCAGCACAACCATGGGCACACACCCTCACTCATCCAATCAGTGAGACATGCTAAAACCATGTATAATTACAAATATCAAATATCTTGTCTTACTATAATTGGCCAAACTGTGTCTGTCTGCTTAAATACATGAGTCTGGGTCTTAGTTTCTGTCCCAAATGGCACACTTTTCCCTATACAGTGCACAAGTGCACAACAGAGCGCAATGGGCTGTGGTCAAAAGTAGTGCACTTTGTAGACAATATGGTTCCATTTGGGATGCACACTCAGTCTGTTAGACTGGGGTCTGGTTCTAGAATACACACTCCCTTCCGCTACCCCCTTCCGATGCTCCGAGTGCATGGAAGACAACAGCAGCGTTGGGGCCTACTGGGGCTGTCAGTAACACTGTGTGCTGTGCTGTGCTGTGCCCAGGGCCGGTAATTGATAACACGGCCCAGCAGATCTCTGGGCACTGGAGCGTGTGGCAGCCAGATAGGAGAGGCTGAGCTATACCAAGGTGAGACAGGGTAGGATGGGAGTGCGGGGGCTGAAACCGAGAGAGGGAGGCAGGTGGAGGGGAGGGGGTTGAGTTGATTGGCTGGGGGGTTATTTGGGGATTTTGGGAGCTGGAGTGTGAATAAAGTTTGGTGTGTTTACGAAAAGTGTGGGGGGGGGGGGGCACAGGGTGTGTGTATAGTAGTATGTGGTAGAATGAGGGGTTTATTTCCACAAAATAGAGTGTGTATAGACATACTGTATCTGGCGCTCTGTCAGTATGTTTTGGGGTCAAAATAATGAGCCTCCATCTCTTAGCCTTCCACACAGAGATCCAAAAATGCACTCAACTACAGTATATACTAACGTCATTCTCCTGTATCATGCGTTTTATTTTTATTTAACTAGGAAAGTCAGTTAAGAATAAATTCTTATTTACAATGACGGCCTACCCTGGCCAAACCCGGATGACACTGGGCCAATTGTGCGCCACCCTATGGGACTCCCAATCACAGCCAGATGTGATACAGCCTGGAGCTGAACCAGGGATTGTAGTGGCACCTCTTGCACTGAGATGCAGTGCCTTAGGCAGCTGCGCCACTCGGGAACTAAATGACATCAACAGATAATATACTTAGTGATAGAATATGGAGACCCGAAGTATATGAAATACGTAAGTGAAAAAAATAAAGACCTTTTCCGTTACAAATGTAGACATAGAGCACAGAGAAAAGCCAACCCCCAATATAATTTGGGATGCCTTTAAAGTGTGCATTAGGGGAATAATAATCTCATACTCAGTAAAAATTCAATCTGAGTTAGAAATGACAATTAAACACTTTCTTAAAAAAAGCCCATAAAAAATATTTACATGGAAAAGGAAATGTCTGTAATATGTTATTTTTCTTTTGAAGAGAGTCAACACCTACAGGTTCAACTCAAATAAAGCATACTATTTAATGGCAAATAAACCTGGTACACACCTTGCAGCTCTCACATAATGAATACAATTTTAAACGATTAGGATACAAATGCTTTAATAAGAAACAAAAATGCTATTCATAACAAAAAAATATGAAAATCAGAATGAAATAACAGCTTTCTTAGACTCAATTACCATGAAGCAACTGTAGGCAGATAGAAAACAATCACTAAAATGGAAATCACCCCAAAATAAATATTGTGTGGTGAAAAGCACCAGGGATGGACTGCTTTCCCATAGCATTTTAGTATATTCTGGGTCAAAGTAGCTCCCCTTTCTACTCTACTGACAATACAAATGTGCTTCCGAGTTCCATGTATCAAACAGTTATGTCAGTTGTATTAGAACCAGGGAAATCAGGAGAGTCCCCTGCAGATCACAGTCCCAGAAGTGGAATAAGTTGCGGCAATAAAATAATAGCAAAACTCATAAGCAACAGAATGGCAAAAGTCTTACCAGACTTAATACATATTAATAAAACAAGGTTTATTAAAAATAGACACTTACAAACAAATACAAGAACATTTGCTGCACTCACAATTGCTGCTACACTCACATCACAATATGTCACGCCCTGGTCGAAGTATTTTGTGTTTATCTTCATTTATTTGGTCAGGCCAGGGTGTGGCATGGGTTTTTGTATGTGGTGTGTATGTATTGGGATTGTAGCTTAGTGGGGTGTTCTAGTTAGGTCTATGGCTGTCTGAAGTGGTTCTCAATCAGAGGCAGGTGTTTATCGTTGTCTCTGATTGGGAACCATATTTAGGCAGCCATATTCTTTGAGTGTTTCGTGGGTGATTGTCCTTAGTGTCTTGATGTCCTTATTCTGTGTTAGTTTACACTAGTATAGGCTGTTTCGGTTTTCATTACGTTTATTGTTTTGTAGTGTTTGTATTTAGATTCGTGTTACGTTTGTTCATTAAACATGGATCGCAATCTACACGCTGCATTTTGGTCCGACTCTCCTTCACCACAAGAGAACCGTTACACAATTACTGCAACAAGAGTCATATTTACTATTACTAATACAAAATAATACTGCACAATTTAAACTCTTTCTATGATACATTGGACTATACATTGGACTACACATTAAATGTATAGTGACAATACAGTACATGTATAGTGACAATACAGTAAATGTATAGTGACAATACAGTACATGTATAGTGACAATACAGTAAATGTATAGTGACAATACAGTACATGTATAGTGACAATACAGTACATGTATAGTGACAATACAGTAAATGTATAGTGACAATACAGTACATGTATAGTGACAATACAGTACATGTATAGTGACAATACAGTAAATGTATAGTGACAATACAGTACATGTATAGTGACAATACAGTAAATGTATAGTGACAATACAGTACATGTATAGTGACAATACAGTACATGTATAGTGACAATACAGTAAATGTATAGTGACAATACAGTACATGTATAGTGACAATACAGTACATGTATAGTGACAATACAGTACATGTATAGTGACAATACAGTAAATGTATTTTGACAATACAGTAAATGTATTTTGACAATACAGTAAATGTATAGTGACAATACAGTACATGTATAGTGACAATACAGTAAATGTATTTTGACAATACAGTAAATGTATAGTTCAATGTATCAGAGAAAGTGTTTACGTGTTTGCTTTCCTGTATTATACTTATGTTAAAATATATATATATTTTCTACTGAGCCATTTACTTTATGTTCGTATTCTTATCTTTTTGTTGCATTGTCAAGGAGTAACCTTGAAGGAAGCATTTCGTTGGATGGTGTATACCATGTATATCCTGTACATACGACGAATAAAAGTTGACACTAAACGCTTGTCTTCGCCGCTCACAGTCTCCAACCCAACCACCCCTTCCTCTGCTAGCCCAGTAAGACAGGAACAAGGAAGGATAATAGAGATGATAGCACGGAGGACAAAAGCAAGGGAATGAAGGGGAAATTGCTGGGGCAGTGGGTTAATTCAGAGCCCATATGTGTGCACTCAGGTGTGCTGTGTCTGAATGGGAGAGAGAGCAGAGAGAGAGAGAGAGAGCAGAGAGAGAGAGAGAGCATAGAGAGAGAGAGAGCATAGAGAGAGAGAGAGCATAAGAGAATAGGCCCACACTGTGCACCCAGGTGTGCTGTGTCTGAATGGAGAGAGAGCATAGAGAGAGAGAGAGAGAGCATAGAGAGAGAGAGAGAGCATAGAGAGAGAGAGAGCATAAGAGAATAGGCCCACACTGTGCACCCAGGTCGAAACCATTAAAAAGAGATGGGATGGAGTTTTATTCCAAAGGGCAGTTTCTTATCAAGAAAATAATTTAACACTTCATATGGTCCAGGTCTTTGTGCTGCATTAGGTAATGATTTTATTCAGACCCAATGTAGATTTTTACCTTACTGTATCGGAGGCGGAGATCCACACAAAGAGAGAGAAATGGGGTCCTTGAAAAGTGAGGATGTTTTTAAAGATGTGCTTGCTGCATCATGACAGGTCTGACTGCAGATTCTTAACGGCTTGACTTTTGTCTGATAATTTTTTCTGTGTTACAAAGTGTTAACTTTGTGTAACTTTCATTGCCACTTTCTTGCATCGTTCAGGCTGTTACAAGGCACAGAGAAGCCATTGTGGTTTTCCATACAGAGTGGTTGTTAAACTTCCTGTTTCTCTTCCTGTTTCCTGTTTGCAGCCCCCTCGATCGTACCCATCATGCACCAGGTGAGCTCCACCATGAAGAGCTTCACGTTGTCATGGCCACAACCCGAACAGCCCAACGGAATCATCTTGGACTACGAGCTACGCTTCTATGAGAAGGTAGGCTCTGTGTGTGTGTGTGTTTGTGTGTGCGTGTGTGTGCATGTGTGTACTGTATAAGGGTACGTCTGCACAGACATTCATCTGCTTATACACTGTGTTTATCTGTATGTGAATTGATACAAAAGATACCAAGAGAAGTTTCTCTTCTGTTCCGAAGTGAAATCCCCAACCCCCCTGGGCTGATAATGTCATCTCAGTTCCACCTCCAGTCCACCTTTCCTTCCCACTGTTCTTTGGTTTCCCTGTCGGATGAAGTGAATACCTTGACCTCCGCTCCATCTCGCTCCCCTCCCTACTCCAACTGCGGTAATGCTATGCGTCTGGTGGGGCTAGCATCGACCCGTCTACTGCCGTCTGCTCCTACACAATAGAACCTGCTTTAATAAGATACAAGAGCTGACCAGAGTGGCTATGGTAGCAGGTTTTATTGACCTGTAGGCTTTTCCCAAGTCCTCAGTCTACAGACATGATGATATAGAGCCTGAAGAAGACAGAGTCGGCTGGTTGGTGGGTTGGTCGTCTGGTTGGTGAGCTGGTTGCCTAATTGGTGGGTTGGTCGGCTGGTTGGTGGGTTGGATGACTGGTTGGTGGGTTGGCTGGCTGGTTGGTGGGTGGGTGGGTGGGTTGGTTGGTCAACTGGTTGGTTGATTGGTCAACAGGTTGGTGGGTTGGTCGCCTAGTTGGTGGGTTGGTCGGCTGGTTGGTGAGTTGGTTGCCTAGTTGGTGTGTTGGTCGGCTGGTTGGTGGGTTGGATGACTGGTTGGTGGGTTGGTCGGCTGGTTGGTGGGTTGGTCAACTGGTTGTTTGATTGGTCAACAGGTTGGTGGGTTGGTCGTCTGATTGGTGGGTTGGTCGGCTGGTTGGTGGGTTGGTCGCGTAGTTGGTGGGTTGGTCGCGTAGTTGGTGGGTTGGTCGGCTGGTTGGTGGGTTGGATGGCTGGTTTGTTGGTTGGTCGGGCGGTTGGTGGGTTGGTCAGCTGGTAGGTTGGTCAATAGGTTAATGGGTGGGTTGGCGGGTTAGTCTGCTGTTTGGTGGGTGGGTTAGTCGACTGGTTGGTGGGTTGGTTGGCTGGTTTGTGGGTTGGTTGGATGTATGGTGGGTTGGTCGGCTGGTTGGTCAACTGGCTGGTTGAAAGGTTGGTTTGTTGGTCACCTGGTTGGTAGGTTGCTCGCCTGGTCAGTGGGTTGGTCAACTGGTTGGTTGATTCATCAGGTTGGTGGGTTAGTCGGCTGATTGATGTGCTAATTGGCTGGTTGGTGTGTTAATCAGCTGGTTGGTGGGTTGGTTGGGTGGTTGGTAGGTGGGTGGGTTGGTTGGTTGACTGGTTGGTTGGTCGATAGGTTAATGGGTTGGTTGGTTGGTTGGTGGGTGGGTTAGTCAGCTAGTTGGTGGGTGGGTTAGTCGGCTGGTTAGTGGGTTGGTCGGCTGGTTGGTTGGTGGGTTAGTCTGCTGGTTGGTTGTTGGGTTGGTCGGCTGGTTGGTTGGTGGGTTGGTTGATCGGCTGGTTGCTGGGTTGGATGGCTGGTTGGTGGGTTAGTCTGCTGGTTGGTTGTTGGGTTGGTCGGCTGGTTGGTTGGTGGGTTGGTTGATCGGCTGGTTGCTGGGTTGGATGGCTGGTTGGTGGGTTGGTCGGCTGGTTGGTTGGTGGGTTAGTCAGTTGGTTGGATGGTGGGTTGGTTGGTGGGCTGGTTGGTTGGTGGGTGGGTGGGTTGGTCAGCTGGTTAATGGGTTGGTCGGCTGGTTGCTGGGTTGGTTGGCTGGTTGGTGGGTTGGTCGGCTGGTTGGTTGGTTGGTGGGTTAGTCAGTTGGTTGGATGGTGGGTTGGTTGGTGGGCTGGTTGGTTGGTGGGTGGGTGGGTTGGTCAGCTGGTCGGTGGGTTGTTCAACAGGTTGGTCTTTTGGTTGCCTGGTTGGTGGGTTAGTCTTCTGGTTGGTGGGGTGGTTGATAGGTTGGAAGGTTGGATGGCTTGTTGGTGGGTTGGTCTTGTGTTTGTTTCCGTGGTTGATAGGTTGGTGGGTTAGTCGGCTGGTTGGTGGGTTAGTCAGCTGGTTGGTGGGTTTGTAGTTTTCCTCTGGACATGTAGGAGTATCTTACAGAACTCTGCATGCAGAGTTTCAATGGGGTGTTTGTCCTATTTGATGAAATCTTGTTTTGCAAGTGGACCCCGCACCTCACTGCCATAAAGTGCAAATGGTTCAATGACATATTCATTTAGTTTTATACAAAAATTAATAGGTATTTAAATTTGAATTAGCTTTTTAATGACGTAGAATGCCCTGCGTGCTTTCTCTCTCAGTTGATTCACTACTAAGGTGTCCAGTTGAGCTTATTTTTAAACCTAAGTAATTGTAGTGTGTGCAGTACTCTATATATTTTGTACCAATTGTGAACTTTGGTCTAATTCCCTGAGATCTGGATCTTTTCTGGAAAATCATTATTTTTGGGGGTTTACTGCCAGGGCCCAGGTCTGGCAGGACTGCTCTAGCAGGTCCAGGCCCTGCTGTAGGCCATGTGCTGTGGGTGACAGCAGGCATAGGTCATCTGCGAAGAGTAGGCATTTAATTTCTGAATTGTGGAGACTAGCACCAGGGGCTGAGGATTTTTCTAGAATAGTGGCCAATTCATTGATGTAAATATTGAAGAGTGCAGGGCTCAGATTGCAACCCTGACAAAGGCCCCACCCCTGGTTAAAGAATTCTGTTATTTTCTTGTCAATGTTAATGCTGCATGTATTGCCAGTATACATTGATTTAATTATGTCATATGTTTTACCCCCTACACCACTTTCAATAACTTTGTAGAACAGCCCTGTATGCCAAATAGAATCAAATGCTTTTTGGAAGTCGATAAAGCAAGCGTATATTTTGGTATTATTTTGGTGGACGTGTTTATCTATCAGGGTGTGTACGGTGTAAATATGATCAGTTGTGCAATGTTTTGGTATAAATGCAATTTGGAATTTACACAAGACATTGTGCTTATTAAGGAAGTTTAGAACTTACATTGATAATACTACAGAAAACCTTCCCCAGGTTACTGTTCACACAAATGCCTCTGTAATGGTTAGGGTCAAATTTGTCTCCGTTCTTAAAGATTGTGGTTATGAGGCCTTGATTCCAGATTCAGGGAAATAACCTACACTCAGGATCAAGTTAAACTGTTTTAATACAGCCAATTGACATTTTGCACTAGTGAGTTTGAGCATCTCATTTAGGATGCCATCAGGTCCACATGCTTTTTTAAATTTGAGAGCCTGAAGTTTCTTATAGAGCACCTGGTTAGTAATTGGGGAGTCCAATGGCTTTTGATCGTCCTTTATAGCTTTTTCTAATCCATTAAACTTCTCATGAATTTGGCGTTGTTCTGCGTTTGTGTCAATTTGAACGGTGTTGTAGAGTGTTTTAAAATGGGTTGTCCATATGTCACCATTTTGTATTGCTAATTCCTCTTGTTTCGATTTTTTTTGTCTTTTCCAATTTTGCCAGAAATTGTTTGTGTTTATGGACTCCTCAATTAGTGTCAGCTGCTTGCTGTTGTACTGTGCTTTTTGGTTCTGAGTGTATGTTTATAGAGTTTTACAGTCTCACAGTAATGAAGGCGTAATTCTCCATTATTTGGGTCACTGTGCTTTTGGTTGGATAGTGTTCTAAGTTTTTCCTTATAATTTTACAATCTGCATCAAACCAGTTGTCATCTGATCTTTAAAAAACGGCTTCTTTTGCCGTTAGCCTGAATATATAGTTGATGTTTTGTACTGCCAGATTGAGGCCTTCTTTACTGTGAGTGAATGTGGTATCCAGAAAGTTATCTAAGAGATATTTTGGTTACAGGTTGCTTTCTGGTATTTTTCTGTGCGGTTTTCTCTCTGTCTCTCTCTTTCTCTCTGTCTCTCTAATTCTCTCTGTCTCTCTTTCTCTCTATGTCTCTCTGATTCTCTCTATATCTCTCTCTTTCTCTCTTGCTCTTTCTCTCTGTCTCTCTAATTCTCTCTGTCTCTCTTTCTCTCTGTCTCTCTCTTTCTCTCTGTCTCTCTTTCTCTCTATATCTCTCTCTTTCTCTCTCTCTTTCTCTCTATGTCTCTCTCTTTCTCTATATATATATATATATATCTCTTTCTCTCTCGTTCTCTCTCTCTTTCTCTCTCTTTCTCTCTATGTCTCTCTATCTCTCTGTCTCTCTTTCTCTCTATATCTCTCTCTTTCTCTCTGTCTCGCTCTTTCTCTATCTCTCTCTCTCTCTCTCTCTCTCTCTCTCTTTCTCTCTGTCTCTCTCTTTCTCTCTGTCTCTCTCTTTCTCTCTATATCTCTCTCTTTCTCTCTCTCTTTCTCTCTGTCTCGCTCTTTCTCTATATATCTCTCTCTTTCTCTCTCTTTCTCTCTCTCTTTCTCTCTGTCTCTCTTTCTCTCTATCTCTCTCTTTCTCTCTCTTTCTCTCTATGTCTCTCTCTTTCTCTCTATCTCTCTCTCTTTCTATCTATGTCTCTATTTCTCTCTATACCTCTCTCTTTCTCTCTTTCTTTCTCTCTGTCTCTCTCTTTCTCTATATATCTCTCTCTTTCTCTCTCTCTTTCTCTCTGTCTTTCTCTCTGTCTCTCTTTCTCTCTCTCTCTCTCTATATCTCTCTCTTTCTCTCTATATCTCTCTCTTTCTCTCTATATCTCTCTCTTTCTCTCTCTCTTTTTCTTTCTGTCTTTCTTTCTCTATATGTCTCTCTCTTTCTCTCTGTCTCTCTCTTTCTCTCTATATCTCTCTCTTTCTCTCTATATCTCCCTCTTTCTCTCTTTCTCTATTTCTTTCTGTCTTTCTTTCTCTCTGTCTCTCTTTCTCGTTGTCTCTCTTTCTTCCTCTCTATTTCTCTCTATTTCTCTCTCACACTTTCTCTCTCTCTCTCTCTCTCTCTCTTTCTCTCTGTCTCTCTCTTTCTCTCTATATCTCTCTCTTTCTCTCTCTCTTTCTCTCTGTCTCGCTCTTTCTCTATATATCTCTCTCTTTCTCTCTCTTTCTCTCTCTCTTTCTCTCTGTCTCTCTTTATCTCTATATCTCTCTCTTTCTCTCTCTTTCTCTCTATGTCTCTCTCTTTCTCTCTATCTCTCTCTCTTTCTCTCTATGTCTCTATTTCTCTCTATACCTCACTCTTTCTCTCTTTCTTTCTCTCTGTCTCTCTCTTTCTCTCTATATCTCTCTCTTTCTCTCTCTCTTTCTCTCTGTCTCTCTTTCTCTCTCTCTCTCTATATCTCTCTCTTTCTCTCTATATCTCTCTCTTTCTCTCTATATCTCTCTCTTTCTCTCTCTCTTTTTCTTTCTGTCTTTCTTTCTCTATGTCTCTCTCTTTCTCTCTGTCTCTCTCTTTCTCTCTATATCTCTCTCTTTCTCTCTATATCTCCCTCTTTCTCTCTTTCTCTATTTCTTTCTGTCTTTCTTTCTCTCTGTCTCTCTTTCTCGTTGTCTCTCTTTCTTCCTCTCTATTTCTCTCTCACACTTTTTTTTCTCTCTCTCTCTCTCTCTCTCTCTCTCTCTCTCTCGCTTCATTTTAGGTGGTTGTAGAATTTATCAGCTCTTTTCTGGATTTTGATCATTATTGGGTATCGGCCTTATTCTGCTCTGCATGCATTATTTGGTGTTTTACGTTGTAACTCAATTCCGTCAATCTTACTCCACTTTGTTCCCTCTGAACGGCTCAGAAGTCTCTCTATAACACAAACTTCTGTACATTCGTAAAGTGCTGATGTGGTCCTTTAGGCATCCAAATATATCACAGAGGGGTGTCTCACTGCTGGATCTGTGTCTATAACACTCTCCTCTGCACATGGCCTCTCTCTTTCTTGCTCGCACCGCGGGAAACTTATAGCCTAGATAATGCAGCCATTAAAACCTGGGGTTTATTATCAAATGTATCAAAATGGCCTTGCCGTCTTGCCGTCTCTCCCTCGTCGTCTTTTTGTGTGTCTAAGAACAGGTGATAGAAGTATTTTTAGGTTTCACAGTTATGGAGCTGTGGACGATTGTTCCCAAGGACTTTCAAGCTACGCTAGTAGCTTTCGTTTTGTCTTCAAGTGCAGGGTAGGGAAGAGTTTTACAACATAAGTCATTTGCAGTACATCGTCTTCCCACACAGATCTGTTATACGGTAAATGGGTTGTTTAACTCACTGTAATACAGTGTTAGTGGAGTGCATAGTTACACTTTGTTGTTGGAAGGACACTGAAGTGTTCATTGTATAAGTTAAAAGAGATCTCCATACAGAATTTGAACCCATAACCTCCCGAGTTGTAGTTTTCTAGGTGTTCGTGACCCAAATAGTGTGAGGGGAGAGGAGGGATTGGGAGACAGAAATACCGTAAGGAGGGAGAACTGAAAAGAGGTATCCAGTGCTCTTAACTCTATAGGCTTTCCACCAAACAGACCACTACCCCCTTTCACTCCAGAGTAAGCAGTCCTGGAATTGTGTCATTTGGCGAGCAAGCAGAAATGAATGAACGGTCTGTAGAGAAGAAGTGGCATCTCATTTCCTCTTTCTTTTCTCCTTTTAGTTTGTTCTCCTAAAGTTTGGTGGGTAGGAGAGCAGGGCGTCCATTACCAGTAGAGTGGAGAGCAGGGATGCTCTGAACTGGCTCAGCTGGCTCTGGTTACTGAGGTCTGTGTTCAAGAGAACAGAATGTGTGTGTATATGTGTGTATTTTAAATAGAAATAGATTTTAGGTCCCCACGAGGATAGAAGAACATAATGTATGTGTATATTATGTGTGTATCTGTGTGACTCAGTGGTTCTGTGGATTGCAGTAGCATTGCCAAACAGGGAGGAGTCAAAGAACTCCAGAGTTGTCCACTGTGGACCAAACATCACTATTACCCACTGTAATTCCCATTGAACTCCAAACACAACTCATGTCTTTATCATTCATCTATTCTCTCAGTTGGCCTTGACTGAAACCTCACATTATTATCCCAGCTCAATATGCACACAACAATGTCATGATTTATAATGGGAACTTTAGAAAAGCTGAATTTTGACTCTATTTCCTGGCTCCCTTAGTATTTAAACTTTCAGACTTCTTTGTATTTCTTTCTCCTCTCTTTCTCTCTTTCTCTTTTTCTCTCGTTCAGCAGCTCTCCCTCTTTTCTCCTCTTGTTCTCATTGGTCTGTGCTACACCCAGCTCTTGTAGGCCCAGGCTGTATTCTCAGGTGAGCTGTAGTGTAGAGACGTAGAGCTAAGTCCTCCGAGTGTTTGCAGATGTCAGAAATAAAAGGAGGATAAACAAACTAAATGAGTGAAGGCGACCCATTGTTGTTCCTCCGAAATCCCCAACCTTTTTCGCTTTCCCCCAATCCTGAGAGAGTTGTTCAGAGCTTTGAGCTCCCCCAGTGAGTAATCTGAGTTAGGTGTGTGTGTGTGTGTGTGTGTGTGTGTGTGTGTGTGTGTGTGTGTGTGTGTGTGTGTGTGTGTGTGTGTGTGTGTGTGTGTGTGTGTGTGTGTGTGTGTGTGTGTGTGTGTGTGTGCTGCCAATGCTTAGCTAGCAATTATTGTTATCATGTCTTAGTGAGAGGCCCCCTCTCTTCCCTTTCAAGAGTGACTTTTGCTTGTGTCTTTATAGTGAGCGTGTGAACGCAGCTATACATCCAATCTCCCACAGTAAATATGCTCTGTAAGTGGCTTATCATTCGTAATGGCAGGGCTAGAGTTGAAAGGAGATAGCATGCATGATACCCATCAACTGTAGACAGACAGAATATAGTAATGCCATATTTTAGTATTGTGCTATGCTTCAGGGAATCATTAAAAAAAAATTACTAACAGTTAAGCTGTTTCAACATTTTATTTGCTATATATCTATAATATGCAGATTATGAATACATTTTAAATACCCTTTAATATCAGCTTCAAGCGGGTTATTTTAATTCGTAATGAATATAGTAATTCCTTGCTTATGGTATAGTAATGTAAGCCATGGTGCCTCTGTGATTGAAATTGTTTACTGATGGTATAGTTTCCTTAGGCTTTTCATTCACATCAGTAGCATAAATAAATAAATAGTGTGCAAAGCTGCCAAGAGTGTGCAAAGCTGTCATCAAGGCAAAGGGTGGCTACTTTGAAGAATCTCAAATCTCAAATATATTTGGATTTGTTTAACACTTATTTGGTTAATACATGATTCCATATGTGTTATTTCATGGTTTTGATGTCTTCACTATTATTCAACAATGTAGAAAATAGTCAAAATAAAGAAAAACCCTTGAATGAGTAGGTGTGTCAAAACTTTTGACTGGTACTGTATAGATATAGAATTTCTAACCATATTATATAGTCTACTATGTGTCAGAAAGTATACACACCCCTTGACCTTTTACACATTTTGTTGTGTTACAGTCTGAATTTAAAATGGATTACATTTAGATTTTGTGGCCTACACACGATACCTCATAATGTCAACGTGGAATTATGTTTTTAGACATTTTTCAAAATTAATTAAACATGTAAAGCTGCAGTTTCTTGATTCAATAAGTATTCAACAACTTTGTTATGGAAAGCCTTAATACGTTCAGGTGTAAAAAATATGCTTAACAAGTCACATAATACCTTGGATGGACTCATTCTGTGGGTGTTTAACATGATTTTTGGATGACTACCTCATCTCTGTACCCCATACACACAATTATCTTTAAGGTTTGTCAGTCTATCAGTGAATTTCAAACAGATTCAACCACAAAGACCAGGGAGGTTTTCCAATGCCTTGCAAAGGGCACCTAGATGGTAGATGTATAAAAATAACAAATGCAGACATTGAATATCCCTTTGAGCATGGTGAAGTTATTCATTACACTTTGGATGGTGTATCAATACACCCAGTCACTACAAAGATACAGGCGTCCCTCCTAACTCAGTTGCCGGAGAGGAAGGAAACCGCTCAGGGATTTCACCATGAGGCCAACGGTGACTTTAAAACAGTTACAGAGTTTAATGGCTGTGATAGGACAAAACTGAAGATGGATCAACAACATTGTAATTACTCCATAATACTAACCTAATTGACAGAGTGAAAAGAAGGAAACCTGTACAAAATACACATATTCAAAAACAAGCATCCTTTTTGCAATAAGGCACTAAATTAATACTGCAAAAAACGTTGCAAAGAAATTCAGTTTTTGTCCTGAATGTCCCAAATGTTATGTTTGGGACAAATCCAACAGGAGAGGAGGCCCGCATTGTTATTAGTGTTAGTTGAAGGAAATACTGCCTGGTCTAGGTACCTGTAGCCTTGGGGATACTACAGAGAGCAGAGGACATAAAATGTTCCCTGTCTGTCACACCTGGCAAGCCTCACCATTGGCTGCCCTCCCATCTGCCCTCCCACCTGCCTTCCCTTTTTAATATAGCAAGTTAGGGTGTGTCTTTTCTAACTTTCATTTGACTGACAGCAGGAGAGGGCCATTCACAGTGGGCGGTCTCTCCTGGCGAAACCTTTCATTGGCCGCCCACAAGCTGCTGTCCCTCCACCTGCTACTTCACGTTAAATATAATACCCATTTGTCTGAGAGCGTGACAAGGCCTGTTGGCTGTTTCTCCAGAGATCGTTCCCCATTGGCCATCCTCCATCTGCCCACACACCTGTCCCCCGAAATTAAGCAGAGGGGGGTGTGATCCTGGGATACCCTGTTTGACTGACAGCGGGAATGGGCCAATCCTAACCGCAGGTGGTCAATGCTCAACCAACCATGGCTGATGAAAACGAAAGTGATGTCCCAATACTCTGTGGTGGCCTGGCTTTCCTTTTCATGAGTTGTCTATGTTTGGAGGTTTATCAACTTAGATCACGCCATAATGGAAGTACATATCACTTTTGCATGGTGTGTGTATAGTAGTAGGCATTGCAGGAACATTAGTGTTGAGGCTAGAAATGTATTTGACTCTTTGCCTTCATGGTAAATTACCAGTAAACATTTAAATACCCCCAATATAATTATCCAATGCTATAACACATATAACACAAACTAATATCCTGTTATGAGATGAAACTTTGAGAGGTGTAGCATTTTCCTATTAGCGGACGAGCTAACATTCCTCTTCATCACAGGAGTGAGTGTTCAATAAAGACTAATGTGATTGGAGAGATCCTTATATGTGGGCCAAATTTCATAGCAGTGTTTACCTCATCTGGCCAATGATGGAGCTTCCTTCATGATCTAATTACACTGATCTGATTGGGTAATGATGTCGGTGTGGGCCGGATATGGGCCTCTCTCTCTATTCTGTTCTATTCTCTTCTCCGTTGTTCCTGTCACTCTCCTGTCCTTTTTCATCCTCCTCTTTCTTATATTTCATTAAAGTGTATATGGAAATGTTTATAGATTGTGTTCCATGATGAGTTATAGTAGTCTCTTCAGTAGTTGCATATCTGAGAAACTGCAGTCAAAGTTACAGAGGCATAAATATCATGCCCCCTAAAAAATTCTAATCTCCCCTGTTATAGTAAATGTGATTGGGTTAGCATGTCTTGGTACGGTATGATATGTGATATTTGTGTATCTGTAACTTCCTCACTCATCATTATTCACAATTCATTCAGCACTATCCCTAATTATGGTAGCATCCACATTAATGTAGAAGTGTTTAGAATTCTATTCTATTCTTATTTACAATAAAAGTGACTCAAATGACACAATACATTATTTTACCATTCATTTTTATTGGGCACAAAATCATCTGAAACGCAACCAAAACCAACAGCAAATGCATCCAACAAGTCACACACTTGATGTAATTATCGCATGCTAGGAATATGGGACCAAACACTACACTTTTGACTACTTAAATCACATATACTGTAAGTGAATTTGTTCCAATACTTTTACTCACCTTACTCACCTAACAGCAAAGGACCTTATGAAGATGCTGGAGGAATAAGAATAAGAATTTGTTTGTACTCACCAACAACAAAAAAAGGCCAAATAAGAGTTTGTTCTTAACTGACTTGCCTAGTTAAATAAAGGTTAAATAAAATAATAATAATAAATACATAAAAATGGGGGGACAACAGTTCAAGTCAGAAGTTTACATACACCTTAGCCAAATACATTTAAACTCAGTTTTTCACAATTCCTGACATTTAATCCTAGAAAAATTCCCTGTCTTAGGTCAGTTAGGATCACCACTTTATTTTAAGAATGTGAAATCTCAAAATAATAGTATAGAGAATGATTTAGTGGGTCAGAAGTTTACATACACTCAATTAGTATTTGGTAGCATTGCCTTTAAATTGTTTAACTTGGGTCAAACGTTTTGAGTAGCCATCCAGGAGCTTCCCATAATAAGTTGTGTGAATTTTGGCCCGTTCCTCCTGACAGAGCTATTGGAACTGAGTCAGGTTTGTAGGCCTCCTTGCTCGCACACACTTTTTCAGTTCTGCCCACAAATTTTCTACGGGATTGAGGTCAGGGCTTTGTGATGGCCACTCCAATACCTTGACTTTGTTGTCCTTAAGCCATTTTGCCACAACTTTGGAAGTATTCTTGGGGTCATTGTCCATTTGGAAGACCCCTTTGCGGCCAAGCTTTAACTTCCTGACTGATGTCTTGAGATGTTGCTTCAATATATCCACATAATTTCCCTTTCTCATGATGCCATCTATTTTGTGAAGTGCACCTGTCCCTCCTGCAGCAAAGCACCCCCACAACATGATACTGTCACCCCCGTGCTTCACGGTTGGACTGGTGTTCTTCGGCTTGCAAGCATCCCTCTTTTTCCTCCAAACATAACGATGTTCATTACGGCCAAACCGTTCTATTTTTGTTTCATCAGACCAGAGGACATTTCACCAACAAGTATGATCTGTGTCCCCATGTGGAGTTACAAACCGTAGTCTGTCTTTTTTATGGCAGTTTTGGAGCAGTGGCTTCTTCCTTGCTGAGCGGCCTTTCAGGTTATGTCGATATAGGACTCGTTTTATTGTGGATATAGGTCCTTTGCTGTTGTTCTGGGATTCATTTGCACTTTTCGCACCAAAGTACGTTCATCTCTAGGAGACAGAATGCGTCTCCTACCTGAGCGGTATGACGGCTGCATGGTCCCATGGTGTTTATATTGTTTGTACAGATGAACGTGGTACCTTCAGGCATTTGGAAATTGCTCCCAAGGATGAACCAGACTTGTGGAGGTATACAATTTTTCCTGAGGTCTTGGCTGATTTATTTTGATTTTCCCATGATGTCAAGCAAAGAGGCCCTGAGTTTCAAGGTAGGCCTTGAAATACATCCACAGGTACACCTCCAATTGACTCAAATTCTGTCAATTAGCCTATCAGAAGCTTCTCAAGTCATGACATTATTTTCTGGAATTTTCCAAACCTTTTAAAGGCACAGTCAACAGCGTATGCAAACTTCTGACTCACTGGAATTGTGATACAGTGAATTAGAAATGAAATAATCTGTCTGTAAACAATTGTTGGAAAAAATGACTTGTGTCATGCACAAAGTAGATGTCCTAACTGACTTGCCAAAACTATAGTTTGCTGACAAGAAATTTGGGGAGTGGAAAAACGAGTTTTAATGACTCCAACCTAAGTGTCGGTAAACTTCCGACCTCAACTCTAATTTGTAAGTCGCTCTGGATAAGAGCGTCTGCTAAATGACTTAAATGTAATGTAAATGTATGTACAAAAAGTGCTGTAATTTCAAATCACATCAAATCCAATTTTATTCGGTCACAAACACATATTTAGCAGATGTTATTGCGGGTGTAGCAAAATGCTTGTGCTGGTAGCTCCAGCAGTGCAACAATTCACAAAAATACACACAAATTTAAAAGTAAAAAAATGGGAATGAAGAAATGTATAAATATTAGATGTCGGAGTGGCATTGACTAAGATACAGTAGAATAGAATACAGTATATACTGTACATATGAGTTGAGTATAGCAGTATGTTAACATTATATAAACATTATTAAAGTGACTAGTGTTCCATTATTAAAGTGGCCAATATTTCCAAGTCTATGTATATAGGGCAGCAGCCTCTAAGGTGCATGGTTGCGTAATGGGGTGAAAGCTGGCTGGTGATGGCTATTTAACATGATGGCCTTGAAATAGAAGCTGTTTTTCAGTCTCTCGGCCCCAGCTTTGATGCACCTGTACTGACCTCGCCTTCTGGATGACAGCAGCGTGAACAGGCAGTGGCTGTTGTCCTTGATTATCTTTATGGCCTTCCTGTGACATCGGGTGCTGTAGGTGTCCTGGAGGGCAAGTAGCTTGCCCCCGGTGATGTGTTGGGCAGACCGCACCACCCTCTAGAGAGCCCTGGGGTTGCGGGCGTTGCAGTTGCCGTACCAGGCGGTGATACAGCCCAACAGGATGCTCTCAATTGTGCATCTATAAAAGTTTGTTAGGGTTTTATGGACCAAGCCACATTTCTTCAGCCTCCTGAGGTTGAAGAGGTGCTGTTGTGCCTTCTTCACCACACTGTCTGTGTGGGTGGACCATTTCATCGATATGGATATGATGTGTACACCGAGCAACCTGAGGACCTTCTCCACCGGGATAAGGAGAGATTGAATATGTCCTTAAACACTCCAGCCAGCTGGTCTGAGCATGCTCTGAGGATGTGGCTAGAGATGCCGTCTGGACCGGCAGCCTTGCGAGGGTTAACACGGTTAAATATCTTACTCTTGTCGGCCGAGGAGAAGAAGAGCCCACAGTTCTTGGTAGTGGGCCGCGTCAGTGGCACTGTATTATCCTCAAAGTGAGTGAAGAAGGTGTTTAGCCCTTCCGGAAGCAAGACGCTGGTGTCTGCGACGTGGCTGGTTTTCCCTTTGTAGTCCGTGATAAACGGTTCATCCGATATGGATGAATTTTTGTAATTTTTATTTTATTTATTTTACCTTTATTTATTTAACCAGGCAAGTCAGTTAAGAACAAATTCTTATTTTCAATGACGGCCTAGGAACAGTGGGTTAACTGCCTTTTCAGGGGCAGAACGACAGATTTGTTCAAAATACATTTCAATTCCAAAGTGCAAGTGTACAGAGCCAAAACAACAACAACGTGTAACTGTCCCGATACTTTTGTAGCTCGCTGTATATCAGCTGCCTGCAGGTGTGGGTGTAGTGTAGTGTAGGTGTGCATGCTTATTTTTTGTCTCTATTCACTCTGTGACGGTGACGGGACTAGCTAATTACAGTTACCCCCTCCTATCCCCATAGCAGATAGTGCACCAGTCAGGACCAAAGCCTTCTAGCACTAGCAGGCTGGGCCAGGCTGGTTCATTTAAGGTGATGGACACTGGGCCTACACACCTGCACAGACAGGACACACACAAACATATCACACAGCCACCCCAATACACAGGCAGGCATACACACACACACACACACACACACACACACACACACACACACACACACACACACACACACACACACATGCCTGCATGCACACAGACTGTTAGACGTTCAGGGTCTATAAAGTCTTACTGGATTTAGTTATACAGTTTCGACCATACATTTGTTTAATCCTTTGAACTCACATTCTGAAATACCCAATCAAACCAAAACAGAATAAGAAAATGGCACAAAACATTTCTCTGCCAATGGAACTTGGAAGCGTTGCTTTGTTCCTTTCTGTGAAAACAAACACATTCTGTAGGTGGAAATAGTCCTCTGTCATAATTAGCAGTCTGCCACTTCAGACACCACAGAACAACTTCCTTTACTAATTGAACTCTCTCTCTCTCTAAATACTTCTAAAGCCAGCAGTAAATACTGCAGTATTTGGAACAATATTACAATGTGACTCATAGACAAATGGGCCTTAATTCATTACTATTTGTGGCTGTGTGTGTATATGGGTGGTTAGAGGGGTAGTGTGTGGGGGGGTGCGTCTCTGTGTACGTGTCTGTGTGTGCATGCGTGCATGTGTATGCGTGAATGTGAGCTTGTTTAAAGAGTGACTAACTTTAAAAAGCATGGAATCACTTTCAAAATAGTCTACTGTATGTGGCATCGATATGAGTCAGAAACATTTATTCTAGTCTCAGAATTTACTACAAAATGGAAATAGGATCATTTTGTTCATAAAGTCGGTCTCGTCTAAAATGGAGTTTGGAACATCCCTGCGTCACATCGGGGAAGGTTGGGTTTTGATATGTCCATTTTCCCACTGTTGTGTCTTTGGCATCATTAAAGACTGTTATTTT
This sequence comes from Oncorhynchus nerka, assembly GCF_034236695.1. NCBI lineage: Eukaryota > Metazoa > Chordata > Actinopteri > Salmoniformes > Salmonidae > Oncorhynchus > Oncorhynchus nerka. The sequence continues at coordinate 77,178,652 of NC_088415.1, read as the reverse complement.
ATCAAATCAATTCTCTGTAATTATTATTACGTGATTAAACTAATCATGTAAATGTAATTATCTAGGAAGTCGGGGCACCAAGGAAAATCTTCAGATTACAAAGTTATAATTTTCCTAGTATAACTCTTCAGATATTTTAATATCTGATCAATTAGTCTTCTAATTAATTAATTATTCTTTACCTCACGTTAGTCTCATTCCAAATGTCGTAAATTGTTGGTTATCTGCATGAACCCAGCCTTTACTATGAATGTTCCATACATAAATGGTCTTAACCACTGAATTATTAACTAACTAAATAATCACAGAAATGTATAAACAAACAACACAGTAGATATGGTTAAAGGAAATGATAGGGGATGTTCCCCAGTGGGCTGAGCCGATAGGACGGATTGGTGGACAAAGGGAAGTGGGTGTGGACTGAAAAGACAGGAAAGAACAAAAGAGTCACTACACAGTTGATAATTATATGAACTAAAATGCTAATCCTTTGCACATCAACGCTCACTCATTCGGGAATAATTGCAATCAATATATATTTACGCCCAGTGTGTCATTGTAATCTCTGTTGGAATCGTCTGTCTGTCTGTTGGAGAGTCAGTTCATCATCGTCTCGCTCTCTGCTTCCCTGAAGATCAGTCTTTCATCGTTAGGATGGATACTTCAGAGTACCATTCAGAAATGTTCTCATAGCATAGATGTTTCGGCGGTTGTCGGTCATCGCATCCCAGGTTGACATAATTTCTAGCTGCAGACTAGTAATTAGTATCTAACGTTTGCTCTTATTCTGTCGGGATCGATAGTCTCAGAGTTGAACCATTTCCCCCTGTGTAGCCATTGCTTCACATGGTATGGTTAGGAATTCAACAGCCATTGTAACCTTAGCGGACACTGAGGTTTTTGTGGTCTGAAGAGGATTTCCTCAGGTGTTTTTTTTTATTTGTAACAATAGAAAAGGCTGTTCCATGACGCCAGATCATGTCTGTGCTCACGGGGGAGGGCCAATGACTGAGTTAAACTTTATTAAAGGTTTAACATCAATTTACAATTTACAATTTAGATCATTTCACAAATAGTTTAATCTTTACTCATTCATTTTATACAATAATTAGATGCAAACCCCATAATTGAGAATTGTACATATTCTGAGATATAGTTATGTGTGTTTCCTGTCCTCTCTGAGGTCACCAAATGAAACACACTCATCATAACCGTCCCTTAAGTGTCCACGGACCATTCCCACCTTCTCACAAGTGGACATTTTATATCAAATCCTCATTTTGGGGATTTAGGAGTTCACCATGTGAAATCTTTTGTTCTCTCTGTGTGTCTCTTTTTGCATGGCCAGGAGGAGAGTCTCCTCCAGGAGTTTACGAGATGAGATAACAGAACCTGGATGTAGGAGAGAGAGAGGGGAAGCCACTAGCTATACCCAAAAAGGGCCACGTCATGACACCACTAACATGGGGTGAACAGCTGCGATATTGCTCTCTATACAATAGCATAGACAGTGAGGCAAACCTGCTCAGTAGCTCCGACTGTTTACATAAGACAACTAGTCACACATTTTTTTAACTTGAGAACTACTGCACCACGCACCGTAGTTAGATGTAAAATTGTGCAACTAAAACATCCTTGGCAAGAATGTCAAAATTAATTATACATTTCTTGAGTTATCTTAGATTCATTCTGGGGATTATGAGGAAGTGAAATATGCTTCCGCGTCTACAGTGTAGACAAACGTTATCAACCAAGCTGAATCGGTCAGGAAACACACCTCCAAGACTGACATCTCATTTGTCTAATGAGCAACAGAAAAACACGTGCCAATCGGCGTTTTCAGTGGCTCTTTAACAATACATACTGTCATTCAACCCCAGCATTAAAGTTTTCATCTGTGGTCGTAACAGTTACGTAAATCTGTCAAGGACAAGGGGATTAGTGACCATTCTCTCATAGAAAGAGATCAACAGCAGCTAGAGAACACTTTGGTGCCATTGTGTTGAATAGGCCCATTAGTGCATCCAAATTGCATATGACTCATCTGAACTTTTCAGGTTTCTATGGTGGAGGAGGCTGTTACACAACACATAAGCTCCCTCTATCAGCTGTTTTTTAGCAAAGTAATGCCTTTTTGGAATATCAACCCTTTCTATCCCACTGGGCACACATTGATTTAATCAACGTTGTTTTCACATCATTTCAATGAAATTACTTTGAACCAATGTGGAATAGACGTTGAATTGATGCCTGTGCCCAGTGGGATCCTTTCTCTCCTCTTATGCCATGTGAGTCACTGTGGATAAGAGTGTCGGATAAACAAAACAATCTAATAAAATACCAGTGTTACCTCTGTTGTGGCAAAGGCAGCCAACGTTACTAACTGCTGAATACTTCCGCAGCATAGGGGAGATAATAGTTTCCTTAAATGCTAACCGGGCTCCATATAATGCATCTAGGATCAGGTCCCCCCCCCCGTCAATTGTATATCATTAATTGTGCTCTAGAAGGTCAGACTGATTTTATATCAGCACTCCTACTCTGAGAAGTCTGATAAAGTACATATGACCCCGATTTCACGGTTAAAGAAACCACCACTTTAGACCTATGCTGGTTGAGTGAACTGCCTTCCCCTTAGATAGGCCAGCTGCAAAGTCAAAATTGTCTATATTGTAAAGATTCATTAAAACAAAAATGTGCAGATGTTATGACTTTGTGGCTGTGCCAGCTAGTGACAACTCTGTAGAGCTGCCTCCAGAACAAGATTCATGATGAAAAACGCTCACCTGCGAGACATACGGCCCCTGGTCTCTTCCTCTCTGTCTCCTCCATTATGTCCCCTCCTGGATTATACAAATGATCTGCTCTGCCTCTCTGCAACATTCATCTGGTATCTCTCTCTCTCCCCTGTCCTCCTCCAGGACCATGCAGAGATTAATTCCACCATGGTGCGCAGCGAGACCAACACAGCCCGCGTGGAGGGCCTCCGGGCGGGCACGGTCTACGTCGTGCAGGTGCGGGCCAGGACTGTGGCTGGCTTTGGCAAATACAGCGGCAAGATGTGCTTCCAAACCCTCACAGATGGTAAGGACCATGCAATAAGCCAAGAGGAGAGGGGAGGCGAGGAGAGATGGTGGTGGGGAGCTGCGTGTGTTAGTTTGTGTGTGTGTGTGAGAGAAAGATAGAGAGTGTGGATAGAGACCAGGACGGTAGAGGGATTGTGAATGTGACAGTGGAGAGTGTGGATCACTGTCACAACATGTTTGTGAATGTTTCATAATGTATGAGATTGTGTGTCTATATGAGAGTTGAGATTGGTGGTTTTGAGCTTCTCTTCTTGTGTGTAACTGACTATGCTTGATCCAAACTGCTTAGCTAATTGGTTCTTCATTGAGCCCGTCTGTTGCTGAGCAGCTATCCCAGAATGCTTAGATGTGATTAGTGGCTAATGTGATTAATTATTTGCCACTGGGGGTTGGATTGTTCAGGGGGGCGCAACACCTGCTGCACTGGTGTGTGAGTTTGGGTCCAGGTGTTCGTGTGTGGGCGTACTGTATTTCCTAAACACAGCATACGTCTTCTTTCCTATGCAATATGCTGTCAGATGATTTACAACACTCCAGTAGAACTTACCCTTTGAGGCACAGATCTAGGATCAGCTTACCATCCCCGAATCCTAACCCTAACTAGGGCTGTCATGGTGACCGTAAACCACCACAACGGCAGTTACGAGTCATGGCCGCAGTAACATTCCCTATGACTCTTGGTCACGGTTATCCCAATCCAAAATAGGGCAAATTAATGGTACTGATGAGTAGTTTACCAAACTTGCTAAATGCCCTTTATTCACTCTCGAAATACCTCATGATTAAATTTGAATAATCTGAATGATGAGGACAAATACTGATGGAAGTTAGAGTTCCCATAGCGAAAAGAACACGGGGAAGCCCCGGACCCAGTATGCATACATTTTTTAAACCTGTTCTGAAAGGACAACTGGTCCGATCCGAGTGAAGGAAGCAGCAGAAAAGCCAATTGTTTTGCTACTTTATTAAACGAGAGAGAGAGAGAGAGAGAGAGAGAGAGACTCTGTAGGCTATTAGGGTGCAGAGACTATACTGTGTGTGAATTTGTAAGACAAGGGAGGCTCAGAGTACTGGAGGGAGAGACCACTACCACTGTTATCTTGTGCTAGACTATCCTCTTGTTCGTTATTTATCCTTACATAGTACCCATCTTGACTGCATCAAACCTTGAGAAGCTAGCTAACTAGTCCTACAGTTAGCCTACACATAACTCCATTCAGATCATAGCGTAAATAGCAGCCTACCTGTTGGCTTTTGGTCGTTGTAGCCTTTTTTTCTCATTTCACTTTTAATTCTGTCATTTTTATTCCATCTTCCATTGATTAGATATCCCCCAACTTTCTTGCTCGAGAAGCATAGCAACAATGCAGTTTCTGTCTTTCCGCTGGAAGCACGAGGAACAGACCCTTTCCAAATCATCTGTATAGTTTCATCATGCAACTCTGTTTTGATTTCTAAGACATTAACAGATTTATAGGCCTATCACAACTAAATAAATGATGGATGAAGCTATATTAAATGGACTTATTCAACTTTTGAAAATGTTCATTTTCGAAACGCGCATTTAAGCATGTTTATGTTAATTAGAGGTCAATTACTGTGAGACCGGCACCCATTTGCATGACAATTACCATCTGACAAAATGTCATGACCGCCACAGCCCTAACCCTGACCATTGGGGGGTTAAACACTAAACTGATGTTCTTATGCATGATCCGAGTCTAAGAGAAAATCTCCACTTGACATCACAAATAACAAACCTCCTCCTAATCTTCCTTCTCTCTATCCCCCACCCACCCACCCTCCATCCTTCTTTTCCTTTATCCTTCCTTCCCTCCAATAGGAGGCTATTGTATGGTCAAGGTGATTATCAGTCATATAAACAACCTGTTCTCTTATACAGTTACAGTGATGATGATGAGGCTCTCCATCATCATCTGTAGTTACCTGTGTAGAGCAGATGTAGCGGCATAGCCCTCTCCTCCCTCTTCCTCACGCTCTGATTAGTATTTACCCAACGCATGCACATACACACGCACACGCACACACACCACACACGCCAGACAGCATGAGGACCAGCTGATGGTACATCCTCTGGCTTGCTGCCACAGCACGACATTTATGGAGACAATTAGCACCCGGTGAAGGAGGAACAGAGGGACCCATCACACCCTACCCCTCCCTCCCAAATCCCCTATGTCCCTCACCCGCCTCCTCCTCACCCTTCCTCCCTGCCTCCCCTTCCCTTATGTCCCTCACCCACCCCTTCCTCACCCTCCCCTGCTGCCTCCCCATCCCCTATTTCCATCACCCTAGCCTCACACCCTCTCCCTAACTCCCCCATCCAATTTACCTTACCCTCCCTCCCTGACTCCCCCATCCCCTATGTCCATCGCCCCTCCTCAACCTCCCTCCCTGACTCCCCCATCCCCTATGTCCATCGCCCCCTCCTCAACCTCCCTCCCTGACTCCCCCATCCCCTATGTCCATGACCCCCTCCTCAACCTCCCTCCCTGACTCCCCCATCCCCTATTTCCATCACCCCCTCCTCACCCTCCCTCCCTGACTCCCCCATCCCCTATTTCCATCACCCCCTCCTCACCCTCCCTCCCTGACTCCCCCATCCCCTATTTCCATCACCCCCTCCTCACCCTCCCTCCCTGACTCCCCCATCCCCTATGTCCATCACCCCCTCCTCACCCTCCCTCCCTGCCTTCCCCATTCCCTATGTCCATCACCCCCTCCTCACCCTCCCTCCCTGCCTTCCCCATTCCCTATGTCCATCACCCCCTCCTCACCCTCCCTCCCTGCCTTCCCCATTCCCTATGTCCATCACCCCCTCCTCACCCTCCCTCCCTGACTCCCCATCCCCTATTTCCATCACCCCCTCCTCACCCTCCCTCCCTGACTCCCCCATCCCATTTACATTACATTTAAGTCATTTAGCAGACGCTCTTATCCAGAGCGACTTACAAATTGGTGCTTTCACCTTATGACATCCAGTGGAACAGCCACTTTACAATAGTGCATCTAGGTCTTTTAAGGGGGGTGAGAAGGATTACTTTATCCTATCCTAGGTATTCCTTAAAGAGGTGGGGTTTCAGGTGTCTCCGGAAGGTGGTGATTGACTCCGCTGTCCTGGCGTCGTGAGGGAGTTTGTTCCACCATTGGGGGCCAGAGCAGCGAACAGTTTTGACTGGGCTGAGCGGGAACTGTACTTCCTCAGTGGTAGGGAGGCGAGCAGGCCAGAGGTGGATGAACGCAGTGCCCTTGTTTGGGTGTAGGGCCTGATCAGAGCCTGGAGGTACTGAGGTGCCGTTCCCCTCACAGCTCCGTAGGCAAGCACCATGGTCTTGTAGCGGATGCGAGCTTCAACTGGAAGCCAGTGGAGAGAGCGGAGGAGCGGGGTGACGGAGAGAACTTGGGAAGGTTGAACACCAGACGGGCTGCGGCGTTCTGGATGAGTTGTACGGGTTTAATGGCACAGGCAGGGAGCCCAGCCAACAGCGAGTTGCAGTAATTCAGACGGGAGATGACAAGTGCCTGGATTAGGACCTGCGCCGCTTCCTGTGTGAGGCAGGGTCGTACTCTGCGGATGTTGTAGAGCATGAACCTACAGGAACGGGCCACCGCCTTGATGTTATTTGAGAACGACAGGGTGTTGTCCAGGATCACGCCAAGGTTCTTAGCGCTCTGGGACGAGGACACAATGGAGTTGTCAACCGTGATGGCGAGATCATGGAACGGGCAGTCCTTCCCCTGGAGGAAGAGCAGCTCCGTCTTGCCGAGGTTCAGCTTGAGGTGATGATCCGTCATCCACACTGATATGTCTGCCAGACATGCAGAGATGCGATTCGCCACCTGGTCGTCAGAAGGGGGAAAGGAGAAGATTAATTGTGTGTCGTCTGCATAGCAATGATAGGAGAGACCATGTGAGGTTATGACAGAGCCAAGTGACTTGGTGTATAGCGAGAATAGGAGAGGGCCTAGAACAGAGCCCTGGGGACACCAGTGGTGAGAGCACGTGGTGAGGAGACGGATTCTCGCCACGCCACCTGGTAGGAGCGACCTGTCAGGTAGGACGCAATCCAAGCGTGGGCCGCGCCGGAGATGCCCAACTCGGAGAGGGTGGAGAGGAGGATCTGATGGTTCACAGTATCGAAGGCAGCCGATAGGTCTAGAAGGATGAGAGCAGAGGAGAGAGAGTTAGCTTTAGCAGTGCGGAGCGCCTCCGTGATACAGAGAAGAGCAGTCTCAGTTGAATGACTAGTCTTGAAACCTGACTGATTTGGATCAAGAAGGTCATTCTGAGAGAGATAGCGGGAGAGCTGGCCAAGGACGGCACGTTCAAGAGTTTTGGAGAGAAAAGAAAGAAGGGATACTGGTCTGTAGTTGTTGACATCGGAGGGATCGAGTGTAGGTTTTTTCAGAAGGGGTGCAACTCTCGCTCTCTTGAAGACGGGAGGGACGTAGCCAGCGGTCAGGGATGAGTTGATGAGCGAGGTGAGGTAAGGGAGAAGGTCACCGGAGATGGTCTGGAGAAGAGAGGAGGGGATAGGGTCAAGCGGGCAGGTTGTTGGGCGGCCGGCCGTCACAAGACGCGAGATGTCATCTGAGAGAGAGGGGAGAAAGAGGTCAGAGCACAGGGTAGGGCAGTGTGAGCAGAACCAGCGGTGTTGTTTGACTTAGCAAACGAGGATCGGATGTCGTCGACCTTCTTTTCAAAATGGTTGACGAAGTCATCTGCAGAGAGGGAGGAGGGTGGGGGAGGGGGAGGAGGATTCAAGAGGGAGGAGAAGGTGGCAAAGAGCTTCCTAGGGTTAGAGGCAGATGCTTGGAATTTAGAGTGGTAGAAAGTGGCTTTAGCAGCAGAGACAGAGGAGGAAAATGTAGAGAGGAGGGAGTGAAAGGATGCCAGGTCCGCAGGGAGGCGAGTTTTCCTCCATTTCCGCTCGGCTGCCCGGAGCCCTGTTCTGTGAGCTCGCAATGAGTCGTCGAGCCACGGAGCGGGAGGGGAGGACCGAGCCGGCCTGGAGGATAGGGGACATAGAGAGTCAAAGGATGCAGAAAGGGAGGAGAGGAGGGTTGAGGAGGCAGAATCAGGAGATAGGTTGGAGAAGGTTTGAGCAGAGGGAAGAGATGATAGGATGGAAGAGGAGAGAGTAGCGGGGGGAGAGAGAGCGAAGGTTGGGACGGCGCGATACCATCCGAGTATGGGGTGTGGGAAGTGTTGGATGAGAGCGAGAGGGAAAAGGATACAAGGTAGTGGTCGGAGACTTGGAGGGGAGTTGCAATGAGGTTAGTGGAGGAACAGCATCTAGTAAAGATGAGGTCGAGCGTATTGCCTGCCTTGTGAGTAGGGGGAAGGTGAGAGGGTGAGGTCAAAAGAGGAGAGGAGTGGAAAGAAGGAGGCAGAGAGGAATGAGTCAAAGGTAGACGTGGGGAGGTTAAAGTCGCCCAGAACTGTGAGAGGTGAGCCGTCCTCAGGAAAGGAGCTTATCAAGGCATCAAGCTCATTGATGAACTCTCCGAGGGAACCTGGAGGGCGATAAATGATAAGGATGTTAAGCTTGAAAGGGCTGGTAACTGTGACAGCATGGAATTCAAAGGAGGCGATAGACAGATGGGTAAGGGGAGAAAGAGAGAATGACCACTTGGGAGAGATGAGGATCCCGGTGCCACCACCCCGCTGACCAGAAGCTCTCGGGGTGTGCGAGAGCACGTGGGCGGACGAAGAGAGAGCAGTAAGGAGTAGCGGTGTTGTCTGTGGTGATCCATGTTTCCGTCAGAGCCAAGAAGTCGAGGGACTGGAGGGCGGCATAGGCTGAGATGAACTCTGCCTTGTTGGCCGCAGATCGGCAGTTCCAGAGGCTACCGGAGACCTGGAACTCCACGTGGGTTGTGCGCCCTGGGACCACCAGATTAGGGTGGCCGCGGCCATGCGGTGTGGAGCGTTTGTATGGTCTGTGCAGAGAGGAGAGAACAGGGATAGACAGACACATAGTTGACAGGCTAGAGAAGAGGCTACGCTAATGCAGAGGAGATTGGAATGACAAGTGGACTACACGTCTCGAATGTTCAGAAAGTTAAGCTTACGTAGAAAGAATCAATTGACTAAAATGATTAAAATGATACAGTACTGCTGAGGTAGGCTAGCTGCGTTGTTGACACTACCCTAATCAAGTCGTTCCGTTGAGTGTGAAGTTTCTACAATGCTGCTTTTCGGGGGCTAGCTGGCGAGCTAGCAGTGTTGGTTACGTTACGTTGCGTTAGGAGAACGACAATAGCTGGCTAGCTAACCTAGAAAATCGCTCTAGACTACACAATTATCTTTGAAACAAAGACGGCTATGTAGCTAGCTATGTAGCTAGCTACAATCAAACAAATCACACCGTTGGGACTGTAATGAAATGAAATGAAAATATGATACTACCTGTGGAGCCCCCTCCTCACCCTCCCTCCCTGCCTTCCCCATCCCCTATGTCCATCACCCCCTCCTCACCCTCCCTCCCTGACTCCCCCATCCCCTATGTCCATCACCCCCTCCTCACCCTCCCTCCCTGCCTTCCCCATCCCCTATGTCCATCACCCCCTCCTCACCCTCCCTCCCTGACTCCCCCATCCCCTATGTCCATCACCCCCTCCTCACCCTCCCTCCCTGACTCCCCCATCCCCTATTTCCATCACCCCCTCCTCACCCTCCCTCCCTGCCTTCCCCATCCCCTATGTCCATCGCCCCCTCCTCACCCTCCCTCCCTGCCTCCCCCATCCCCTATGTCCATCACCCCCTCCTCACCCTCCCTCCCTGCCTTCCCCATTCCCTATGTCCATCACCCCTCCTCACCCTCCCTCCCTGCCTTCCCCAACCCCTATGTCCCCTCCTCACCCCCTCCTCATCCCCTCCCCCCCCCCTGCCTTCCCCATCCCCTATTTCCATCACCCTCCTCCCCTCCCTCCCCCTCCCTCCCATGCCTTCCCCATCCCCTATGTCCATCACCCCCTCCTCACCCTCCCTCCCTGCCTTCCCCATCCCCTATTTCCATCACCCCCTCCTCCCCTCCTCACCCTCCCTCCCTGCCTCCCCCATCCCCTATGTCCATCACCCCCTCCTCACCCTCCCTCCCTGCCTTCCCCATTCCCTATGTCCATCACCCCCTCCTCACCCTCCCTCACCCCCCCTGCCTTCCCCATCCCCTATGTCCATCACCCCCTCCTCACCCTCCCTCCCTGCCTTCCCCATCCCCTATGTCCATCACCCCCTCCTCACCCCCTCCCTCCCTGCCTTCCCCATTCCCTATGTCCATCACCCCCTCCTCACCCTCCCTCCCCCTGACTCCCCCATCCCCTATGTCCATCACCCCCTCCTCACCCTCCCTCCCTGCCTTCCCCATCCCCTATGTCCATCACCCCTCCTCACCCTCCCTCCCTGCCTTCCCCATCCCCTATGTCCATCACCCCCTCCTCACCCTCCCTCCCTGCCTTCCCCATTCCCTATGTCCATCACCCCCTCCTCACCCTCCTCACCCTCCCTGGCTTCCCCATTCACCCCCCCTATGTCCATCATGTCCCCCCTCCTCACCCTCCCTCCCTGCCTTCCCCATCCCCTATGTCCATCACCCCCTCCTCACCCTCCTCACCCTCCCTGCCTTCCCCATTCCCTATGTCCATCACCCCTCCTCACTCCTCCCTCCCTCCTCCCCACCCTCCTCACCCTCCCTCCCTGCCTTCCCCATCCCCTATGTCCATCACCCCCTCCTCACCTCCCTCTCCCCTCCCCTGACTCCCCCATCCCCCCTATGTCCATCATCCCCCTCCTCACCCTCCCTCCCTGCCTTCCCCATTCCCTATGTCCATCACCCCCTCCTCACCCTCCCTCCCTGACTCCCCATCCCCTATGTCCATCACCCCCTCCTCACCCTCCCTCCCTGCCTTCCCCATTCCCTATGTCCCTCACCCTCCCTCCCTGCCTTCCCCCCCTCCATCACCCCCTCCTCCCTCCCCCTGCCTTCCCCATCCCCTATGTCCATCACCCCCTCCTCACCCTCCCTCCCTGCCTTCCCCATTCCCTATGTCCATCATGTCCCCCCTCCTCACCCTCCCCCTCCCTCCCTGCCTTCCCCATTCACCCCCCCTATGTCCATCATGTCCATCCCCTCCTCACCCTCCCTCCCTGCCTTCCCCATCCCCTATGTCCATCACCCCCTCCTCACCCTCCCTCCCTGCCTTCCCCATTCCCTATGTCCATCACCCCTCCTCACCCTCCCTCCCTGCCTTCCCCATTCCCTATGTCCATCACCCCCTCCTCACCCTCCCTCCCTGTCCCTTCCCATTCCCTATGTCCATCACCCCCTCCTCACCCTCCCTCCCTGCCTTCCCCATCCCCTATGCCCATCCCCTCACCCTCCCTCCCTGTCCCCATCATGTCCATCACCCCCTCCTCACCCTCCCTCCCTGCCTTCCCCATCCCCTATGTCCATCACCCCTCCTCACCCTCCCTCCCTGCCTTCCCCATTCCCTATGTCCATCACCCCCTCCTCACCCTCCCCTCCCTGACCCTCCCTCCCTGCCTTCCCCATCCCCTATGTCCATCACCCCCTCCTCACCCTCCCTCCCTGCCTTCCCCATTCCCTATGTCCATCACCCCCTCCTCACCCTCCCTCCCTGCCTTCCCCATCCCCTATGTCCATCACCCCCTCCTCACCCTCCCTCCCTGCCTTCCCCATTCCCTATGTCCATCACCCCTCCTCACCCTCCCTCCCTGCCTTCCCCATTCCCTATGTCCATCCCCCCCTCCTCACCCTCCCTCCCTGCCTTCCCCATCCCCTATGTCCATCACCCCCTCCTCACCCTCCCTCCCTGACTCCCCATTCCCTATGTCCATCCCCCCATCCCCTATGTCCATCACCCTCCCTCCCCTCCTCACCCTCCCTCCCTGACTCCCCCCATTCCCTATGTCCATCACCCCCTCCTCACCCTCCCTGCCCCTGCCTTCCCCATTCCCTATGTCCATCACCCCCTCCTCACCCTCCTCACCCTCCCTGCCTTCCCCATTCCCTATGTCCATCACCCCCTCCTCACCCTCCCTCCCTGCCTTCCCCATCCCCTATGTCCATCACCCCCTCCTCACCCCCTCCCTCCCTGACTCCCCATCCCCTATGTCCATCACCCCCTCCTCACCCTCCCTCCCTGACTCCCCCATCCCCTATGTCCATCACCCCTCCTCACCCTCCCTCCCTGCCTTCCCCATTCCCTATGTCCATCACCCCTCCTCACCCTCCCTCCCTGCCTTCCCCATCCCCTATGTCCATCACCCCCTCCTCACCCTCCCTCCCTGCCTTCCCCATTCCCTATGTCCATCACCCCTCCTCACCCTCCCTCCCTGCCTTCCCCATTCCCTATGTCCATCACCCCCTCCTCACCCTCCCTCCCTGACTCCCCCATCCCCTATGTCCATCACCCCCTCCTCACCCTTCATCCTTGCCTTCCCCATCCCCTATGTCCATCACCCCCTCCTCACCCCTCCCTCCCTGCCTTCCCCATCCCCTATGTCCATCACCCCCTCCCTCCCTCCCTGCCTTCCCCATTCCCTATGTCCATCACCCCTCCTCACCCTTCATCCCTGCCTTCCCCATCCCCTATGTCCATCACCCCCTCCTCACCCTCCCTCCCTGCCTTCCCCATCCTCTATGTCCATCACCCCCTCCTCACCCTCCCTCCCTGCCTTCCCCATCCCCTATGTCCATCACCCCCTCCATCACTCCCCATCCCTATGTCCATCACCCCCCTCACCCCCTCCCTGCCTTCCCCATTCCCTATGTCCATCACCCCCTCCTCACCCTCCCTCCCTGCCTTCCCCATCCTATGTCCATCTCCCAACTATCCGTTCCTCCGTCAACCCCTATGTGTCTCACCCTCTATAGTGCCTGCCTCCCTGTCCTGCCCACATGTCCCTCCCCCACCTCCTTTCTCCTGCACTACCCATCTCCTCCCAGTCTCCATCACTGTCTACCCACCTCTGCCCCCTCCCTCCCCTCCCTCCCTCCCCCTCCCTCCCTCCCTCCCTCCCTCCCTCCCTCCCTCCCCTCTGACTCTTCTCCCTCTTCCTTTCCTCTCCTCTCACAGTTGACAATCCCTCTCCTCTGTCTGTCATCACATTTTTACACAAATCCCCCAGGTCTCTTCAGCCCCACACCCCTCAACTGCCCCCCCCCCACACACAACCATTTGATTGACAGGTGCAATGAGGAGGAGATGATTGGCCTTTCATCAGTAAGGTGTGTATGGTTATAGCTTGTCAGTGAGGAGTCCTATTCTCCACAGTCAGGTGTTGATACCTGACTGATTGTAATATGCTGTTATTTACTGCCAGCTATAGCACTCAGACAGTTGATTTCTGATTCTTCAAGCCAATCACCATTTTCACCTGTCTGAGTTTAGGAGACTGAATACAGCTTCACAAAGAAATAGCACACTCACCCTTTACAGGGGAAAAAAATTGTAGGCCTATAATTCAAACTATCAAGTGTGCTATCAGTACTAGTTTATTATTTTGTTGATATTTAAGCTACTATATCACCACTCAAAAGACTTCTTCTTTCTTCTCCTTTTTTCCCATTGCTGTCAGTTTCCCCACAGCATGCTAAATCTTGCTAAAGGTCATGAGACAGGACTGAGGCAGTTTAGTGTGTCTTTAGAAGTTATTTAGGCTACCCTCTGAACTTGTGACATTCTTCCTCACTTCGTTGCTAACGTTTAGCTGTATTTTTGACTGTCGAAGAGCAGCTTGTGTTTGAACACCCCTAGTAGAAATTCCAAGGTGTTCTTTTGTGTCTGTCAGACTGTGACAGGGAGATTAGGTATGGCAACAGAAACACTGAAATACTTTCTCTCACTTTCTATTGATCATTTTCTCTCTCTCTCTCTCTCTCTCTCTCTCTCTCTCTCTCTCTCTCTCACATTTTCTCTCTGTCTATGTAGATGACTATAAATCAGAGTTGAGGGAGCAGCTTCCTCTGATTGCTGGCTCGGCTGCAGCAGGATTGGTGTTCATCGTCTCTCTAGTGGCCATCTCCATCGTCTGCAGCAGGTACTGTACGGTCAACATGTCCACCATGGCTGTGTTTATGGTCCAACGGGTGTGCCTCCCACACACACGTACGCACACGCACACACACACACACACACACACACCTTACCTAACCTAACCGTTAGCAGACACAGACAGACAGGCAGGGAATGGAGCCTGTCTGTATGCTTTTCACATACATACCTACACACACACACACACACACACACACACACACACACACACACACACACACACACACACACACACACACACACACACACACACACACACACACACACACACACACACACACACACACACACACACACACACACACACACACACACACACACCTAACCTAACCTAACCGTTAGCAGACACAGACAGACAGGCAGGCAATGGAGCCTGTCTGTAGGCTTTTCACATACATACCTACACACATGGCCAGCAGAAGGTAATCACAGTGAAAAGGAAACGCAGCGCCTTCAGAAAGTATTCACACCCCTTGACTTGTTCCACATGTTGTTGTTTTATAGCCTTGCATGTACTCACTCTGTGTGCAATAATAGTGTTTAACATGATTTTTTAATGACCACCTCATCTCTGTGCCCCACACTTACAATTATCTGTAAGGTCCCTCAGTCGATTACACTTTGGAGAGGGAAAAGAAGGAAACCTGTACAGAATAAAAAATATTCTACATTTAATGTAATTTTTATTTATTCTTTATTTAATTAGGCAAGTCAGTTACAGTTTTTTTTTTACAATCGCTAACATCCTTTTGTCCAATCTGTAGTCACATTTTCAAAACCTGAACACAATTAGCACAACATCCATCTTGTTGTGGACCATACCATTAACACAATTAATGTTGTTTTCACAGAATATGCACTAAATTTAGTTTCTAAAATGCTTACATTTTCTTTACATACAATCTTACCCAATACCAAAATGATGGATCTTTCTTGTCTTATTTACAAATGCTTGCACACAGCCAGAAATTAAGACGTAATTTGTAATTTCCAATTTGTAAGTCGCTCTGGATAAGAGCGTCTGCTAAATGACTTAAATGTAAATGTAATGTTCAAAACCTTAAATATAGTATAAAGCCTCAACTTCTGCAACAACAGACACTCAAAATCTATACTGAAACAGCTGATAAGCATTTTTGAATGAACAGATCATTGAAACATTCAGTCTCCATTGAAACATAGCTGATTTACTGTAAATTGTGTAAAATAGACCAGCCACAGCTTATTCCAATCTTAATCGGAGACATAGCAAGGTGTTGAAGTTCTTTCAATTACATGGACATACACAGTACAAAGGGGACTCTTTGGATTGATTTTGTTCAGTGTGGATACAGAACAACACAGAGGAGCAGAGAGAGAAAAAAATATCTGGACCAGAGGAATAGCTGGACCAGGGAGAGGGATAGCTGGACCAGGGAGAGGAATAGCTGGACCAGGGAGAGGGATAGCTGGACCAGGGAGAGGAATAGCTGGACCAGGGAGAGGGATAGCTGGACCAGGGAGAGGAATAGCTGGACCAGGGAGAGGAATAGCTGGACCAGGGAGAGGGATAGCTGGACCAGGGAGAGGAATAGCTGGACCAGGGAGAGGAATAGCTGGACCAGGGAGGGATAGCTGGACCAGGGAGGATAGCTGGACCAGGAGAGGGATAGCTGGACCAGGGAGAGGAATAGCTGGACCAGGGCGAGGAATAGCTGGACCAGGGAGAGGGATAGCTGGACCAGGGAGAGGGATAGCTGGACCAGGGAGAGGAATAGCTGGACCAGGGAGAGGAATAGCTGGACCAGGGCGAGGAATAGCTGGACCAGGGAGAGGAATAGCTGGACCAGGGAGAGGGATAGCTGGACCAGGGAGAGGGATAGCTGGACCAGGGAGAGGAATAGCTGGACCAGGGAGGGATAGGAATAGCTGGACCAGGAATAGCTGGACCAGGGCGAGGAATAGCTGGACCAGGGAGAGGAATAGCTGGACCAGGGAGAGGGATAGCTGGACCAGGGAGAGGGATAGCTGGACCAGGGAGAGGGATAGCTGGACCAGGGCGAGGAATAGTTGGACCAGGGAGATGAATAGCTGGACCAGGAAGAGGGATAGCTGGACCAGGGAGAGGAATAGCTGGACCAGGGCGAGGAATAGTTGGACCAGGGAGATGAATAGCTGGACCAGGGAGAGGAATAGCTGGACCAGGGAGAGGGATAGCTGGACCAGGGAGAGGAATAGCTGGACCAGGGAGAGGGATAGCTGGACCAGGGAGATGAATAGCTGGACCAGGGAGAGGAGTAGCTGGACCAGGTAGAGGGATAGCTGGACCAGGTAGAGGGATAGCTGGACCAGGGAGAGGAGTAGCTGGACCAGGGAGAGGGATAGCTGGACCAGGGAGAGGAATAGCTGGACCAGGGCGAGAAATAGTTGGACCAGGGAGATGAATAGCTGGACCAGGGAGAGGAGTAGCTGGACCAGGTAGAGGAGTAGGTGGACCAGGGAGAGGAGTAGGTGGACCAGGCAGAGGAGTAGCTGGACCAGGCAGAGGAGTAGCTGGACCAGGGAGAGGAGTAGCTGGACTAGGGAGAGGAGTAGTTGGACTAGGGAGAGGAGTAAATGGACCAGGCAGAGGAGTAGCTGGACCAGGGAGAGGAGTAACTGGACCAGGGAGAGGAGTAACTGGACCAGGGAGAGGAGTAGCTGGACCAGGGAGAGGAGTAGCTGGACCAGGGAGAGGAGTAGCTGGACCAGGCAGAGGAGTAGCTAGACCAGCGAGAGGAGTAGCTGGACCAGGCAGTAGTAAGAATGCGTGGTGGTGCTCAAAGGAGAGTAAGAGCTGCTGTCATTGATGAAATAAGAGCCACCATTATAGACCATGTGATAAACCAGGGTCTATCACTGAGAGATACGGGTGAAAGAGTCCAACCTAATCTCAGATGGTCAACCGTGGCTTCCATTATCCAGAATTTTCAGCAAACCAACAGGTAAGTAATGCATTTAACAAGGGCTTCTTCTATCATTAGAATCAATAGAATCAATAGAATTTCAGAATTTCAATTCTGCTCTGAAATTCTCTCAGTTTCTCTCAGTCCCCCCCCCCCCCCTTTTGAAAGGAACAGTGAGCGGGTCTATTCAATATGACTTGCTCTATAGTGAGTTTTACACTATGCTACTCTACATGTAATCATGGGTTACAGTACATACAGTAGGACATACTAAAAAGCATTTACGCATACTGTGTTAGATTTCTTTTGAGAGTCATGGACTTGGAGGCTAATCAGACCCCACATGAAATCATTTATGTAGACGAGGCAGGGTTTAACCTGGCAAAACACGGGGAAGAAACGTCCTCGGAAATAGGGCCACAGTTGATGTGCCGCATCAGAGAGGAGCAAATATCACAATTTGTGCTGCAGCCTCGAGTGCTGGTTTGGTCCTGCAGAAATGCCAGATTTGTCCCTACAACACTGAGCGCCTTCTTTTGGTTTTAGATTACCTCCACCAACAACTGGTGCCAGAAGCAGAAAGGGAGCCGCTGGGAGGAAACATGAGGATATTTGTGATTGCATGGGCCATGTATGTTGGATGTGTTGTTGAACCAAAGGCCATGTATGTTGGATGTGTTGTTGAACCAAAGGCCATGTATGTTGGATGTGTTGTTGAACCAAAGGCCATGTATATTGGATGTGTTGTTGAACCAAAGGCCATGTATGTTGGATGTGTTGTTGAACCAAAGGTCATGTATGTTGGATGTGTTGTTGATCCAAAGGCCATGTGTGTTGGATGTGTTGTTGAACAAAAGGCCATGTATGTTGGATGTGTTGTTGAACCAAAGGTCATGTATGTTGGATGTGTTGTTGAACCAAAGGCCATGTATGTTGGATGTGTTGTTGAACCAAAGGCCATGTATGTTGGATGTGTTGTTGAACCAAAGGCCATGTATGTTGGATGTGTTGTTGAACCAAAGGTTGAACCAAAGGCCATGTATGTTGGATGTGTTGTTGAACCAAAGGCCATGTATGTTGGATGTGTTGTTGAACCAAAGGCCATGTATGTTGGATGTGTTGTTGAACCAAAGGCCATGTATGTTGGATGTGTTGTTGAACCAAAGGCCATGTATGTTGGATGTGTTGTTGAACCAAAGGCCATGTATGTTGGATGTGTTGTTGAACCAAAGGTCATGTATGTTGGATGTGTGTTGAACCAAAGGCCATGCATGTTGGATGTGTTGTTGAACCAAAGGCCATGTATGTTGGATGTGTTGTTGAACCAAAGGCCATGTATGTTGGATGTGTTGTTGAACCAAAGGCCATGTATGTTGGATGTGTTGTTGAACCAAAGGCCATGTATGTTGGATGTGTTGTTGAACCAAAGGTCATGTATGTTGGAT
Source organism: Oncorhynchus nerka (assembly GCF_034236695.1). Taxonomy (NCBI): domain Eukaryota; kingdom Metazoa; phylum Chordata; class Actinopteri; order Salmoniformes; family Salmonidae; genus Oncorhynchus; species Oncorhynchus nerka. The sequence goes on along the minus strand of NC_088415.1, from coordinate 77,160,097 downwards.
GTGTTGTTGAACCAAAGGCCATGTATGTTGGATGTTTTGTTGAACCAAAGGCCATCTATGTTGGATGTGTGTTGAACCAAAGGCCATGTATGTTGGATGTTTTGTTGAACCAAAGGCCATCTATGTTGGATGTGTGTTGAACCAAAGGCCATGTATGTTGGATGTGTTGTTGAACCAAAGGTCGTGTATGTTGGATGTGTTGTTGATCACTGGCAGCAATTTCATGTTGCTAATAAAGCTTTTACTGCAGCAATTCTGTCACTTTCTGTTTTTTCCTACTGTACATTCTATAAAGTAAAGATGACTCATTCACTTTTAGATAGTATGTTGCCAAAAATGCACACATTCGACACTCAACCCAAAAATGTAGAGTGGTTTACAGTAAACGGAAACTGAATTACAAAAAACAATGGATTTCATATTGTCTATTGATGCAGGTAGAACTGAAACATGACAAGTGATGCAGTTTTTGTAATGACATCAACTGTTAGTATTTTGAAAGTCATTGTGCTATGATTGACTACTGTATATGTTCCTCTTGGATAGAAAACATGTGCTAGTGTTTTGACTGAATGATTAGATATTGAGTTGGGTTTGCCGTGTTTTGATCGAGTTAGTGTATGTAGAGAAAGTTTTTTTGCATTTTGAAATGTAGAGTTGGTACTGAATTAACAAAATGTGGTTTTGAGCAGAAAATATACTATTTGGCTAATTGAGTGACATAGGTGTGTTATGAGTTTAGAAAAAGTATCTCAAGTATAGGTAAACGCTTGTTAGCGATTGTAAAAAACTGTAAGAACAAATTCCTATTTACGATGACGGCATACCTACAATGACGGCCTACCAAAAACATGCATCCAGTTTGCAACAATTACGGCCTACCTAATGCATTACAGTTGGCAACAATGACAGCCTACCTAATGCATTACAGTTTGCAACATTGACGGCCTACCTAATGCATTACAGTTGGCAACATTGACGGCCTACCTAATGCATTACAGTTGGCAACATTGACGGCCTACCTAATGCATTACAGTTTGCAACATTGACGGCCTACCTAATGCATTACAGTTGGCAACATTGACAGCCTACCTAATGCATTACAGTTGGCAACATTGACGGCCTACCTAATGCATTACAGTTGGCAACATTGACGGCCTACCTAATGCATTACAGTTGGCAACATTGACAGCCTACCTAATGCATTACAGTTGGCAACATTGACGGCCTACCTAATGCATCCAGTTTGCAACAATGACGGCCTACTTAATGCATCCAGTTTGCAACAATGACGGCCTACCTAATGCATCCAGTTTACAAAAAGGCACTAAAGGAAAACTGAAAAAAATGTATGTTATGTCCTGAATACAAAGCACTAGGTATGCGGAAAATCCAACACAACACATCACTGAGTACCACTCCTCATTTCGGAGCATTTCAGTGCTAGAGGCGTCACTACAGACTCTCTGGTTCGAATCCAGGCTGTATCACAACTGGCCGTGATTGGGAGTCCCATAGGGCAGTGCACAATTGGCCCAGTGTCGTCAGGTTTGGCCGGTGTATGCCGTCATATTTAACTGACTTGCCTAGTTAAATAAAGGTTAAATACATTTTTTAAAAGCATGGTGGTGGCTGCATCATGTTATGGGTATGCTTGTCATTGGCAAGGACAAGGGAGATTTTTGGGATAAAAAGAAACGGAATAGAGTTATGCACAGGCATAATCCTAGAGGAAAACCTGGTTCAGTCTTGTTTCCAACAGACACTCAGAGACAAATCCCCCTTTCAGCAGGACCATAACCTAAAACACAAGGCCAAATATACACTGGAGTTTGTCACCAAGATGACATTGATGGTTCCTGAGTGGTCTAGTTACAGCTTTGGCTTAAATCGGCTTGAAAATAATTGGCAAGACTTGATAAAGGCTGTCTAGCAATGATCAACAACCAATTTGACAGAGCTTGAATCATTTTTTAAAAAGTATAATTTGCAAATATTGTACAATCCAGGTGTGCAAATCTCTTAGAGACATACCCAAAAAGACTCACAGCTGTAATCGCTGCCAAAGGTGATTCTGACATGTTTCGACTCAGGGGTGTGACTACTTACATAAATTAAATATTTCTGTATTTCATTTTCAATAAATGTTCAAACCTTTCTAAATTTAATCCATTTTGAATTCAAAATGTGGAATATGTAAAGGGGTGTGAATACTTTGTGAAGGCTCTGTAACTGTTCCACATCTGTATTATGAGTTTCTCTATGAATCGTCCATTTCACATGTGGACCAAAGTGTTCACGCTGAGTTGACCTGAGTTAACTGACTCTAACCAATTTTATTCTCAAAAGCGTGTGACAGCACCATGCTACTTTCCCCCACCCCCTCTCTCTTCAAAAACCTTTAAGTTGAATTTAGAATTTGCAGCCGTGCCATATGCTACCAGTTAGTAGCACAGCGCCCTATCAGACACGACAGGGTGTTTGATGACTGTAGGAGCAGAGGAGAGGGTTAGGAAGACAGATGAAAAGCTACAGAGATGGTATCACATCTCTAGTTAAAAAACAGCTCATTCTCATTACACTTCATTTGTCGCTGCAGCTAACTCTAACCCTAAGCCACTGATTCAGTTTCAGACCGGTCGCTTTCAGGCCTCGGTTAGTGAGACTCCGAGACAGATTTAATGATTCCTCCTGATTCCTCCTTTCATCTTAAAGTTGTTTTTATGTTTGATTTTTTTCCCACAAAATAAAACTTTTCTTTCTCTCTCTCTGATTTGTGATCAGGAAACGGGCGTACACCAAGGAAGCGGTGTACAGCGACAAGTTACAGCATTACAGCACAGGAAGAGGTAAGTTCACTACCACAGCACCATATACTACAGACCCTGGTTAGATTCCAGGCTGTATCACAACCGGCCATGTACGCCGCCCTATGAGAGTCCCATTGGGCTGCGTACAACTAGCCCAGCGTCGTCCGGGTTAGGGTTTGGCCGGGGTAGGCCGCCATTGTAAATAAGAATTTGTTCTTAACTGACTTGCCTAGTTAAATAGGATAAAACACATAACAATTGTCCATCATGTTCTATCATTTAGGGCAAAACAGTCCCTCAACGTTCTAAATGACCTTGACTGACACCCTTGATTGACACCCAGTCTGGTTCGATCACAAACACAGGCCACATTAAGGGCGTTTTACTATAGAGGGAAAAAAACACCCCTTCTGATTGAACACTGAGGGCTAAAACATCCCTTTACACTTTCTAAATGACATTGCTTGACACTCACCTCTCAGAGTTGTAACCGTGATTGAACCACACACAGTTATATCATGCTGAGTACTAAAACAACCTGTTCTAGCATTGAGGGAAAATAGACCCCTTCCTGATCTGACGTAGAGGGCTCTAAGTAACATTGACTGACACTCATCTCTCAGGGCTGTGTAAGCTAACCATGATTGAGCCAGGGTCCTAACACTCTTTGGCCATTGACTGACACTGTAAAGTTGCCTAAAGCAAGGCAAGCAAACTCCTTAGTTTTGCTGAAGTTGAGGGAGAGGCTGTTGTCCTGGCACCACAATGCCAGTTCACTTTCCTCCTCCCTATAGGCTGAATCGGCGCTGTTGGTTATCAGGCCTAAAACATTGGTGTCGTCGGCGAGTTGATGTCATGCAAAGCCATGCAGTCGTGGGAGAACAGGGAGTACAGCAGAGGGCTGAAGACACACCCTATGGGGGACCCTGTGTTAACCTTTTTGCGTGTAGGGGGCAGTATTTTAGTTTTTGGCTAAAAAACATACCCATTTGAAACGGCCTATTTCTCAGCCCCAGAAACTAGAATATGCATATAATTGTCAGATTGGGATAGCAAACACTCTAAAGTTTCCAAAACTGCAAAAATATTGTCTGTGAGTACAACAGAACTGATATTGCAGGCGAAAGCCTGAGGAAAATCCAATCAGGAAGTGCCTCTTATTTTGAAACCTCTCTGTTCCTATGCATGCTTATCCTCCATTTAAATGGATATCAACCAGATTCCTTTTTCTATGGCTTCCCTAAGGTGTCAACAGTCTTTAGACATAGTTTCGGGCTTTTGTTCTGAAAAATGAGCGTGACGGATAACATTGCGTAAGTGGATAGGTGAGTTTTGCGCAACTGAGTAAAGCCGCCATTGTTCCTCCCTCTGTTATTGAAAAACCTACACACTCGGTTGATATATTATCGAATATATATTTTAAAAACAACATGAGGATTGATTATAAAAAACGTTTGACATGTTTCTGTGGACATTCTGGATATTATTTGGAATATACGTCTGCGTTGTCGTGACCGCTCTTTCCTGTGGATTTCTGAACAAACAAACGTCGGTATTTTGGGTATAAAAATAATCTTTATGGAACAAAAGGAACTTTTGTTGTGTAACTGGGAGTCTCGTGAGTGAAAACATCCGAAGATCATCAAAGGTAAACCATTTTTTTGATTGCTTTTCTGATTTTCGTGACCTAGCTACTTAATGCTTAGTGTACATAATGTTATGTTGTGCTATCGATAAACTTACACAAACGCATGGATTGCTTTCTCTGTAAAGCATCATTTCAAAATCTGAGACGACAGATGGATTAAAACAAAAGGCTAAGCTGTGTTTCCTATATTGCACTTGTGATTTCATGAATATGAATATTTTTTAATATTATTTGACTGTGGCGCTATGCTATTCACCGGTTGCTGATGACAATTATCCCACTACCGGGATGGGTAGTGTCAACATTAAGAGTCAATCCTCACAGCCTGTGTTCTGCCCATCAAGAACTCCAGGATTCCAGTTGCAGAGGGTGGTTTCCAGACCCAGGGCTCTGAGCTTGGTGACAAGCTTGGAGGAAGCAATAGTGTTGAAGGCTAAACTGTAGTCAATTAACAGAATTCTCACATAGGTGTTCCTCTTGTCCAGATGTGTTTTCGACTGTGTGAATAGCTCTGGAAATGTCATCTTCTGTAGATCTGTTGGAACGGTAGGCAAATTAGGGTGATCCAGTGTGCCTGGCATGCTGGCCCTGATGTGGGCCAGCCAAGCATTTCATGATGACCGGGGTGAGTGCGACGGGCGATAGTCATTTGGGCACGTCACCTTGTTTTTCTTGGGCAGTGGGCCGATGGTTGTCTCTTTGAAGCGGGGACTACAGCCTGGTACAGGGACAGGGACCGGTTGAAGATGTCAGAGAAAATGACTGCCAGCTGGTCAGCACACACTCTGAGGACGCGGCCAGGGATGCCATCTGGGCTGGCTGCTTTGTGAGTTTTCACTCTTTTGAGAGTTTTCCTCACATCAGCCTTGGAGAGCGAAAGCACCTTCCTGGACTGCGAGAGTCTTCCTGGACTGCTCCATATTGTCTGCCTCAAAGAAAGCATAGAATGTTTTAAGCTGGTTTGGGATGGAGGCTTTGGTGGGCACCACACAGGTGGATTTTCCTTTGTATTCTCTGGTAGTCCTTGCCACATACTGTAAGTCGTGAGTCTGAGTTGTCGAACATCAATTCAAGTTTGAGTCTATATTATCTTTTGCATCTCTAATGGATTTGCGGAGCTTGTACCTGCTTGCCTTGTACATGCGGTGTGCCATTTCTCCCCGGTCAAACCCTCAGAAGAGTTGGCATTCGCAGTAGATTGTATCAGAGGCTATCTTATGGAGATTTAAAGCCATTAACATAAGTGGAGAAATAAAATAAGAAGATGTTAGAGAGACGGCAACAGCGCTAACCACGCTTATCATCAAGCAATTTGAAGGCGAGGGAAAAACAGTGATAAGTGTTCCTATTCAGCTTGTGTTTTCCCCCTCCACACTCACCCGCTAACTAATAATAATGCTCAGGAATAGATTATGTCCGATCTTTTCTCTTCAGGATTTGATAGACAGTTTTATAATTACTACTCATTGGTAGAAAACTACCCACTTTGGAAGAAACAACTCCACTTTGATTCTTCTTGGTTGAAATGCTTAAGGAGTGTTTTTTTTCACCCTGGCTGTTGGTAATGGAGTCACAAACTGTGATGAGTGGTGCACTGAATGGGAAATGAACATGCAACACCTAAAACTATAAAGGGGTAGTTCAGGGATTTTACTGAAATGATTGGCACGCTTGATAAAAATTACCCCAAAATACTATTAAATAAATCATTCAAATACCGAACTATATTGTAGGTACCAAAAATTAGAAAAGTATATTTTATACCAACAAAATTGGTCAGAGAAAGAGATTTTGTTTAACAAGTAATAAAACAAATTCTCAAAAAGGTAGGTGTCAAAATTGGCACCTCTGTTTTCAATACTCCCGCCCCTTCCTCCTGCCCCTTCCTCCCACCCCTTGCAAGGATAACAACACTGGGCCTTTTTCTAAAATGTTTTATGAGACTGGAGAACACATAGTCTTTCCAGATCCGTGATATCCTTTGTCTGTGCTTATGGACTGTCCTCTACAATTCAAAATAGAGAATGACCGATATGGATTTGTTGGGGCCTGAGGAGGCTGATGGACGATATTTTAGGTCAATATTCAATATCATTACATTTTAACAGTTTTATGACAAAATATCCCGGAGTCATGTATGCGTTAATGCGTCAATTTTAAAATCAAACAATTAATGACTGTTTTTACCAATCTAACTACATAACATTTTATTTAAATTGTAAATCTCTTCATTAACTAAGTAAATGAAGATGGTATAGGCCTACACACAATACAGGTGAATGCATATTCAGTAAGAGTGTGTGCCTGCATTGAGTTATTGAGCTTGTTTCGGAGACTATGGGGCTACTGTACAGATGGCAATCGTTTTGCCTTCCATTTGGGACCTAATCAAATCAAATCAAATGGTATTGGTCACATACACATGGTTATCAGTTGCACTACAAAGTGTAACTAATATCTAACAGATTCCACTACAAACCTAATATCTAACAGATTCCACTACAAAACCTAATATCTAACAGATTCCACAACAAAACCTAATATCTAAAATGCTTCTGCTTCTAGATCCAACAGTGCAGCAGTATCTAACAGGTAATATCTAACAATTCCACAACAAAACCTAATATCTAACAAATTCCACTACAAAACCTAATATCTAACAAATTCCACTACAAAACCTAATATCTAACAGATTCCACTACAAAACCTAATATCTAACAGATTCCACTACAAAACCTAATATCTAACAGATTCCACTACAAAACCTAATATCTAACAGATTCCACTACAAAACCTAATATCTAACAGATTCCACTACAAAACCTAATATCTAACAGATTCCACTACAAAACCTAATATCTAACAGATTCCACAACAAAACCTAATATCTAACAGATTCCACTACAAAACCTAATATCTAACAGATTCCACTACAAAACTAATATCTAACAGATTCCACTACAAAACAATATAGTAACAGATTCCACAAAACTAATATCTAACAGATTCCACTACAAAAAACCTAATATCTAACAGATCTAACAGATTCCACTACAAAACCTAATATCTAACAGATTCCACAACAAAATATATAAAGATTATAAAATATATAGATGAGCAGATTGACAAACCGGCTAAGACAACAAAACCTAATAGATAGTAAAGAATACAAAAGATAGTAACAGGATACAAAATTATACAGATTCCACTACAAAACCTAATATCTATGAGATGAGTCATGATTCCACTACAAAAGATATGATTCCAAACAAAATTATTAAAGTACAAAATTATTAAAGTACAAAACCTAAATGACCAACAAAAATTTGATGAGCAGTGACAGAGCGGCTAAGATGTAATAGATAGTAAAGAATAGATAGTGAAATATACATATGAGATGAGTAATGTGAGATATCCACATTATTAAAGTGGAATTATGTCATGTCACGCTTAGGACCTCCTATAGGCACTGCTGTTAGTTTGTAAATATAAAATAACATATATTCAATGCAAATGGGTCCAACGTAACGTCATGATTTGTGATCACGGATGCTTATGAAATAAGTATTTTTTTCAGCTTTCAGGATGCATAACAAAATTAGAAACAGTTCTATTGGCGAGTTCAGCTGTCTGTCAAGAAATGGCAGGTTGCAACTTGATCTTACTGCTACGATTGGATAGAGCAAGGCTGTAACTCCACTCCCTTTCACATCTCTCTCCATCGCTCATGTCACTTGCTGCAGTTTACTGCTAGTATGAAAACTCACTCGATGGCGTTGACATTGGCTATCAAGACATAAATGTGCATAATAAAAGGAAATTGACAAGTCAGTTACGCAACTGAATGCTTTCAACTGAAATGTGTCTTCTGCATTTAACCTAACCCCTCTGAATCAGAGAGGTGAGGGGGGCTGCTTTAATCAACATCCACGCCTGGGATCAGTTGGGCAGCTCACGCAAGGGCAGATCGGCAGATTTTTCAGTCTTACCAGCACTGGGATTTGAACCAACAACCTTTCGGTTACTGACCCAATGCTCTTAATCTCTAGGCTACCTGCTGCCCCTCATATCTAACAAGGAGAGCGAGGGTAGGAAAAAATATGAAACAATGATGCACATTATGTCTAAGAGTTTAATCTGCCCATAGTTTAAGTGAGAACGTACAAACACGCACGCTGATCTACAGGTTTCTTGGTCCATAAACATGCTGGATGATTCTTAGGTAGCTAAACCTATTGCCAAACTTTATCTGGCCATTTTAAAACACTTCCTTCTTTCCCTATTAGGACAATCATCTAATCTATCAACTGTCAAATTACGCATATGATTGCAGCTGGTCAGATTGGCACACCACTAGATGACATCACATGCATAGATGAATATTAACAATTTACCTTACTGAAATATAATAGCTAACGTTACAACGCAAGTTGATTTTCAATTGCTAAAAATTGTGCATGTTCAAATGATAACCAGCTAATGTTAGCTAGCTACATTGGCTATTAGCTCCTATCTGATATCTTATCACCATGTTTATCTAGCCAGCTAGCTAGCATAGTAGCTAATATAGCTAGCTAGCTAACATCGCAGATGAAAAGGTTAGCTAATTATTGTAATCTTTGCTAACAGATCACATAGCTAGCTAGCTTTCTTATTTCATGCATATCCTGGCACGTCGACACAAGCCTTATTATTAGTGAATTAACTAAACTAATATTTGCAACAGAAGTTTGATTTTGGTCACTGTGTCAATTCATCCATTTCTCAATCTGCACCTTTCTGCTGGAGAATGAGCTAGCTTGCTGCTTGCTGCTGATTTTCCCAGCTATGCATTCCTCAGCATTGTGCAGTGCTCATGGCCAGGCGGTGAGGGGTGGCTGGCATAGCAGCATTTATGCTATGTAAAGGGACTATCAGCAAAGCCGATAGAGAAGGTCCAATAACCGATAGACTAGAAAAAGCGAATATCGGCCAGATATATCAGCTCGGCCGATTAACGGTTGTTCTCTAATTTCTCACCACAGGTTTTCAATGGAGTTTGGAGACTGAGATGGCTATTGCAAAATGTTGATTTTGTGGTAAATTAACCACTTATTTGTGAATTCTGATGTGTTAGGGTTCATTGTCTTGCTGGAAGATCCCTTGCGGCCAAGTTTCAGCCTCCTGCAGAGGTAACCAGGTTTTTGGCTAAAATGTCCTGCTGCTTGGTCAAGTTCATGATGCCGTTGAACATATCAAGGGCCCCAGGACCAGTGGAAGCAAAATAGCCCCATAACATCAAAGATCCATCACCATATTTGACAGTAGGCACAAGGTACTTTTCTGCATATGATTCTATTTTTTGACACCAAACCCACCACTGGTGTGCGTGGCTAATGAGGTCTATTTTCATGTCATCTGACCATAGCACTGCCTGGAGTTTGCCAAACGGCATTGGCACTTAGATTGGATCCGGTGCTATGGTCAGATGACATGAAAATAGTCACAAGCACATCAACAGCCATCCATAAACATCACACAAACACACACCCACCCACTTCCAAAGGCATCACAAACACACACACACACACACTAATGGATCTACACACATCCGCTTGCCACCATATATGTAGGCCTATGCAGGAACATGTACACATGTGCAGGAACATGTACACATGCATGCACGCACGCACGCAGGCACACACACACACACCACAAGCATCTGTCACCATTTATCAACACGCGTTCACTGACATTCACACACTCCCACATAATATATATTTAGTAAATGCCCACATACAACATGTATCCAGAAATGTCCATATGTCAGCCACATGCACACACACACACACACACACACACACACACACACACACACACGTTTCCTTTATCCAGAAATGAGTTGTCTCAGCTGCTGTTTGTGCTCCAGCATCTGGTTTGGCCATGAATAGACAGACAGCCGACTGTATGTCCACCATCTCACATAGATAGTGGACAACTGGAGGTCGGAATGGGCGATTAATTAGGGCCGATATCAAGTTTTCATAATAATCGGAAATCTGTATTTTTGGACACTGATTTTGCCATTAACAAAAAAAAAATATATATATATATATACCTTATATTTAAAAATATTTATATATATTTACACTTTTATTTAACTAGGCAAGTCAGTTAAGAACATATTCTTATTTTCAATGATGGCCTAGGAACGGTGGGTTAACTGCCTTGTTCAGGGGCAGAACAACAGACGCTCTAACCACCTGCCTTACATTGCACTCCACGAGGAGCCTGCGTGGCAGGCTGACTACCTGTTACGCGAGGGCAGCAAGAAGCAAAGGTAAGTTGCTAGCTAGCATTAAACTTATAAAAAACAATCAATCTTCACATAATCACTAGTTACTGTAACTACACATGGTTGATAATATTACTAGTTTATCTAGCGTGTCCTGCGTTGCATATAATCAATGCGGTGCCTGTTAATTTATCATCGATTCACAGCCTACTTCGCCAAACGGGTGATGATTTAGCACTGTCGTTGCACCAAACCTAACCATAAATATCAATGCCTTTCTTTAAAATCAATACGCAAGTATATATTTTTAAACCTGCATATTTAGTTAATATTGCCTGGTAACATTAATTTCTTATAATTTGGGAAATTGTGTCACTTCTCTTGCGTGCCCTGCAAGCAGTCAGGGTATATGCAGCAATTTGGGCCACCTGGCTCGTTGCGAACTGTGTGAAGTCCATTTATTCCTAACAAAGACCGTAATTAATTTGCCAGAATTGTACATAATTATGACATAACATTGAAGTTGTACAATGTAACAGCAATATTTAGACTTAGGGATGCCACCCGTTAGATAAAATACGTAACGGTTTCCGTATTTCACTGAAAGAATAAACGTTTTGTTTTCGAAATTGTAGTTTCCAGATCCGACCATATTAATGACCAAAGGCTCGTATTTCTGTGTGTTATTATGTTATAATTAAGTCTATGATTTGATATTTGATAGAGCAGTCTGACTGAGCGATGGTAGGCAGCAGCAGGCTCATACGCATTCATTCAAACAGCTCTTCGCAATGCTTCAAGCATTGAGCTGTTTATGACTTCAAGCCTATCAACTCCCGAGATTTGGCTGGTGTAACCGATGTAAAATGGCTAGCTAGTTAGCGGGGTGCGCACTAATAGCGTTTCAATCGGTGACGTCACTCGCTCTGAGACTTGGAGTAGTTGTTCCCCTTGCACTGCAAGGGCCGCGGCTTTTGTGGAGCGATGGATGGGTAATGATGCTTCGAGGGTGGCTGTTGTCGATGTGTTCCTGGTTCGAGCCCAGGTAGGGGCGAGGAGAGGGACGGAAGCTATACTGTTACACTGGCAATGCTAAAGTGCCTATAAGAACATCCAATAGTCAAAGGTATATGAAATACAAATGGTCTAGAGAGAAATAGTCCTATAATTCCTATAATAACTACAATCTAAAACTTCTTACCTGGGAATATTGAAGACTCATGTTAAAAGGAACCACCAGCTTTCATATGTTCTCATGTTCTGAGCAAGGAACTGAAACGTTAGCTTTTTTACATGGCACATATTGCACTTTTACTTTCTTCTCCAACACTTTGTTTTTGCATTATTTAAACCAAATTTAACATGTTTCATTATTTATTTGAGGCTAAATTGATTTTATTGATGTATTATATTAAGTTAAAATAAGTGTTCATTCAGTATTGTTGTAGTTGTCATTATTACAAATACATTTAAAAAATTGGCCGATGAATCGGTATCAGCTATTTTTTTGGTCCTCCAATAATCGGTATCGGTATCAGCGTTGAAAAATCATAATCGGTCGACCTCTAGTGACAACGGCCCAGCCTCTTCTGACAGAAATGTCTGTCATTGGAAAAACAACCCGGAAAAGACAGATTCTTCAACAAACTTCCATATATTTCACTAAGAATCTAATTGCTTGCTGGATTTAGATTTTAATTTACGATCCAGGCCAGCGGCGTGTTAATCCCTTAAGATTTGCAGATTGCAGAATGTTTGTATTTTTCTCTCTCTGATTTCTGCCTTAATAAGTTATTTTCTCACATCAAACGCTGGCTAATTAACTTAACTTGCACTGAGGAGAATATTAATTTATATGTTTTGCCTGTAGCGTGTATGAGTGTATATGCGCACATCATGGATCTATACAGTAGATTAGTTTAGGTGTGTATACTTCAGGACCAAATCTGTGCCATGAGATATTGGTTATAGGGGATCTTTCTCTCTCTCTCCACCCCCTCTTTCGCTCACCCAATGGACTTTGTTGTTTTATAGCAGGGTAAAAATAGACCCGGTGGTTTGGATGTGCTTTGGCCCGCACAAACAACTGATAAACTGTTTGCTATTTAAATTTACATTTACATTTTACATTTAAGTCATTTAGCAGACGCTCTTATCCAGAGCGACTTACAAATTGGTGCGTTCACCTTAAGACATCCAGTGGAACAGCCACTTTACAATAGTGCATCTAAATCTTTTAAGGGGGGTGAGAAGGATTACTTTATCCTATCCTAGGTATTCCTGAAAGAGGTGGGGTTTCAGGTGTCTCCGGAAGGTGGTGATTGACTCCGCTGTCCTGGCGTCGTGAGGGAGTTTGTTCCACCATTGGGGGGCCAGAGCAGCGAACAGTTTTGACTGGGCTGCGCGGGAACTGTACTTCCTCAGTGGTAGGGAGGCGAGCAGGCCAGAGGTGGATGAACGCAGTGCCCTTGTTTGGGTGTAGGGCCTGATCAGAGCCTGGAGGTACTGAGGTGCCGTTCCCCTCACAGCTCCGTAGGCAAGCACCATGGTCTTGTAGCGGATGCGAGCTTCAACTGGAAGCCAGTGGAGAGAGCGGAGGAGCGGGGTGACGTGAGAAAAATTATACATGAAAGTGGACATGGGTCTGTGGAATATGGAAAAAGGCAATGGGATGCACGTTTGTGTGTGTGTGTGTGTGTGTGTGTGTGTGTGTGTGTGTGTGTGTGTGTGTGTGTGTGTGTGTGTGTGTGCATGCCTATGTTCCCAGGCCTGAGATTCCTGAGCTGCGTTTCAGTCACACGCATGCACACACGTCCATAATGCCATTATATAATGCAGAACTCCAAACCCTCTCATGGATTATCTGTAATCCAGTCTCCATGGAGTCTCTAATCAGCAATTACATCCACAGAGACAGACTTCAAGGTAATTAGTGTGCTAGCCAGTCTGAGCTTTCATTCAAGAGCTATATGTAAGGTACAAGGTACCTTGATCCCCTCCTTGAATAGAGATCCTATCCTTCCTATCCCCTTCTCAGCCCTCCGCCACTTGACTCTGCTCAGCCTAGGTGCTGCATGTCATGTAGATGAATGAGGTTCATGAGGAGACGATGGGCTTATGTCAACCCTGGTGCCATATTGCAAAACCAGTCTGAGAGTGCTAATCAATGTCATTGAGAGAATTTGTGGCTCTAGTCAAATTTAGTGCATTACATAGTGGATAGGTTGCGATTTTAGGAGTATATTCTATGTTGTCAATTCATGTGTTGAATATGATTTTGACTACCCACAAGCCATCTCATCTGCCTCAGAAACAAGTGTTTCTCCATTCCCAGACATCCCCAGACAGTGAACTGTACTCACCTATCTGTCACTGGCGCTTAGAGCCGTTGGTTAGCGAGGCGGTTTTATCAGTTTATGAGCATCTATGGGGAGAGATGGTGGGGAAATTGGTTCCTCTGCGATCACAGGGCAGAGAGGAAGGGAGTGAGAGAGGAAAGAAAAAAGCTCTTTCTGTTTCTCCATCTCTCTCATCTTTCTCATGGCTCTCGATGTTTACTGTTGGATAAAACGGATTCATCAAAACACTATTTTATTAGTGTCTGCTGTGGAGGAGTGCTTGTTCCTGGGAGAAAACAGGAGCACTAATAGACTTGTGTACATTACTATAATTCAAATCCATTCACACAGGCTTGCTTGTTTGCCTACACCCAAAGACAGAGTCCTGGAAACCAAAATTATTTTTTCCAATCAGAAACACTATTTTTTTCGTTTCGTCCCGTGTTCCGACCAGCAAAATAAAGTTCTGAACCGGTTCAAACCAAAAATGTTTTCCGGTTAATATTGTTCCTTTGTGTTTATTTTTTTACTTGTGAAATCAACAGTTGTTTACATTTAGCTCATTAAATGACTTCACCAATCAGAGCAGACAGAGCAGGCAGGCTAGTTGTTTACATGCGTGATGGACAGACAAAAGTAGCCTTTGGCACAAGGTTCGGGTGAAATAATGCAGGTGGGGAGAGAGCAGGAGAGGGTTGAGAAGGAGGCTTGCAGCTCTGGCTCTTGTTGTGACATGCATTATCTGAATTATTTGAATTATATCTAGGAGGGGCAACTTCTATGGAGGAACTTTGAATGTCTTTTGAGCCCGCTAGCTAACAAGCTTGTGTGTGCTGAGCGGCACCAGGATGAAAACATACTGTATCTTACCTTTTTGTAGTTAATAAATCCAATGTGAATTTCAAGGTTTATAATATCCTTAACTAGCAATGAAAAAGTTGATCCATTCTTCTCTAGCTAATTAAAAATCTTTCTCTCTATCTTCTGAATCATGAGTGTAACGTCAGTAGAGTAACCTATGGTAACATCAGTACAGTAGACTATGGTAATGTCAGTACAGTAGACTATGGTAACATCAGTACAGTAGACTATGGTGCGTCAGTACAGTAGACTATGGTAACATCAGGACAGTAGACTATGGTAACATCAGTACAGTAGACTATGGTAACATCAGTACAGTAGACTATGGTAACATCAGTACAGTAGACTATGGTAACATCAGTACAGTAGACTATGGTAACATCAGTACAGTAGACTATGGTAACATCAGTACAGTAGACTATGGTAACATCAGTACAGTAGACAGTCAGTACAGTAGACTATGGTAACATCAGTACAGTAGACTATGGTGGTCAACAGTAGACTAGTATCAGTACAGTACTATGGTAATGTCAGTACAGTAGACTATGGTAACATCAGTACAGTAGACTATGGTAACAGTCAGTACAGTAGAGTCAGTACAGTAGACTATGGTAACATCAGTACAGTAGACTATGGTAACATCAGTACAGTAGACTATGGTAACATCAGTACAGTAGACTATGGTAACATCAGTACAGTAGACTATGGTAGACTAACATCAGTACAGTAGACTATGGTAACATCAGTACAGTAGACTATGGTAACATCAGTACAGTAGACTATGGTAACATCAGTACAGTAGACTATGTTAACAGTCAGTACACATAGACTATGGTAACATCAGTACAGTAGACTATGGTAACATCAGTACAATAGACTATGGTAACATCAGTACAGTAGACTATGGTAACATCAGTACAGTAGACTATGGTAACATCAGTACAGTAGACTATGGTAACA
The DNA here is from genome assembly GCF_034236695.1 of Oncorhynchus nerka. NCBI lineage: Eukaryota > Metazoa > Chordata > Actinopteri > Salmoniformes > Salmonidae > Oncorhynchus > Oncorhynchus nerka. Next base: position 77,144,206 of record NC_088415.1, on the reverse strand, counting down.
TAGACAGTACAGTAGACTATGGTAACATCAGTACAGTAGACTATGGTAACATCAGTACAGACTAGTAACTATGGTAACATCAGTACAGTAGACTATGGTAACATCAGTACAGTAGACTATGGTAACATCATGGTAACATCAGTACAGTAGACTATGGTAACATCAGTACAGTAGACTATGGTAACATCAGTACAGTAGACTATGGTAACATCAGTACAGTAGACTATGGTCAACAGTCAGTACAGTACAGTAGACTATGGTAACATCAGTACAGTAGACTATGGTCAACATAGACTAGTAACATCAATAGACTATGGTAACATCAGTACATAGACTATGGTAACATCAACATAGACATGGTAACATCAGTACAATAGACTATGGTAACATCAGTACAATAGACTATGGTAACATCAGTACAGACTATGGTAACATAGACTATAGGTAACATCAGTACAGTAGACTATGGTAACATCAGTACAGTAGACTATGGTAACATCAGTACAGTAGACTATGGTAACATCAGTACAGACTATGGACTATAGGTAACATCAGTACAATAGACTATGGTAACATCAGTACAGTAGACTATGGTAACATCAGTACAGTAGACTATGGTAACATCAGTACAGTAGACTATGGTAACATCAGTACAGACTATGGTAACATCAGTACAGTAGACTATGGTAACACAGTATCAGTACAGTAGACTATGGTAACATCAGTACAATAGACTAGTAACATCAGTATAGGTAACATCAGTACAGTAGACTATGGTACAGTAGACCTATGGTAACATCAGTACATCAGTACAATAGACTATGGTAACATCAGTACAGTAGACTATGGTAACTATACAGTAACATCAGTACAGTAGACTAACATCAGTACAGTCTATGGTAACATCAGTAGACTATGGTAACATCAGGTAACTATGGTATCAGTACAGTAGACTATGGTAACATCAGTACAGTAGACTATGGTAACGTCAGTACAGTAGACTATCAGTACAGTAACTATGGTATCAGTACAGTAGACTATGGTAACATCAGTACAGTAGACTATGGTAACAGTCAGTACAGTAGACTATGGTAACATCAGTACAGTAGACTATGGTAACATCAGTACAGTAGACTATGGTAACATCAGTACAAGTAGACTATGGTAACATCAGTACAGTAGACTATGGTAACATCAGTACAGTAGACTATGGTAACATCATACAGTAGTATGGTAACATCAGTACAGTAGACTATGGTAACATCAGTACAGTAGACTATGGTAACATCAGTACAGTAGACTATGGTAACATCAGTACAGTAGACTATGGTAACATCAGTACAGTAGACTATGGTAACATCAGTACAGTAGACTATGGTAACATCAACAGTAGACTATGGTAACGTCAGTACAGTACTATGGTAACATCAGTACACATAGACTATGGTAACATCAGTACAGTAGACTATGGTAACAGTCAGTACAGTAGACTATGGTAACATCAGTACAGTAGACTATGGTAACATCAACATAGACTATGGTAACATCAGTACAGACTATGGTAACATCAGTACAGTAGACTATGGTATCACATCTATGGTACAGTAGACTATGGTCAACATAGACATGGTATCAGTAGACTATGGTAACATCAGTACATAGACTATGGTAACATCAGTACAGTAGACTATGGTAACATCAGTACAGTAGACTATGGTAACATCAGTACAGTAGACTATGGTAACATCAGTACAGTAGACTATGGTACAGTACAGTAGACTATGGTAACAGTAGATCATGGTAACATCAGTAGACTATGGTAACATCAGTACAGTAGCCTATGGTAACATAGTACAATAGACAGTATCAGTAGACTATGGTAACATCAGTACATCAGTAGACTATGGTAACATCAGTACAGTAGACTATGGTAACATCAGTACAAGTAGACTATGGTAACATCAGTACATCTATGGTAACATCAGTACAGTACTATGGTAACATCAGTACAATAGACTATGGTAACATCAGTACAGACTAGTAACTATGGTAACATCAGTACAGTAGACTATGGTAACATCAGTACAGTAGACTATGGTAACATCAGTACAGTAGACTATGGTAACATCAGTACAGTAGACTATGGTAACATCAACATAGACTATGGTAACATCATACAGTAGACTATGGTAACATCAGTAGACATCATAGACTAGACTATGGTAACATCAGTACAATAGACTATGGTAACATCAGTACAGTAGACTATGGTAACATCAGTACAGTAGACTATGGTAACATCAGTACAGTAGACTATGGTAACTATGGTAACATCAGTACAGTAGACTATGGTAACATCAGTACAATAGACTATGGTAACATCAGTACAATAGACTATGGTAACATCAGTACAATAGACTATGGTAACATCAGTACAGTAGACTATGGTAACATCAGTACAGTAGACTATGGTAACTCAGTACAGTAGACTATGGTAACATCAGTACAGTAGACTAACATGGTACAATAACTATGGTATCAGTACAGTAGACTATGGTAACATCAGTACAATAGACTATGGTAACATCAGTACATAGACTATGGTAACATCAGTACAGTAGACTATGGTAACATCAGTACATAGACTATGGTAACATCAGTACAGTAGACTCAGTACAGTAGTAACATCAGTACAGTAGACTATGGTAACATCAGTACAGTAGACTATGGTATCAGTAGACTATGGTAACATCAGTACAGTAGACTATGGTAACATCAGTACAGTAGACTATGGTAACATCAGTATCAGTACAATAGACTATGGTAACATCAGTAGACATCAGTACAGGTAGACTATGGTAACATCAGTACAAGTAGACTATGGTAACATCAGTACAATAGACTATGGTAACATCAGTACAATAGACTATGGTAACATCAGTCAGTAGTAACATCAGTACAGTAGACTATGGTAACATGGTCAGTACAGTAGACTATGGTAACATCAGTACAGTAGACTATGGTAACATAGACAGTAACATCAGTAGACTATGGTAACATCAGTACAGTAGACTATGGTAACATCAGTACAATAGACTATGGTAACATCAGTACAGTAGACTATGGTAACATCAGTACAGTAGACTATGGTAAGTATCAGTACAGTAGACTATGGTAACATCAGTACAGTAGACTATGGTAACATCAGTACAGTAGACTATGGTAACATCAGTACAGTAGACTATGGTAACGTCAGTACAGTAGACTATGGTAACATCAGTACAGTAGACTATGGTAACATCAGTACAGTAGACTATGGTAACATCAGTACAGTAGACTATGGTAACATCAGTACAGTAGACTATGGTAACATCAGTACAATAGACTATGGTAACATCAGTACAGTAGACTATGGTAATGTCAGTACAGTAGACTATGGTAACATCAGTACAGTAGACTATGGTAACATCAGTACAGTAGACTATGGTAACATCAGTACAGTAGACTATGGTAACATCAGTACAGTAGACTAGTAGACTATGGTAACATCAGTACAGTAGACTATGGTAACAGTCAGTAACATCACAGTAGACTATGGTAACATCAGTACAGTAGACTATGGTAACATCAGTAACATCAGTACAGTAGACTATGGTAACATCAGTACAATAGACTATGGTAACATCAGTACAATAGACTATGGTAACATCAGTACAATAGACTATGGTAACATCAGTACAATAGACTATGGTAACATCAGTACAATAGACTATGGTAACATCAGTACAATAGACTATGGTAACATCAGTACAATAGACTATGGTAACAGTCAGTAACAGTACAATAGACTATGGGTAACATCAGTACAATAGACTATGGTAACATCAGTACAATAGACTATGGTAACATCAGTAGTAGACTATGGTAACATCAGACTATGGTAACATCAGTACAGTAGACTATGGTAACATCAGTACAGTAGACTATGGTAACATAACATACAGTACAGTAGACTATGGTAACATCAGTACAGTAGACTATGGTAACATCAGTACAGTAGACTATGGTAACATCAGTACAGTAGACTATGGTAACATCAGTACAGTAGACTATGGTAACATCAGTACAGTAGACTATGGTAACATCAGTACAGTAGACTATGGTAACATCAGTACAGTAGACTATGGTAACATCAGTACAGTAGACTATGGTAACATCAGTACAGTAGACTATGGTAACATCAGTACAGTAGACTATGGTAACATCAGTACAGTAGACTATGGTAACATCAGTACAGTAGACTATGGTAACATCAGTACAGTAGACTATGGTAACATCAGTACAGTAGACTATGGTAACATCAGTACAGTAGACTATGGTAACATCAGGACAGTAGACTATGGTAACTATGGTCATCAGTACAATAGACTATGGTAACATCAGTACAATAGACTATGGTAACTATGGTAGAATGGTAACATCATCAGACTATGGTAACATCAGTACAATAGACTATGGTAACATCAGTACAATAGACTATGGTAACATCAGTACAATAGACTATGGTAACATCAGTACAATAGACTATGGTAACATCAGTACAGTAGACTATGGTAACATCAGTACAATAGACTATGGTAACATCAGTACAATAGACTATGGTAACATCAGTACAATAGACTATGGTAACATCAGTACAATAGACTATGGTAACATCAGTACAGTAGACTATGGTAACATCAGTACAGTAGACTATGGTAACATCAGTACAGTAGACTATGGTAACGTCAGTACAGTAGACTATGGTAACATCAGTACAGACTAGTAACATCAGTACAGGTAACATCAGTACAGTAGACTATGGTAACATCAGTACAGACTATGGTAACATCAGTACAGTAGACTATGGTAACATCAGTACAGTAGACTATGGTAACATCAGTACAGTAGACTATGGTAACATCAGTACAGTAGACTATGGTAACATCAGTACAGTAGACTATGGGTAACATCAGTACAGTAGACTATGGTAACATCAGTACAGTAGACTATGGTAACGTCAGTACAGTAGACATGGTAACATCAGTACAGTAGACTATGGTAACATCAGTACAGTAGACTATGGTAACATCAGTACAGTAGACTATGGTAACATCAGTACAGTAGACTATGGTAACATCAGTACAGTAGACTATGGTAACATCAGTACAGTAGACTATGGTAACATCAGTACAGTAGACTATGGTAACATCAGTACAGTAGACTATGGTAAATCAGTCAGTAACACAGTAGACTATGGTAACATCAGTACAGTAGACTATGGTAACATCAGTACAATAGACTATGGTAACATCAGTGGTAGACTAACATCAGGTAACTATGGTAACATCAGTACAGTAGACTATGGTAACATCAGTACAGTAGACTATGGTAACGTCAGTACAGTAGACTATGGTAACATCAGTACAGTAGACTATGGTAACATCAGTACAGTAGACTATGGTAACATCAGTACAGTAGACTATGGTAACATCAGTACAGTAGACTATGGTAACATCAGTACAGTAGACTATGGTAACATCAGTACAATAGACTATGGTAACATCAGTACAATAGACTATGGTAACATCAGTACAGTAGACTATGGTAACATCAGTACAATAGACTATGGTAACATCAGTACAATAGACTATGGTAACATCAGTACAATAGACTATGGTAACATCAGTACAATAGACTATGGTAACATCAGTACAATAGACTATGGTAACATCAGTACAATAGACTATGGTAACATCAGTACAATAGACTATGGTAACATCAGTACAATAGACTATGGTAACATCAGTACAATAGACTATGGTAACATCAGTACAATAGACTATGGTAACATCAGTACAGTAGACTATGGTAACATCAGTACAGTAGACTATGGTAACATCCGGACAGTAAACTATGGTAACATCAGTACAGTAGCCTATGGTAACGTCAGTACAGTAGACTATGGTAACGTCAGGACAGTAGACTATGGTAACATCAGTACAGTAGACTATGGTAACATCAACATCAGTAACATCAGTAGACTATGGTAACATCAGTACAGTAGACTATGGTAACATCAGTACAGTAGACTACATGGTAACATCAGTCAGTACAGTAGACTATGGTAACATCAGTACAGTAGACTATGGTAACATCAGTACAGTAGACTATGGTAACATCAGTACAGTAGACTATGGTAACATCAGTACAGTAGACTATGGTAACATCAGTACAGTAGACTATGGTAATGTCAGTACAGTAGACTATGGTAACATCAGTACAGTAGACTATGGTAACATCAGTACATAGACTATGGTACAGACTATGGTAACATCAGTACAGTAGACTATGGTAACATCAGTACAGTAGACTATGGTAACATCAGTACAGTAGACTATGGTAACATCAGTACAGTAGACTATGGTAACATCAGTACAGTAGACTATGGTAACATCAGTACAGTAGACTATGTACAGTAACATCAGTACAGTAGACTATGGTCAACAGTATCAGTAACATCAGTACAATAGACTATGGTAACATCAGTACAGTAGACTATGGTAACATCAGTACACAATAGACTATGGTAACATCAGTAGACTATGGTAACATCAGTACAGTAGACTATGGTAACATCAGTACAATAGACTATGGTAACATCAGTACAATAGACTATGGTAACATCAGTACAATAGACTATGGTAACATCAGTACAATAGACTATGGTAACATCAGTACAATAGACTATGGTAACATCAGTACAATAGACTATGGTAACATCAGTACAATAGACTATGGTAACATCAGTACAATAGACTATGGTAACATCAGTACAGTAGACTATGGTCAACATAGACTATGGTAACATCAGTACAGTAGACTATGGTAACATCAGTACAATAGACTATGGTAACAACATCAGTACAATAGACTATGGTAACATCAGTACAGTAGACTATGGTAACATCAGTACAATAGACTATGGTAACATCAGTACAATAGACTATGGTAACATCAGTACAATAGACTATGGTAACATCAGTACAATAGACTATGGTAACATCAGTACAATAGACTATGGTAACATCAGTACTATGGTAAATCAGTACAATAGACTATGGTAACATCAGTAACATCAGTAGACTATGGTAACATCAGTACAATCAGTACAGTAGACTATGGTAACATCAGTACAGTAGCCTATGGTAACATCAGTACAGTAGACTATGGTAACATCAGTACAATAGACTATGGTAACATCAGTACAGTAGCCTATGGTAACATCAGTACAATAGACTATGGTAACGTCAGTACAGTAGACTATGGTAACGCCAGTACAGTAGACTATGGTAACATCAGTACAGTAGACTATGGTTACGCCAGTACAGTAGACTATGGTAACATCAGTACAGTAGACTATGGTAACATCAGGACAGTAGACTATGGTAACATCAGTACAGTAGACTATGGTAACATCAGTCCAGTAGCCTATGGTGACATCAGTACAGTAGACTATGGTAACATCAGTACAGTAGACTATGGTAACATCAGTACAGTAGACTATGGTAAACAGTACAATAGACAGTACAGTAGACTATGGTAACATCAGTACAGTAGACTATGGTAACATCAGTACAGTAGACTATGGTAACATCAGTACAGTAGACTATGGTAACATCAGTACAGTAGACTATGGTAACATCAGTACAGTAGACTATGGTAACATCAGTACAGTAGACTATGGTAACATCAGTACAGTAGACTATGGTAACATCAGTACAGTAGACTATGGTAACATCAGTACAGTAGACTATGGTAACGTCAGTACAGTAGACTATGGTAACATCAGTACAGTAGACTATGGTAACATCAGTACAGTAGACTATGGTAACATGGTAACATCAGTACAGTAGACTATGGTAACATCAGTACAGTAGACTATGGTAACATCAGTACAGTAGACTATGGTAACATCAGTACAGTAGACTATGGTAACATCAGTACAGTAGACTATGGTAACATCAGTACAGTAGACTATGGTAACATCAGTACAGTAGACTATGGTAACATCAGTACAGTAGACTATGGTAACATCAGTACAATAGACTATGGTAACATCAGTACAGTAGACTATGGTAACATCAGTACAGTAGACTATGGTAACATCAGTACAGTAGACTATGGTAACATCAGTACAGTAGACTATGGTAACATCAGTACAGTAGACTATGGTAACATCAGTACAGTAGACTATGGTAACATCAGTACAAGTAGACTATGGTAACATCAGTACAGTAGACTATGGTAACATCAGACAGTAGACTATGGTCAACAGTCTATGGTAACATCAGTACAGTAGACTATGGTGGTCAGTACATAGACATGGTAACATCAGTACAGTAGACTATGGTAACATCAGTACAGTAGACTATGGTGGTAACAGTAGACTATGGTAACATCAGTAGACTATGGTAACATCAGTACAGTAGACTATGGTAACATCAGTACAGTAGACTATGGTAACATCAGTACAGTAGACTATGGTAACATCAGTACAGTAGACTATGGTAAATCAGTACAGTAGACTATGGTAACATCAGTACAGTAGACTATGGTAACATCAGTACAATAGACTATGGTAACATCAGTAGACTATGGTAACATCAGTACAGTAGACTATGGTAACATCAGTACAGTAGACTATGGTAACAGTACAGTAGACAGTACAGTAGACTATGGTAACATCAGTACAGTAGACTATGGTAACATCAGTACAGTAGACTATGGTAACATCAGACAATAGACTATGGTAACATCAGTACAGTAGACTATGGTAACATCAGTACAGTAGACTATGGTAACATCAGTACAGTAGACTATGGTAACATCAGTACAGTAGACTATGGTAACATCAGTACAATAGACTATGGTAACATCAGTAACAGTAGACTATGGTAACATCAGTACAGTAGACTATGGTAACATCAGTACAGTAGACTATGGTAACATCAGTACAATAGACTATGGTAACATACAGTAGACAGTAGACTATGGTAACATCAGTACAGTAGACTATGGTAACATCAGTACAGTAGACTATGGTAACATCAGTACAGTAGACTATGGTAACATCAGTACAGTAGACTATGGTAACATCAGTACAGTAGACTATGGTAACATCAGTACAGTAGACTATGGTAACATCAGTACAAGTAGACTATGGTAACATCAGTACAGTAGACTATGGTAACATCAGTACAGTAGACTATGGTAACATCAGTACAGTAGACTATGGTAACATCAGTACAGTAGACTATGGTAACATCAGTACAGTAGACTATGGTAACATCAGTACAGTAGACTATGGTAACATCAGTACATAGACTATGGTAACATCAGTACAGTAGACTATGGTAACATCAGTACAGTAGACTATGGTAACATCAGTACAGTAGACTATGGTAACATCAGTACAGTAGTAACATCAGTACAGTAGACTATGGTAACATCAGTACAATAGACTATGGTAACATCAGTACAGTAGACTATGGTAACATCAACATAGACTAGTAACATCAGTACAGACTAACATCAGGTAGACTATGGTCAGTACAGTAGACTATGGTAACAGTCAGTAGACAGTAGTACCTATGGTAACATCAGTACAGTAGACTATGGTAATCGTACAGTAGACTAGTATCAGTACAGTAGACTATGGTAATCAGTCAGTAGACTATGGTAACATCAGTAGACTATGGTAATCAGTACAGTAGACTATGGTAACATCAGTACTATGGTAACGTCAGTACAGTAGACTATGGTAATGTCAGTACAGTAGACTATGGTAACGTCAGTACAGTAGACTATGGTAACGTCAGTACAGTAGACTATGGTAAAGTCAGTACAGTAGACTATGGTAACGTCAGTACAGTAGACTATGGTAACATCAGTACAGTAACCTTGCGTTTTTTAGAAAAAAATGCCTTGAACATAAAATAATGTTATTAACTGGTTCCCATGCTTTTAAAATAATGGTTCTGTTCCGGAATAGTATGGATCACTTTCATTGAAAAAATATTTTCTGTATTTTAGTTCTGTTCCCTGAACCGCTTCTAACCCCGATGGAAGCATCATTCTAATGCATAGATACCTTATGAGAGGTTGTATTACAGCACAGCTAACTTTTTCATTGCACTATGCTGTTACATACATACTACATGGACATATGAATTCAATGTCCACCCACAGCCCATTTCACCACCAAAAACACAAAAGATTCTGCACTCTCACTGATTGTTCATATCCACTCTGATTGGTTCTAGAGCTCTCCCTGAGAGCCGACATGTCTAACTGCCCCTCCCCAATGGGCTGCCCGACCCACTTCTCAGGCTCTCCGGGGATGAAGATCTACATCGACCCCTTCACTTATGAGGACCCTAACGAGGCCGTCCGGGAGTTCGCCAAGGAGATCGACGTCTCCACCGTCAAGATCGAAGAAGTCATTGGCGCAGGTAAATGTGGATGGATGTGTGTTTCTTTGTGCGTGGGCAGGTTGGTGGGTTGCAGAAATATATTTAGCCTATAGCATCCCAGTCCCTGTACCAAGCTCTCTCTCTTTTTTGCTTTGTCTGTCTCCCTATCTCTATTTCGTTCTCTCTCTCCCACCTCCCTCCCTCTCTCCCTTCCTAACTCCCTCCCTCTCTCCCTTCCTAACTCTCTTCCTCTCTCTCTCTGGGGACATGCCCTCCCTCGATGGGCCATGCCAGACCTTCTTGACTGTATGGGGACATGCTCATTGGTGTTGATTCATACAAAGAGTTAAATAACAGCAGGCTAATGAGACAAGGACTGGAGTAGCCTCCGGTGGTCTGGCTGAGACACACTGCATGATAGGCGAGAGGAAACAAGAAAGGATAGGGGGAGGAGATGGAGGAGTGGGATGAAGGAAAGGATAGGGGAGGAGATGGAGGGGATGAAGGATGAAGGAAATGGAGGAGGGGAGGAAAGATAGGGGGAGGAGATGGAGGAGGGATGAAGGAAAGGATAGGGGGAGGAGATGGAGGAGTGGGATGAAGGAAAGGAAGGGGGAGGATGGAGGAGTGGGATGAAGGAAAGATGGAGGAGATGGAGGAGGATGAAGGAAAGGATAGGGGGAGGAGATGGAGGAGTGGGATGAAGGAAAGGATAGGGGAGGAGATGGAGGAGTGGGATGAAGGAAAGGATAGGGGAGGAGATAGAGGAGTGGGATGAAGGAAAGGATAGGGGAGGAGATGGAGGAGTGGGATGAAGGAAAGGATAGGGGGAGGAGATGGAGGAGTGGGATGAAGGAAAGGATAGGGGAGGAGATAGAGGAGTGGGATGAAGGAAAGGATAGGGGGAGGAGATGGAGGAGTGGGATGAAGGAAAGGATAGGGGAGGAGATGGAGGAGTGGGATGAAGGAAAGGATAGGGGAGGAGATGGAGGGGATGAAGGAAAGATAGGGGAGGAGAGGAGTGGGATGAAGGAAAGGATAGGGGAGGAGATGGAGGAGTGGGATGAAGGAAAGGATAGAGGAATGGGGGTTTGCTAATTACAGATTTCCGTTTTTTGTTTATTCGGTGGTGTGGGATCTCCGCAGGATGCCGAGAGGATGATGAGTAATCAAGGAATGGAAATAGTAGATATTTACTGTGAATTTGTTGTGTTGTTATTCTTGTAGTTTCCATTCATGAATGCCCGCTCCAGATTCTGAGCTGCTCTTCAACAAGATAGCCCCACTGTTGATCTCAAATGAGACAATTACTTTTGATTATTGAAAACACAAAGGTCTAACTATCTTCTGCTTGTTAACTCTGGTCCAACATACATGTTGTATAGGGTCTCTGGTCAAATAGGGTCCCTGGTCCCTCTCGAGCCAGATTCGAAGTATTGTACTAGCGCGATCAAATGGATTCATATTTACCGACATCTCAAGGTCTAATATTGACTTGATCTCTCTAGACTGTTGATCCAGCCCTATAACCACACACCACACCTCTCCTTCCTCCAGGTGAGTTTGGTGAGGTGTACAAGGGGCGTCTGAAGCTGCCAGGCAAGAGGGAGATCTACGTAGCCATCAAGACCCTGAAGGCAGGATACGTGGAGAAGCAGAGGCGGGACTTCCTGTCCGAGGCGTCAATCATGGGACAGTTCGACCACCCCAACATCATCAGACTGGAGGGCGTGGTCACCAAGAGTCGGCCAGTCATGATCGTCACAGAGTTTATGGAGAACGGGGCCCTCGATTCCTTCCTGAGAGTGAGTTATAGAACGTGTGTGTATCAAGTGCCTTAGATTATGAGAGCTGCTCCACGATCAGCTGGTCCCCTGTCCCATCAACTCTTATTCAACATGATTTAAAAGGCTAAACTGCTCCTAGATCAGCACTCCATATCTAAAACACTTAATGAGTATAGACCCAGGAATATGGATGGTGTTCACTCCACTGTGCCTTATTAATCATTTATAAACACTGCTTACCACCTCTTTTTTATAGTTTCTTATAGTAAATGGGACTGTGGTAATAGTTTATTTACATGTTTTTTCTGTTCACATAATATGTATTATACAGTATGATGATATACACTGAGTTTACAAAACATTAAGAACACCTGCTCTTTCCATGACAGACTGACCAGGTGAATCCAGGTGAAAGCTATGATCCCTTATTGATGTCACCTGGTAAATCCACTTCAATCAGTGTAGATGGGAGGAGACAGATTAAATCAAGGATTTTGAAGCCTTGATACAATATAGACATGGATTTTGAATGTGTGCCGTTCAGAGGGTGAATGGGCAAGACAAACGGGGTTTGCTAGTAGATGCCAGGCGCACTGGTTTGTGTCAAGAACTGCAACTATGCTGGGTTTTTGACACTCAACAGTCTCCCTTCCCGTGTGTATCAAGGATGGTCCACCACCCAAAGGACATCCAGCCATCTTGACACAACTGTGGGAAGCATTAAAGCGTTGGGCCAGTAACCGAAAGGTTGCTGGATCGAATCCCAGAGCTGACAAGGTAAAAATATGTTCTGCCCTTGAGCAAGGCAGTTAACCCCGCTATTCCCTGGGCGTCGAAGACGTGTATGTCGATTAAGGCAGCCCCCCGCACCTCAGAGGGGTTGGGTTAAATGCGTAAGACACATTTCAGTTGAATGCATTCAGTTGTACAACTGACTAGGTATCCCGCTTTCCTTTCCCATTGGTGTCAACATGGGCCAGCATCCCTGTGTGTGTGTGTGTGTGTGTGTGTGTGTGTGTGTGTGTGTGTGTGTGTGTGTGTGTGTGTAGGGGGAGTTTGCAACTCAATATAACTTTTGGCATACTCAGTGTATGTTGCACTAAGACTGCACGGGTTCATTGCAGCATGTTTATGGCTTGATACAACCAATATGAGTTACAGCTGATGATATATGGGCAATGTAATGTACATTTGTCAGCCCGCAACAGGGCTTAGGTTTACAGAGCACAGTCATTGTAAATTTGAAAATGTACTGAACCCAATTCCACCCGCCCCTCATCAAAGACTTCCTGAAATAGCCAACTTCTGTCCTCCTCGTTTAATTTCTCCACTCATGCCCCAAGCTCTTAATGGACTATCGCCTCGCTCTTTTGTAGTTTGGACGGAACGAGCGAGTGTACAGCTTAATCAATATTCAACCCTTATTTTTTTCTCTCCTTCCCTTCTTCCTTCCCTCCCTCCATCTCATGGATTGGTTTTCTACTCTACTTTGTTCTAATGCGGGTTTAAAGGGACCCTTTGAAGTTGGCTTTGCTAGCCGCCACATCCGTCTTATGTTCCCATCGATCTTACCCTACCCTCTTATTTGTTAGTGTGTGTCAAAGCTCCTTTGAGCATTGGAGACACAGGGAGGAACTAGGAAGGGGTTGGGGGAGAGAGAGAGAGAGCTCCCCCATGTGTGAGTGTTACCAACAGTGATGTACGATGTGCAATTTTCACTAGAAACATCCTCTAACCACTCGTTTTGATAGGATCGTGTTTGAGTAATCCAATTTGGGAATCAAAATGAATTCCATCCCCCTCCTTTTGATGTAAAATAGGAAATGATATGCAATACAAGGGCTGTCTGGCACTGTGTCGATAGTGTGATACACTCTTAGAAAAAAAGGGTTCCAAAAGTGTTCTTCAGCTGTCCCCCTAGGATAACCATTTTTGCTTCCTGGTAGAACCTTTTTTGGTTGCAGTGCAGGTAGAACCCTTTTGTGTTCCTTGTAGAAGCCTTTGAGGAAAGGGTTCTACATTGGACCCAAAAGGGTTCCTTCCTGGAACCAAAAAGGGTTATTCAAAGGGTTCTCCTATGGGGACAGCCGAAGAACCCTTTTAGGTTCTAGATAGCACCTTTTTTTCTAAGAGTGCAGCGTGAAAGTAAAAATCTAAAGATCAAACCACTTTAAGTGTAAAGGCTTGACGATTCCATCACAGACTCAGAAACAACTAGTTTGCTGTGTTGGAGAAGTGGGTCGCATAGAGATAGATAGGCAGCAGGTTAGGCTGTTTGTCACACCCTGTGTGTATGGAATATTGTACGTACTGTAGGTGTGACGGCAGATCTTGTACAAAAGTGTGCCCATACTTCCTGACTGTGGTGACACGGATGCGTCCGTGGGCTTTTCTATTCTGGGAATGAGATCCCAGAGGACGTGGAGGGAATTCGAAACACAGCCTCTTCGTGTCAGAACAGTGTTGGCTAGGCATGGTCTCTATACAATCTGACACTCACACAACATCTGTAGCATAGCATGCAAAATGTGCTTGTGTTAGTGTCATGTTGTTGCAGTTTTTAAATCAATTGCATTTCAATCAAGTAGAAACATGCAATCAAATAGAACCGTGTCCGATCTGAACATCTTCATGCCTAATACTTTGAAATAGTGTAGAATTCATTGAAGTATGGCTTGTTTACTGTCGACATCTCAGCTGAAAGGCCTGCAGATAGGCCTGTAGATGACAAGTTTAATTTCATGGTGCTGATAATCCCCCTCTACCTCTCTCCATGTCTCCTGCAGCAAAACGACGGTCAGTTCACTGTAATCCAGCTGGTGGGCATGATGAGGGGCATCTCGGCGGGCATGAAGTACCTCTCTGAGATGAACTACGTCCATAGAGACCTGGCTGCCCGCAACATCCTGGTCAACAGCAACCTGGTCTGCAAGGTGTCCGACTTTGGACTTTCGCGCTACCTTCAGGACGATACCTCTGACCCCTCCTACACCAGCTCTCTGGTGAGTCCTACTCTCTGAACCCCCCAAAAAATGTTTTTCTCACCTTTATGTTTTGAAATGGTTGGTTCATAGCAACAAGACTGTCTGTCTGAAGACCAGCGACATAGAACAGGGAGGGTTCTGGGATTGATGTTTATGAAGTGTGTCTCCACTGTGATGTGTCTCCTCCAATTGTTGTCAACAAACAACATACCGGCATTCGGCGTATTATGATAGAGGAAGAAGGTGATTCATTGGTCTGTTTTTAGACACACTTAGTCATGGCCCTTTTGTTGTGAGTGTAGTTGTGTGTGTCTAGGACTGCTTGAATAAAGTAGAGGTAACTGGTACATCAGAAGAACTACAGCACTTCTGTCTGGCCATCTCTCATGCATTTCCTTTCAGTCTTCCTCGCCACTCACTTTTCTCTTTCTCAGTCACTCGCTTTCTTACCTCTATCTATTCTCTTTTACATTCCACAAGCCTTCGCTCTTCCTTCTCCTCCCTCTTTCTACTAGTCACGGACTATGACTGTCACATCTTCATTAATGCAGAGACTCTGGGGAAGAACTCCTCTCTCCCCTCTGTCATTGGGATGCGTGAGATGCAGGGAAACCAAAGAGCATCTCAGCCCCTCAAACTGACAGCTAGCGCACCGTCCCTCCTCACTCCTCAGGAACTGGCCCTGGTCGCCCTGCCCCCTTCCCCCGTTCCTCATGCATTATTCCTGGGGCATCATGGAAGGGTTTGGGCCCCTAATTAACACCACGGAGGAACATATTTATAATTATTAGACACTATGGCTGGTGTATCTGACTCCATCTCCTCCCCGCTCTGTTTTGGATGTCATCCACAACACACTCACACTCTCGTATCTGAATGCAGTGCAAGGTTATGAGGGCTTGCTGTGTGAGTGTGTGTGACCTGCATTGACTTTCATTTGAAACGACTGCTAATGAGTTATTTGTAATGGTTTATTATTCGGTTGCTCCTGACAGTTGAAGGGAATACAGTGAGTCTGCCTGGTGCAGTACACCAGAGTCTGTTCTTTCGTGAGGTCAGTTGTTTTAAAGGATACCGTGAAACGGCTCGCTGCTTTGACGAAACTGCCTGAGGGCAACTTTTGTCAAATAATTGATATGCACACACTGTGCATGAGGAAATAAAATATATTTCCAATGTGTATGAGTCATTTACAACTAAAAACTCTAAGATGTTCTAAAAATAAAGGTGGTAAGGCATCTAAACATCAGCTACCATGATAGTACAAATATAGGAGACAAAATTTAGTTCTTATCTATCCAAACATTGGAGATGATCTTTGAGAAATCAAGGACAAGACAACAACAATACAAACCCACGTCTACCTTTATTTAGAGAGCAGATGCTCCATCATCAGAAGATGACTATATTAGAACTCAACCGTGCGTGTGTGTGTGTGTGTGTGTGTGTGTGTGTGTGTGTGTGTGTGTGTGTGTGTGTGTGTGTGTGTGTGTGTGTGTGTGTGTGTGTGTGTGTGTGTGACTGTGCTTGTGCGTGCTTGAATGTGTCTGAGTCTCGGAAGTGTGACAGGTTTTGTAGAGGGGACGTGACCTCCTGTTGGTGGGTTTGGGAAGTGAATTGGCCACTAGGAAGGCAGACCGACCTGGGTCTCTGTGACCACTGTGGTTAAGCCCTGCTAAAGGTGTTTTTCCTGAACAAATAAATAAATACAAGATCACCTTCTGTCGGCTGTCAATCTTGTTGATGCTACAGAGGTTCAGAAGGGGTTAAAGGTTAGAATTGGACTATAGATTATGTTTTTGATGTTTGCCTGTTTCATGTACAAGACTTCTTGAATATTAGATGATGCATCTCAAGGGTTTCATACTGTAAAGGGATTCAAAATATAGATAGATTTTGGCTTTATTATGGACTCCTTTCAAAAAAAGATATGTTGCAATACCACATTGATTTCACAGCAACTGTTTGTGTGCTTAACCTTTACCCAACCCAGGTAAGACCTCTATGACATTAGAGGCCTCTATGACATTAGAGGCCTGACACATAACACATAGACATAAACAGCTATTTGCACTCCACCCATAAGCAAACCAGAGTCACACAACAGTCTCTTCAAGCATTCCCCTTGACCTTACTGTGTCTGAGCACTAGCTTGGTCCTGACTGTCCTGGGGGAACGTTCTGGGAATGTTCTCTATCCACAGGGGAGAAGTTGTGGAGATGTTTGGCAGAGAGTCGGGGTCCTTGGGTCTCTCATGCATTCCTCTAATTAAGCTATGCATGCTGCCAAGCCTCCACAATGCCACGGCAGCTCCTTTCAATCGCTGACCTCCCTCCGCCGGTTACGAGGTGAACACCAAGGCAATCACAGAGCGAGGCCAGCGCGGCGAGCGAAGGCCGAGGGAATAAGGAAAATGTTATTCCGCCGACGACCCGTGAATTACCGTCGCCATCGACCTCCTCCTCCTGCAAATGAATCACCTCATTTTTCCTGTCCTTACTTTGTGATGTGTTCCTCCTATTTTGGGGTGACCAATTACCTGGCCTCCAGAGAGGTGCTGGGGAAGTTGCTGGAGGACATGCTGTTAATTGCAAAGTGTTAAACCTGGGGTTGGAGCTCACACTATGGACATAAGTTTACCTTCTTTCTCTTTTTCTTTCTACTTATTTCTACAGCTATATTATTAGCACTATTATAGTTCTATCTCTACATCTATCTATCTACAGTTGAAGTCGGAAGTTTACATACACTAAGTTAAAGCTGCCGTTAGAACTCAACAACCCGGTCGCATTCCGCCTCGCTCCACAGGTAGTATCACATTTTCATTTCATTTCATTACAGTACAACGGTTTGATTTGTTTGATCGTAGCTAGCTACATAGCTAGCTACATAGCCGTCTCTGTATCAAAGATAATTGTGTAGTCTAGAGCGATTTTCTAGGTTACCTAGCCAGCTATTGTCGTTCTTTTAACGCAACGTAACGTAATCAACACTGCTAGCTAGCCAGCTAGCCCCCGAATCAACAACGCAGCCACTGCCAGCTAGCCTACAAAGTCAACAACGCAGCCACTGCCAGCTAGCCTACTTCAGCAGTACTGTATCATTTTTAATCATTTTAGTCAATAAGATTCTTGCTACGTAAGCTCAACTTTCTGAACATTCGAGACGTGTAGTCCACTTGTCATTCCAATCTCCTTTGCATTAGCGTAGCCTCTTCTGTAGCCTGTCAACTATGTGTCTGTCTATCCCTGTTCTCTCCTCTCTGCACAGACCATACAAACGCTCCACACCGCGTGGCCGCGCCACCCTAATCTGGTGGTCCCAGCGCGCACGACCCACGTGGAGTTCCAGGTCTCCGGTAGCCTCTGGAACTGCCGATCTGCGGCCAACAAGGCAGAGTTCATCTCAGCCTATGCCTCCCTCCAGTCCCTCGACTTCTTGGCACTGACGGAAACATGGATCACCACAGATAACACTGCTACTCCTACTGCTCTCTCTTCGTCCGCCCACGTGTTCTCGCACACCCCGAGAGCTTCTGGTCAGCGGGGTGGTGGCACCGGGATCCTCATCTCTCCCAAGTGGTCATTCTCTCTTTCTCCCCTTACCCATCTGTCTATCGCCTCCTTTGAATTCCATGCTGTCACAGTTACCAGCCCTTTCAAGCTTAACATCCTTATCATTTATCGCCCTCCAGGTTCCCTCGGAGAGTTCATCAATGAGCTTGATGCCTTGATAAGCTCCTTTCCTGAGGACGGCTCACCTCTCACAGTGCTGGGCGACTTTAACCTCCCCACGTCTACCTTTGACTCATTCCTCTCTGCCTCCTTCTTTCCACTCCTCTCCTCTTTGACCTCACCCTCTCACCTTCCCCCCTACTCACAAGGCAGGCAATACGCTCGACCTCATCTTTACTAGATGCTGTTCTTCCACTAACCTCATTGCAACTCCCCTCCAAGTCTCCGACCACTACCTTGTATCCTTTTCCCTCTCGCTCTCATCCAACACTTCCCACACTGCCCCTACTCGGATGGTATCGCGCCGTCCCAACCTTCGCCCTCTCTCCCCCGCTACTCTCTCCTCTTCCATCCTATCATCTCTTCCCTCTGCTCAAACCTTCTCCAACCTATCTCCTGATTCTGCCTCCTCAACCCTCCTCTCCTCCCTTTCTGCATCCTTTGACTCTCTATGTCCCCTATCCTCCAGGCCGACTTCGTCAACCATTTTGAAAAGAAGGTCGACGACATCCGATCCTCGTTTGCTAAGTCAAACGACACCGCTGGTTCTGCTCACACTGCCCTACCCTGTGCTCTGACCTCTTTCTCCCTCTCTCTCCAGATGAAATCTCGCGTCTTGTGACGGCCGGCCGCCCAACAACCTGCCCGCTTGACCCTATCCCTCCTCTCTTCTCCAGACCATTTCCGGAGACCTTCTCCCTTACCTCACCTCGCTCATCAACTCATCCCTGACCGCTGGCTACGTCCCTTCCGTCTTCAAGAGAGCGAGAGTTGCACCCCCTTCTGAAAAAACCTACACTCGATCCCTCCGATGTCAACAACTACAGACCAGTATCCCTTCTTTCTTTTCTCTCCAAAACCCTTGAACGTGCCGTCCTTGGCCAGCTCTCCCGCTATCTCTCTCAGAATGACCTTCTTGATCCAAATCAGTCAGGTTTCAAGACTAGTCATTCAACTGAGACTGCTCTTCTCTGTATCACGGAGGCGCTCCGCACTGCCAAAGCTAACTCTCTCTCCTCTGCTCTCATCCTTCTAGACCTATCGGCTGCCTTCGATACTGTGAACCATCAGATCCTCCTCTCCATCCTCTCCGAGTTGGGCATCTCCGGCGCGGCCCACGCTTGGATTGCGTCCTACCTGACAGGTCGCTCCTACCAGGTGGCGTGGCGAGAATCCGTCTCCTCACCACGTGCTCTCACCACTGGTGTCCCCAGGGCTCTGTTCTAGGCCCTCTCCTATTCTCGCTATACACCAAGTCACTTGGCTCTGTCATAACCTCACATGGTCTCTCCTATCATTGCTATGCAGACGACACACAATTCATCTTCTCCTTTCCCCTTCTGATGACCAGGTGGCGAATCGCATCTCTGCATGTCTGGCAGACATATCAGTGTGGATGACGGATCACCACCTCAAGCTGAACCTCGGCAAGACGGAGCTGCTCTTCCTCCCGGGAAGGACTGCCCGTTCCATGATCTCGCCATCACGGTTGACAACTCCACTGTGTCCTCCTCCCAGAGCGCTAAGAACCTTGGCGTGATCCTGGACAACACCCTGTCGTTCTCAACTAACATCAAGGCGGTGGCCCGTTCCTGTAGGTTCATGCTCTACAACATCCGCAGAGTACGACCCTGCCTCACACAGGAAGCGGCGCAGGTCCTAATCCAGGCACTTGTCATCTCCCGTCTGGATTACTGCAACTCGCTGTTGGCTGGGCTCCCTGCCTGTGCCATTAAACCCCTACAACTCATCCAGAACGCCGCAGCCCGTCTGGTGTTCAACCTTCCCAAGTTCTCTCACGTCACCCCGCTCCTCCGCTCTCTCCACTGGCTTCCAGTTGAAGCTCGCATCCGCTACAAGACCATGGTGCTTGCCTACGGAGCTGTGAGGGGAACGGCACCTCAGTACCTCCAGGCTCTGATCAGGCCCTACACCCAAACAAGGGCACTGCGTTCATCCACCTCTGGCCTGCTCGCCTCCCTACCACTGAGGAAGTACAGTTCCCGCTCAGCCCAGTCAAAACTGTTCGCTGCTCTGGCCCCCCAATGGTGGAACAAACTCCCTCACGACGCCAGGACAGCGGAGTCAATCACCACCTTCCGGAGACATCTGAAACCCCACCTCTTTAAGGAATACCTAGGATAGGATAAAGTAATCCTTCTCACCCCCCCCTTAAAAGATTTAGATGCACTATTGTAAAGTGGCTGCTCCACTGGATGTCATAAGGTGAATGCACCAATTTGTAAGTCGCTCTGGATAAGAGCGTCTGCTAAATGACTTAAATGTAATGTAAATGTAAACAGCTTGGAAAATTCCAGAAAATTATGTCATGGCTTTAGAAGCTTCTGATTTAATTTATGTAATTTGATTTATGTAATTTAATTTATGTAATTTGAGTCAATTGGAGGTGTACCTGTGGATGTATTTCAAGGCCTACCTTCACACTCAGTGCCTCTTTGCTTGACATCATGGGAAAATCTAAATAAATCATCCAAGACCGAAGAACACCATCCCAACCGTGAAGCACGGGGGTGGCAGCATCATGTTGTGGGGATGCTTTGCTGCAGGAGGGACTGGTGCACTTCACAAGATAGATGGCATCATGAGGTAGGAAAATTATGTGGATATATTGAAGCAACATCTCAAGACATCAGTCAGGAAGTTAAAGCTTGGTCACAAATAGATCTTCCATGACACCAAACATATTTCCAAAGTTCTGGCAAAATGTCTTAAGGACAACAAAGTCAAGGTATTGGAGCGGCCATGACAAAGCCCTGACCTCAATCCTACAGAAAATTTGTGGGCAGAGCTGAAAAAAGCATGTGCGAGCAAGGAGGCCTACAAACCTGACTCAGTTCCAGCTGCTCTGTCAGAAGAAATGGGCCAAAATTCACCCAACTTTAAAGGCAATGCTACCTAAAACTAATTGAGCGTATGTCATCTTCTGACCCACTGGGAATGTGATGAGATAAATAAAAGCTGAAATAAATCATTCTTTCAACTATTATTCTGACATTTCACATTCTTAAAATAAAGTGGTAATCCTAACTGACCTAATACAGGGAATTTGTACGAGGATTAAATGTCAGGAATTGTGAAAAACTGAGCTTAAATGTATTTGGCTAAATGTAAACTTCCGACTTCAACTGTATCTATCTAGTCTTTTCCCTGAGTGACCCAAAGGCTCAAGGAAGGACAGGCAGTGTCGACATGATGAGTGGTGTGTCACACAGTATTTGCTGTGTGTGTGTAAAGTGGCTGAATGCTCTCCACACCGTGCAGTGTTAGTGGTTAAAGATGTGAAAGGCTTTTAGTGGCTAACGGTGAGAGGTTGTGTGTGTGAAAAAGATTGGTGACTGGAAGGTGCAATGCAATCACACATTGTATTGAAAGCCAATGCCCTGAGGAGTAGAGAGAGCTGGCATTTGTGATTCAAGAGTGGTTGTATGTGGTTGTATGTTGGGCAGATGCCTCCCGTGTCACACGATGTATGTTGAGACTGAGGGTTGTTGGTGTGTGTATGGTTATGTTAATGTGTGTAAGTGTGAGTCCATGTAGAGTTCTGCGCGGGACTGTTTTCTTCATCCCGTTCCCTCCCACTCTCGCTGCTTTTCATACCAGGCCCATCCATGTAGAACCCTTTACACAGAGGGCTCTACATTAACCCCTAAAGGGTTCTACCTGGAACCAAAAAGGGTTGTACCTGGAACCAAAAAGGATTCTACTAGGGGACAGTCGAATAACCCTCAGCCTACAGGGTAGACGCAGTTTGAAAGAGAGTAGTGTTGGGGTGAATATAGTTGAATGGACACTTAGGGGGCTTTCACACCAAAATGGTTTGGTGCGGTTTTACCGAACTCTGCTGCGTTTACCCCCTTAGTTCAATTGGCTTGGACTGGTGTGAACACCCTATCTGCACTCGGGAGTGCCTTAAACAACGCACCGTGGTTCAGGCAGGATGAAAACGACTACATCAACCATGATCCTTTGCTAGTTACGGCCACTTTCACCATGATCCTTAGCGATACTTTGGTGCCAATATGTGGATGACGTCAGCGCTACTCTCTTCTGGTTTTAATGTCTATGGCTTCACCACACTAACCGTCTGGCGCTATCAAACCCTTTGCTGTTTGATTGTCTTCCATTTGCATCCTTTCCTCTTTCCGCTCCTTTTCCTTGGCATATGGCCCAAAGCCTCTTGTAAGTTTGTCACTTGTGTGAAATATTGATGTGGTCAAAGTTACAGGGGACTTAAGGGTAAAGAAGTGAAAAACTTAAAGGAAAGTTGCCATTTGGTCTAAAGGGCCAGGATGTCCTTGCTCTCAAGAGTGCTTTTATAGGGACCAATATAGACCCTGAGCTTATGCAGCATTCATGTCCCTAACAGGGTTGTGTTCAATTCTATTTTATTTGTTATGAGGGTTGTGTTCATTACAGCACGTAATGGAAAACTTTTAAAACGTTTTACAACAGAAAACAAAAAACAAGCGTTATTTTATTGGACAGGCACAATAGTTACTTTTTCAGTCTGTTTTCTTCTGTTTGGTCCCTTATGAACATGACCCAAGGGCTTTTCTTTGCTTCTCTTGATTTTAGGCAATTTGTATTTACATTGCTGTAGAAAATAATGAAAACTGTACCAGGAAGTGCTTGACAAACGTATCCATCCAGACTCCATTATCAAAGCGGGGGAACATGGTTTCTTCTCCAAGTGTTTTCATGTTTGATTTATACCTCTTGTCACGTGTGCCAGATCGGGCTGATATCTGTGACGGAGGTGGGCATTGATGTACACTGTGTGGGCCGAGCATGATTCAGGCATGGTATTACACTGCACGGCACACTGAATGGGCAACCAGGTTTAATATGGGACAAAGATTTTGTCATAACGCCCCAGTTCGTAGACTGACAGTAGACAATATGGGATGTTTCTGGCCAGTCTGTCAGTTAATAAGCTAGCGAGCTACCACAAATTAAGTCAGATGTCAGATTCTTCTATAGTTTTTGTCTAATGGGTCCTCGAAGAGAGAAAGACAGAGAGAGTGACAGAGAGAGACATAAAGAGAGAGAGATAGAGAACGGAGAGAGAGAGTGAGAGATAAAAGAGAGAGAGAGAGAGAGAGAAAGGGTCACAGCATGCTAGTTCCTGAGAACAGAAAACA
Source organism: Oncorhynchus nerka (assembly GCF_034236695.1). NCBI lineage: Eukaryota > Metazoa > Chordata > Actinopteri > Salmoniformes > Salmonidae > Oncorhynchus > Oncorhynchus nerka. The sequence goes on along the minus strand of NC_088415.1, from coordinate 77,120,025 downwards.
CTGTGACACTGTTAAATGACACAAGAAGAGACACATCAGTTCGTTCTTAAACATCCCAGGTCCCAGATCTCTTATGTGATGAGTCTCAGTGTGCTGTAAGCTGTAATTGCCTATGTTCAACCTCCTCAGAGTCATCTCAAGGGGACAGAATCCAAGGTCGCAGTCTAATAGTAAACCACTGGAAAAGCCTGACAAAGATGTGCAAATGCATGATAAAAACGTAGGATCCACGCTGGGTTAAATTTGAGGGGCCCATAGTGGCTCCTGAGTCATTAGGGGCCACAGAGGAAGTTACTCAAGGGGAGAGGGCATTTCCAGAGGTGGTGTCATCAAGTTGACGATGTGAAGGTATATATTAACTGCAAAGACTACACAGACAATGTTTATTAAAGGTCAGATTTCATACCACTTTGAGACCACCTGAGAAGTGTGTTAAAATAACTTTGTCCTATAGAGGAGCATAGACCTCATGTGACTCCTCGACTAGACTATTTAATTGAATTAAATAGCCATAGAATATATGGGAACTTGGTGAAATGATGCCTGAAATAGTTCCAGGGAGTCAAATGTAAGTTCCTTTGAAGTTTGAAGTGGAACCTATTCTCCATTGCCCTGTAGACAGTGGAACGGTAGAAGGGCCTGCCTCTCCCAGACAGTCCCTGGGGTGCATTCTGCCTGCCTGCCTGCCTGCGTGCGTGCGTATATTTGGACAGACTGCCAGCGATCGTTGCTTTCGGGACATTAAACGTCAGTTGATGGAGCACTTTGCCCAGCCTAAGTAAATGTGCTCGGGACTACTTGAGTGTGCATTGTTTAGGAATGGATTACCGAAAAGTTGGGAAATGGTACTGTGTCATGGGCATTAATGGGAGTTCACTAATGTTTATTCCACCATTACTCCATTTGGGGACAGCTGCTGCTTTAGCAACAACATGATGGTACTGTTGTGGTGGGTGAGGTTGCATGCATCAGCAAGGAAAAACAAAACACAGTGTTCAAGGCTTGAGGACTCTCATAGTGGGAGAAGATCGTTCAGGGGATTTCATCTACATTCACTACGACACCAAGGCAGGGCATTGCTCCAGTTTGTGTAGCGTGTTACAAACTGCCATTGGACACTAGATTCCCCTTCAGTCTATAGATTGCTAGTGACCTGCTCCATTGAATTGCTGGGTACATACTGCATGTCTCATAGTACACGTTAGCAATTGCAGGTGTCCCACGTGTAAAAGCTGAAGAACATACGCACATCCAGGTCCTTTTTGCAGGTTTTGGAGTTATAGGTGAACTCATGGAGAACACATGTTCCTTCCCTCAGACCTGTCTGTCACACACCGCCATGTCCCATGATCCTCCTGACAGCACTCTGACCACTCTCTTCAGGTCTACCCCAGATGTGTCACTACACCTGTCACTTTATCTGTCACAACGCCTCCCGACCAGTTACAACTAGTCACAGCTAGTCAGTACGACTCCCTTTGTGTCAGATCATCTTGTTGACATCAGCGTGGTGACCCACTGCTGGTGTTGGAAGTTGATCTGGAGGGAACTGTTTGAAGTGAGAATCAGTGCTGTTGTTTTGTGGTCTAAAGTCACGTTGTGTATATATAATCTAGTTTCCAAAGACTTCATGAGAGAGCAATGATGCTCTCATGTTGACATTAAGATCTGAATATTCTTCATGGGATGAGCAGCTAGCTGAAGAGATTGATGGAGCTTGGCTGGAGGTTGATATGCGGTTCAGCTTAGAGCGGTTGTTTTACATGAAGGCATGTCTCTGTGGGTGCTCTCTAAGACTCCAGGCCACCACATAGAACAGCATGTTCCTTTCTCACTGGCTTGTACTGCCTGCCTTGTGAGTGAAATGCTATTGGCTGTCTCAGACACACGCATGCTCTCTCCCTCTCTTTCTCTCTCCCTCCCTGGGGTATTCATAGTATTTTCTCCTCCTAAGTTAATAAATAAAAATCTAATGCTGCTTTTTATTCTATATTTGTCTTCTTCCTCTGTCTGTTTTCCAGCCCGCCCGGTCTGTTCTGTTCAGCAGCGCTTTGTGTTATTAAAGTGTTGTCTTGGCAGGGCCGGAGCGCTAGCAACTAGCTCGCCCACAGAGGTAATTACTGACGATCTGCATAGCTGCCTCACGAACGCGGCAGCCGTGAAAATGTTATTAGCTTAGCCTGTCTGCGAGGAGCGGTGCAAGGCGACGTGGGGGGGGGGGGGGGGGGGTAAGAAGGTCTTCCTAGCCATCGTGCTTCTGCATTGCTTGCTCTTCTGAGTTGTAGGTTACTTTGAAGCACTTTGTGACAGCTGCTTATCTATAAAGGGCTGTATAAATACATTTGATTGACATGTGATTGATATGGAGAGGCTCTAATACAAGGCGTTGAGGTTAGAGGTCAGATAGAGGAACTTGGAAGAGACAGTGTATTTATATTTCTTACTGTTCTTTTCAACTGGCGTGTGTCCAAGTCGAAATAGTCTCTTTGAAGCATGGGTCTAGCAAAGTTAGAGATTAGATGGAGGGAGCTGGGTTTCTTTTCATTGGTGCAGTTGATCTTGTATTCATGTGTTTTTCTATAGCCTTTTGACAGAACGGAGGTAAAAGATAGAGCCTTCTGGTGCCTGGAATCAGATGAGAGGCATTAGTTACTGGAAGAAGAACCCTGGGATCTGAGAAAACGGTCATCAGAGCTTAGATAGATATCCATCAGTCTTCTTTTTCTCAACGAATTACAAAACCACACTTCCACTCACACACCCCCCTCCTGCCTCCCTGCTCTGCCTCCACTGAGGTCAGAGGTTAACATCATGTTCAGGGTTAGGAGCTCACAGAGGTCAAACGCTCTGAGCTGGGCCTTAATGAGCTCAGTCTGAGTCCTTTGGACCTCTACACACACACACACACACACACACACACACACACACACAATCTTGCACATCCATGCACACACACACACGCATGTACACACATACACACACAATACATCTCCTGGTCAAAGTCCCGGTGGGACTGAGGGAGAAAGCCAGGAGAGCAGGGTGGGCCTTGTCTCGCTCTCCCGTCTCTCCTTTCAAGCCCGGCTTATCTACACATGCACAGGTTGAACTAATTGGCATTATTAAGCTGGCCTGGCCGGATACAATGGAAACCGCCAAGGGGCCTACAAACAGGTGTGTGTGTAGAGGAAATCTTAAACAAGCCACCCGTCAATTTCAATCAGTACCATGCATGGCTCGCTGCAGGCCCAGGTAGGCCAATTACAAACAGACACGCTCGACAGGCGCTCTCAAACCCCGACCAAACCCCTTTTATTCAAACTCATGGGCACCGGGAGAGATGTGCTGTGGTTCGATGTGTGAGGAGGAACAGACGTTCCCTGTTGCTGGATCGATAGGGGATGAAGGGAAGGAGGAGTGGAGGGATAGAGAGATTGTAGTTGTCTTTTGGTTCGAAGGGTTTTAATTGGACTAATCATGTCGTTCTCCCTCTCTGCCCCTCTCCCTCTTCTCTCACTCTCCCTCTCCCATCCCCCCCTCTCTCTCTCTCTCTCTCGCTCCCCCTCCCTCACCCCCTTTCTCTCCCCCTCCCTCACCCTCTATTCCTCCCCTCTCTCTCTCTCGCTCCCCCTCCCTCACCCCCTCTCTCTCCCCCTCCCTTCCCCTCTATTCCTCCCCTCCCCTCTCTCTCTCTCGCTCCCACCTCCCTCACCCCCTCTCTCTCCCTCTCCCTCACCCTCTATTCCTCCCCTCTCTCTCTCCCTCTCAGGGGGGTAAGATCCCGGTGAGGTGGACGGCTCCAGAGGCCATCGCCTACAGGAAGTTCACCTCAGCCAGTGACGTGTGGAGCTACGGCATCGTCATGTGGGAGGTGATGTCATTCGGAGAGAGACCCTACTGGGACATGTCTAATCAGGATGTGAGTATTATTGTCATGTTGAACTTTTAAATGTTGTTCTAAGGTGTATAGAAATATTCATAGAATTCAAAATTCCAATCAAATTAATTCATGAAGCCCTCTTTACATAAGCAGTAGTCACAAAAGTGATTTTACAGTAACCGGGCTAAGACCCCAAAGCAGAGGCAGTGAATGAATATTCAGATGACCCTTCTATTTGTTTATGTTGTGTCATAAAATGGAACCTTCTCAGACATAACAACTCAGATAGACTAGAGGATTCCCACTGGAAATGTCCTTGACAATGAGCAGATTCTCACAAAGGCAGAATATCACACATGCACGTTACCTCCTCTGTCCTTCTTTTTGCTACGTTCCCCGAATCTCACACAATGAGATCTATCACACATGCACGTTACCTCCTCTGTCCTTCTTTTTGCTACGTTCCCCGAATCTCACACAATGAGATCTATCACACATGCACGTTACCTCCTCTGTCCTTCTTTTTGCTACGTTCCCCGAATCTCACACAATGAGATCTATCACACATGCACGTTACCTCCTCTGTCCTTCTTTTTGCTACGTTCCCGAATCTCACACAATGAGATCTATCACACATGCACGTTACCTCCTCTGTCCTTCTTTTTGCTACGTTCCCCGAATCTCACACAATGAGATCTATCACACATGCACGTTACCTCCTCTGTCCTTCTTTTTGCTACGTTCCCCGAATCTCACACAATGAGATCTATCACACATGCTCACACTCACAAACACCCCCAACACACACACACCAATGAGCTCCATATCCCCATCCGTCCAACGGGTCTCTCTGGAGCCTGGTTCACCAGGCCTGGCCAAGCCAGCAGATGTTCCCTCTCTGGGCCAGCAGCATGCCGGCAGCGACTGGTGGGACACACACATGGAGGAGGCCTGGCATTGCTCACAGCATGGCCTGCTGTTCTCTTCAGGCAGAACACACACACATCTGTGTACACTAATAACACACATGCCAACTCGCAAACACAAAACACACACAGGCACACAGGCTAATGCACACATGATGCACTGACAAACACAAAATACACAAGTATGTGTGCACATACACATGCCCACTTACACACCTATGATAAGTGCACACACACACACACACACACACACACACACACACACACACTCACATGCATGTAAATGCACTCACATACACTTATGCACCATTTGTCAAGATTCTGCTGAATTGCCGTGGTAGCATGGGCACCTATTGAGTGTCGTCTCATTTCTGATGAAATGAGAATCTCTATCGGTGTTGACTTTTCCTGACTTTTCCCTGATTCAACCTTTAAGGGGTAACAATCCGTCATATGGTACACCATATGAACATGCTACGATTTAGAGAGGGACCGAGCGTTTGTCTTTCTATCGAAACCCTTTTTGTCCTTGTATAAGGCCATGTGCAGCATAGCTACAGCACAGCACTACTTATCTACCATCAGGCCTTCATAGCCTTTGCAGTTTCTACGGAACAAGTGTCAAGTACCTGCATTTCACCACATTAATTATATGCACTCAGCCCATTCCCAAGACACTTTCCCACAGTGTCGGAGTATAGGTCCTCTTCATCCTTTTATGCAGACGTGTGATTTGCTAGTGTCAAGTAGGAAGGGCACCTCAGCCTGAGTGCTGTCTGTAGATTAATCGGTGAGAGAGAGGGGGAGAGAGAAGCAGAAAGATAGAGGGAGAGAGAGAGATTGACGCTAAGTGAATTGCTCACTAACCACTCAATGAAACAGAGAAACTAGGGCCTGGTGTTACAGTGATTTAGCAAAGGGGTCTAGAGGAAGAGGGAAAATAGAAGGGAAACAGAAAGGCTTCTATATATCTCCGCTTTTCCTACAATTCTCTGATTTACTTCACATTATTGATCTCCTGTAATCATGAACTGGAGTCTAGTGACTTCCCTCGGATGTCTTCCTAATTGGCCTTCTCTACGGTACTGTCTGGCAATGGTCCACCTACCTTGTCACTCTGAGCAGCTGTATTTAGACCCCTGTCTAGCATGAACTTCTGGATTCAAATATGTTTTATTACATATAAAACATATACAGGTATCAATGTAATGTATACAAATTACAATGAGTTTTTTACAAAAAAAAGACAACAGGAACATGCATGAACCTCAAATGACCACCTTCCACTGACTACCTTCTGCCTTCTCCACAATAGTCCTGTCTAACATGACCCTTACTGACTACCTTCTGCCTTCTCCACAATAGTCCTGTCTAACATGACCCTTACTGACTACCTTCTGCCTTCTCCACAATAGTCCTGTCTGACATGACCCTTACTGACTACCTTCTGCCTTCTCCACAATACCCTCTGCCCCCCTCTCTGTCCCCAGGTGATCAATGCCATAGAGCAGGACTACCGGCTACCCCCTCCCATGGACTGCCCCTCGGCCCTGCACCAACTCATGCTGGACTGCTGGCAGAAGGACCGCAACGCCCGGCCACGCTTCACTGACATCGTCAACACCCTGGACAAGATGATCCGCAACCCAGCCAGTCTCAAACAAGTGGCCAGCATCCCTGCAGTGTGAGTACACACATAGAAAAATATATGTAGGCTACACCCCACCCCCCCACACACACACACACATACTCAACCCAGGCACACTCAAACTTCCTTAAACATGAATGCCTATACCTCCACTCTGCATCATTAAAGCATCTTTCTCCTCTTTCTATCTCTCTCTCCCTCTCTCTCCCTCCCTCTCTCTCCCTTACTTACCTTACGTACTCCTCCTCTCCCTTTCTCCTCCTCTCACTCTCTCCTCCTCTTTCTCTCTCGTCCTCTCCCTTTCTCCTCTTCTCCTCCTTCAGGCCTTCCCAGCCCCTGTTGGACCGTTCTATCCCAGACTTCAACACCTTCAGTTCAGTGGGAGAGTGGCTGGGAGCCATCAAGATGACCCAGTACAGAGACAACTTTCTCAACTCTGGCTTCACCTCCCTGCAACTGGTAGCACAGATTACCTCTGAGTGAGTCACACACACACACATGCAGAGATGGGCATTATTTCGGGTCACATGTATTTGAAATATGTATTTCAATTACTTCTGAGTATTTTGTAATTGGTATTACACTTGGCTAAACTATGCGCCAATGTATTTTGTAGCAAGATACTTTCGAGAGCCGTAATTTGTATTTTCAAAATACAAAATAATTTTACATACATTTTTTGGTATCAGAAGTCTGATAGCACTATGGTGTGATAAGAGCGTCTGCTAAATTAACTAAGCATCCTAAGTATTATTCGCATGAGCTCCGCCCCGAAACAAGGCCAATAATAATACCCATTGTGCTTTGCAGTTCATTTTGGTATGTTCATTTTCACATCCAGAGTGACTTGCTCCATTAAGGTAGATAAACAACAACATGTCACAGTCACAGCAAGTCACATGTTTCTGTAACCTTTACTGAGCATGTTGTTGCTGTTCGGGCTTTTCGCAAATGGTTTTTCTATTTTATGACACAAAATACACATATTATAATTAAATACATGACAAAATACAGGTATTTTGTAACAGGCTCACACACGCATGCACGCACACACGCACACACACACACACACACACACACACGCACACGCACACACACACACACACACACACACACACACACACACACACGCACACACACACACACACACACACGCACACACGCACACACACACACACACACACACACACACACACAGACACACACAGAAACACTCGTGAGCAAGCATTCATGTACACACGCACATATCATCTAAAATCGATCATAATCCTGTCCAAATATTGGCCGTAAGAAACACCGCTTTCTGTGCATTTGATGTTTTGTAGCATCTTTCTGGCTTCATAATGTTGTTTCTGAAATGTAGCATCATGATTTTAATCATCAAAGAGAGCAAAGGCCAGATCACTGAGAGGCAGACACATTGGGCTTGTTGTTTTCTTCTTCACAGCCAGGCCAGTGGCTAACAGTCCTGACATGACTTGGGGCTTTGGTTATCTGTGTAAATGTATTAGACACCAAATTAATGTATGTTTATGTACTTGCTTCTTCAGTGCACATAGTTGAGGTATTGCAGATACAATACTTAATACACATTTTAGTATTGACATATGTCCTGTCTTGCTTTTGCTTCCTCTCTCTCTCTCTCTCTCTCTCTCTCTCTCTCTCTCTCTCTCTCTCTCTCTCTCTCTCTCTCTCCTCCCCACCCCCTTCTGCTCTCCCCCTCTCCCTCCCCCCACCCCCTTCCGCTCTCCCCCTCTCCCTCTTTCCAGAGACCTCCTCAGGATAGGTGTGACCCTGGCGGGCCACCAGAAGAAGATCCTGAGTAACGTTGCCTCCATGCGGGTCCAGATGAGCCAGTGCCAGTCGCCCACCACCATGGCATGACTGGAGGGGGCGCCGTGCCACGGGTCGGGCAGCATTCAGGCAGGCAGGGACTACAGCAGGAAGGACTACACCCCTCACCGAATGACCCCCAACCCGTCGGGACGCGCCAGGGTTGAGACTATCATCCTCATCTAATGGAACATCATAATAGCAGTAGACCAGGGTCCAGACCAATACTAACTCAATATCACCTTCCACTAATCTGAGTTATAATGAGTTATGATCCAGAGTTCAGTGGGTTCAGAGAATGTTTTTTCTAATCTTAGTCTGTGAGTTCTACAGTCCTGGAGTCTGGAGTTGACAGATTATCATCCTAGTCTGAACTATCCCAGAGTTTCATGGGTTCAGATACTTTTGTCACATCTTAATCTGTGGCCATGGACTATACTATCATCCATAGATTATCATCAGTGTGTAGGTCTGTGTAATTTCACATCTGGAGCACATGGTATATAGAATATGATCGTATTGTACTGTAATCTAACCCCAGACCACCACAGAATGACAAGGTGATGGAGTCTGGGACTATCAGATGTATATCTTTACTGGATGATGGTAGACTGGAGAGGAGGACCAAGTGGACGCCATTTTGAACAGGAAGTTCATGTCATCAGAAGGTCTCTGTTATGTCATTTGAACCCAGGCCTTCTTCAAAGACTAGTGAGGATGCTTGGCCTGGCTAGGAGCAGCGGTATGAAATGCGCGTAGGAAGAAAGCAATTCAAATCCACCATACATTGTCATTATACACACATACGGAAAAGGATACAGAGGCATACAGTGGTGTATGGTTGATTTGGTTTGACCATTTCTCAAATTGTATTTTTTCTTCATTCCAAACTTTTGACATCTTGGAGATCTCCTCAAGGTCAACAGTTGAACCGGCGGGAAAGGAGAGCTTGTTGAGACATTTGTTGATATCTTGTTTTGTTTTTTAACCATAAAAACAGGGAACTCAGATCTCTCGTCCATGTTTTCACCTTAACACTACCTGTGGATGTCTGGGCTGATGGCCTTGCCAAAGGACTAGTGAAACGGCCTCGCCCAGATTCTGACAATATATACAAATATGTATATCTCTAACTCAATACGAATATATCTTCAGAATAAATCTTCATATTGAAGGTGATGTGTATGAATATGTATGTGCAAGACTCTCTCTGCTTGCATTTTTGGCAAAGATGACGTTTTTGTGCACTGAATTGTAATGGAGATGGACACATATAATGCTGAGGGGTTACAATCCTGAAATAACTTTGACCTGGAAATAAATGTACAAAGGACCATGTACAAATGACTGTTTCTGTAGATGTGTATAAAACAACTGTAGGGATAAAAAAAGGTGACCAAAACGTCCATTCTCTGGAGAGCCCATGTTAAATGTGAGTGTCTTGCTGATGAGCACTTAATGTACAGATGATGTTGGTTCTTCTTCATTTCTTTGTTGTTTGTGTTGGAGTGATTGGAACCGTCCAGAATGGGAAGGAGAGTGGAGAGTGTCTCGTCGCATCTGGCCAAATGTCTATGGTATGTATCTCCTATCCATCCTCATAGTAACTGCACTGGCAATGAATATCATACATCCTCACAAATGTGGAGTATTTGGAAACAGTAACGGTAACGGTAAATAAAGAATCTAAAAGATGATCATGGAGTTGCTGGGGTCAAGTTCAGGATTTCATTATAACTACATATCATTGGCATTTAAAACATGGCCTTCATTTTCCTTGACATTCTCTAGGCATTCTGGCTGAAGAATGGTCATTTACTTCATATTCAGACATTTTATGAATAGCTGATAAGCTAATCAAGACATCTCAGATTGGAGAGTTTTCCTTGTGTGTGTGTGTGTGTGTGTGTGTGTGTGTGTGTGTGTGTGTGTGTGTGTGTGTGTGTGTGTGTGTGTGTGTGTGTGTGTGTGTGTGTGTGTGTGTGTGTGTGTGTGTGTGAACGAACATCTGGGCCTGGCTTTGCCAACAGATGCCTGATGAACACACAGACTTAAACAGCTTACAGAGGCACACACACACACACACACACACACACACACACACAAACACTCCCCCATGGCCAGCTAGAGCTGAGCCACTGACTTATCTCTCCAGACCACTACAGTGTCACCATATGGATAGCCTCGGTGTTAGGAGGAGAGGATGTAGCGCCTCCAAGGAGTTCTGCTCATACATTAGTCCACCACACACCTGTTACCTTAAGTGGTTAAGCTTTATAGCTATTAATATAGTACACTGAAATCAAAGTTCATTGTGAGTATAGGTAAGTTACATTCCACATACTTTGTCCACTATTCATTTATGTGTCCATAATGGGGTGAAAACTTCCACTTAAGTCAAATTTTCACTGGTTGTTAGGATTTGCACCAATGTCTATATGTGGAGCACACTATTGTAATTGGTGGGAGAGGTCTATTCTTAAGATGGAGACTACTGATGACATGAATGCTTTCTGGTTGGCGTTTGAGAGAGAGTATTCTTTTGAGTATGTTTTAGATGGTGGTCTAGGAGGTGAAGCTGACGTGACGGGGTCTGACGTGTAGATAGGGTTGATTATACTACTAGCCCAGCTCTTGTCTATGCTAGCAGGCTGTGATTGGTGTAGTGTAGTCTCAAAGATGGTCTTAAACGAATCACACTGGATCTCAACTATGGCTGACATCAAGGTGTAGGAACCTGCTGATTCATGGTAGGTTGAACTGCTCTGATGAATGTGACTCGGCCAAAGTGAAAACTTGTTTTATTACCAATCAAATAAAGGAGCCAAATGAAGACGCTGATCCACAGGAATATCCACTTCTATAAAGCAGGAATTCAATGGGAAAGTAACTACTCACCGCTGTTAAAGATACAGCTGTAATCAGTAGCAGTGAATTATGACTTATGAATCACATATAGCCATAATAATTACAGTGCATTTGTCTGAGAACCCTGTTGATTTCAGTGACAGCAGAGGGGAAAGGCAGTTGATTATCTACAGATTAGGCCCAAGTATAAAGTTGTAACACAAAACACCTTAACATCATTGTATCAATCCATTGTAACAGCATCCTTAGGTGTCGTGTAATGACAAACTACTGCTTCCCCAAACACAGATATCCTAGCCTGCTGTTACCACTAACCAGCCTCGGACAGCGTTGGGCTATTATTTTAAGAGGAGTGTGGATCCATGACTAAGACTGAGGTACCCACCGTGTCATCTGAAATTAGAAATCGATGGCAGCCCATTAGCAGGTTATTAAGTATCCTCAACCCCTTTACCCTTTCCTTCTCCCCTCTGTCTCATCTCTCCACCCCTCACTTGATCTTCGTCTTGGCCATGCTCCAGCTCATTTATCCGGGGTGTAACGAACCTGTCTCGGGCCTAGGTCTGGGTGTGGGTTTACGTCTGGGTATCGCCAGGCCTAGCTGCCTTGAGCTAGGAATGAGAAATGACCTCTATCTGGATCACTGCTCCAGTGCACAAGGCAGACATGGGACCAGGCCACCTGCTGGGGCCTCAAAGTCTGGCAGGGGTCTGATCAGCCACAGGGAAAGAGACGGATGGAGCTGGGTCCAGGCATACATGTGCACACACGCACACACGCACACAGACTGATACAGGCATAGATGCACACACACAGACACACTCATAAACACACACACAACACACTATTGGCTCCCTCACAGATTCTCCACCACAGCTCTTGATGAAGGGAGAGTGGGTCAGGACCTGACAGTGTGTGTCTGTGAGGGAAAACGAGAGAAGAGAGGAAGTTGGCAGACTATAAAACAGTAGCACTATTCTTTAAAGCAAAGTATATTGGATATATAATATATCCTGTATATATATAATTGTTGTAGTGCAGCCCATAATATAGACCTAAGACCACCTGAGTTGTTTCAATAAACCCTGTGTGACAATCTATACGTTAAGATCGTTAGGTTGACACCTAGCAGTTCAGATGACTTTCAACATTGTTAGAGCCGATTTGGACATATTTGTATAAAAGACCGAACATATGGAGCTCCATGTACATTTGTGTAAATATATTAAATATGAATGTAAATTATGAAATATTAGGTACGTACCTTTATGATTTATATTTACCTGATTGAGATATATTAATTTGTTGTTAGTGTAACTCAGTTTTTGGCCCCCCCTCTTGCCTATTCATTGTATTGTAGTAAGTGTGTAAGGATAAAGGCAGGAAGTTGGGCCTTCGGGAGGGGGAGTCCTTGCTAGATGCGGGAGCGGTATAGTTTTTTGACCATACAGACAGGTCATAATATGTATTTTCCATATCAATTATTCTATGCTTTAAGTTGATTGGAGAATAATTTACTTGTTAGATATAAGAAGAATAAACATTTTTGTTGCACCATATCCCTGGATGTCATTGAATGTTTGGCCGTTTGGAAAACTTGAGTGTGGACTGTATGCGTACCAAACAACCCCGCTTCAGGCTTGGGCAGTGGCTATGGTAAAGACGAAAGGAAGCCACTACAAACATCATTCACACAAGCCCGGAGAATGCTACACATAACCATTCATTCTTCTGATTAATGATGTATATTTACTCAATGCAAGGATCTCATTTCAATCAATTAGCTACGCTTCCAATCAACCACGTCTCAAGTATTTGCCATGCAACATGTCTGTGTGAATGAGATGACAGTGCAGTCTGTAATTCCCATTTTTCTCCTTTTTCCATTTGCTAATGTTTGTCTTAGTAAAATGCTGACTCTAATAGCATTCCACTTCAATATTGTGACATGAAAAAGCAATCAGTGCTCTCTCCATAAAAGCCATTTCAGAATTTGCTGTCATTGTCCCATCTGCTCCTCTTACAAAATATGTGCCTGATTTACTTCATATATATATTCATAAATGTAAAAGGACTGTTGTGTGGATTACTTAAGTAATATGGCCTAGGGGGTGTGGTATATGGTCAATATACCACAGCTAAGGGCTGTTCTTAAGCACGACACAACGCGGAGTGCCTGGATACAGCCCTTAGCCGTTGTATATTGGCAATATACCACACCCCCTGGGCCGTATTGCCCGAGGTGCCCTATTGCTATTATAAACTGGTTACCAACTTAATTAGAGCAGTAAAGTAAATGTTTTGTCATACACAAGGTATACACAAGGCTTTCAACCAATCAGCATTCAGGGCTCGAACCACCCAGTTTATACTTTGGTATAAGATTTTAGTGTGTCCATTCTTTCTGATGATTGCTGTTGCAGACATGTCGAGGCTAGTTCATGTTTTGGAAAGTGTTGAATGGTTTAATTTAAAGATGAGCTAATTCCTCTATCTCTGTGTTCTTATTTCAGATGATGGACACACACACACACAGACACACACACACACACACACAGCAGGCCCAGCATTGCTCAGGACAGCCAATAAGGATGAGGACAGCACGACAGGGAAGATGACCTCACTTGACTGTACACACAAGACGAAGGAACCACATTTGTTCGTGTGTGTTTGATTTCCTTTGTGTCTCTCTCTGTATAGCTACCACTTGTATATTGTGACGAGTATTTGTCCGAGTTTGTAAACTGTAACTTTCTGAGAACTATTGTACTAAAAATGCACTCAATAAACGCCTTGGAAAACAAGTAAATCACCGGCAGTCCCAGACTCTGTGAACAATTATGGTTATTAGTTTTTTCTATTGTGAGAACAGAGCAAAATAGTTCAAAGTTATTATTCAATAACACAACAGAGCCATGCTGTCACTGAAATGCATGAGGCTGAGAAGCTGAAGGATAATCCTTTTGTGAATAATGCTTTTCGATTATATTGGGGGCGAAATATGCAGCTCTTGTCACTCCTGTCACTCGCCCACACACACACACACACACACCTGTCATCACTGCACCACTGTAAAAAGCCATCAAGTCGCTAATAAACGAGACATCACTCCAAATCCACAGAAACTTCCTAAGAAATCAACACTGAGCGTTGCCAAGACAAATGACAATATTGAGACAAACTAGCTGAAATGAGCCTCTCCCGCTCTCCCTACTCACACTCACACTGTAGTGTGTGTTGGCAGACTGAAGCCTGCTCCTACACAGAAGAATGTGCTGGTTAATGAAGTGACTCATAAGGCATGGGGACAACACTCACTGCCATGCTCCTTCATATTAGTTGGTAATTGATTGATAACATCCTGTTCGTTATTGGTAGAGAGAGAAGTGCGATGATTTTGCCAGGGAAGGGAGAAATCAATTGAAAGGGGGTGTAAAAGCGACCTGTTACATGACGAGGCATTGAATCAATCATTTATTTCCAAAGTGTATTGGCAATGGATTTTGTTCTATACAACTTGAAGAGGGTTGTGCCAGCTAACACAACATACAAGCCACTTTCTACTTTGGTTCTAAACTGTCACAACAGTGAACCTGAAGACATTAAGGCATGGATTCAATCTGATCACACGTTGTCCACAGTGCACGTTTTAAAGGCAATGTTCCCACTTTCACGGAGACCACATTCACAGTAAATGCTGCATAAAAGTAGAGACTCAGAGCTATAAAATTGTACATGATACACTGCAGTTGAGGAACAATGGGAGATTAATTCTGTTTGGAAAGTTAATAAACTTGAAACCCACTTTCGAGAAAATGACCTTTGAATGTTTTGGTATACCTACTGGAGAGCTCTTCTTTGTCTACACCTATTCAGCATCATTCATACCCTCTTGAGCCTTAGTTAGCCACAACCATCTCTTAACGATTCACATGTGACGCCATGTGCTAAACCGAGTGAGACGTGTACCAAACAACCACAAACGTAAATACTAAATGTGGTGAAAGTAGTAGCCTACAATAAGGAAAATCTCCAGGTAAAAATACACTTTTTCTAGTTCTTGGCCTTTATCCTAATCTGACTTTGTTGCAGGTCATGTTGTTCTTCACATTACCGTCTCTGGTAAAAACACTTAATCAAATAAAATCTATGTTAATTTGTCACATGCAAAGGATACAGAAGGTGTTACTTGCATATTTGCATAGTAGGAATATGGACCTCCCAAGTCTAAGGCACTAAGGTTCGATCCCGGGCTGTATCACAAACGGCCGTGATCGGGAGTCCTATAGGGTGGCGCACAATTGGCCCAGCGTCATCCGGGTTGTGGGAGGTTTTGGACATGGGGGGCTTTACAAGTAGGCCGTCATTGTAAATAAGAATTTGTTCTTAATTGATTGCCTAGTAAAATAAAGGTTCATTAAAAAATTATAAAAATCAGAAAGAGTCCAGACACTATTAGATTATGCTTTACATGGCAGACCAATCCAAACTATTAGATGATGCTTACCCAGACACACTTGGGACCCTGGGACCAAACACCTCGCTCTGCAACTGGACTTCCTGACGGGGCGCCCCAAGGTGGTAAGGGTAGGTAACAACACGTCCACCATGCTGATCTTCAAAACGGGGGCCCCACAGGGGTGCGTGCTTATTCCCCTCCTGTACTCCCTGTTCACTCATGCCTGCACGGCCAGGCATGACTCCAAAACCATTAATATGTTTGCAGATGAAACAGAAGTGGTAGGCCTGATCACCAACAACGACGAGACAGCATAAAATGAGGAGGTCAGAGACCTGGAAGTGTGCTGCCAGGAAAACAACCTCTCCCTCAACATGATCAAGACAAAGGAGATGATTATGGACTACAGGAAAAGGAGGACCGAACACGCCCCCATTCTCATCGATGGGGCTGTAGTGGAGCAGGTTGAGAGCTTCAAGTTCCTTGGTGCCCACATCACCAACAAACTAACATGGTCCAAG
The DNA here is from genome assembly GCF_034236695.1 of Oncorhynchus nerka. Classification (NCBI taxonomy): domain Eukaryota; kingdom Metazoa; phylum Chordata; class Actinopteri; order Salmoniformes; family Salmonidae; genus Oncorhynchus; species Oncorhynchus nerka. The sequence continues at coordinate 77,103,893 of NC_088415.1, read as the reverse complement.
CACAACAGATCCTATTCCCCCTCAGGAGACTGAAAATATTTGGCATGGGTCCTCAGATCCTCAAAAGGTTCTACAGCTCCACCACACCATCGAGAGCATCCTGAATGGTTGCATCACTGCCTGGTATGGCAACTGATCGGCCTCCGACCGCAAAGCACTACAGAGGGTAGTGCGTACGGCCCAGTACCTTCAGAGGAAGGCCCTAAAAATGGTCAAAGACTCCAGCCACCCTAGTCATACACTGTTTTCCCTGCTACTGCACATCTAGCTAAGTGGATGGGTCATTATTGTCTAAACATGAACACATATTCATGAAATACAATAGATGGCTACAATCACCCCCAGCCAATAATGAACCGGCATAATCCCAACTCATATTACTACCAATACAAACTAATTGTCATAGCTGTAGTATGAATCTGTAGGTAGCTAAAGCTAACCAACTAGGTTCATTGTTAGCTAGCTAGCTAAAATTAGGCTTTAACTAGCAATGCAAATAGTTTTCTGATTCTAATAATATTACTACACAGATAATACACGCAATGTTACCTAGTGATGCAACAAGCTAACGTTCGCTAGCTAGCGAACAGTACGCTTCAACTTGCAATGAAAACAACTTTGTGACAAAAATATAAGCTTATAATATCTGAACATTTTGCTAGATTCTTACCCGTATACATGGATGAACGCTTCACTGCAGACTGGAACCATTTAACTCCATTTTGTTTGTAGCTACATCTTGTTTGGCCAGTGTTGTGTTAAGTCACTCGGGTTCACACTGACCGTGGCGTGTGGAGATAGCAGTCCATCAAAGTTCCAGAAGACATTTCTGCAGAAAAACTTTTTTGAAATATATATAAACATTCAAAATCCTCTCCTGTGAAGTAATGACGTGTGACATAAACGCTTCCAGAAACGGATCACATATGTCAGCTATATTGGAAATTACCTTTAAATGGCGCATTGTCCCAATACTTGATCAGATTGAATCCCAGACTGTTAAAGTCTTAACCACTACAATAGACTTTTAGGGCCGGTTTCCAGGACACAGATTACACATAGTCCTGGGGGAAAAAAAGAAGTAAATTCTCAATTAGGTGTGCTTTTTATTCAAAGACAAGACTTGATCTGTGTCCGGGAAACTGTCCTATATTATTCAGAGCAGTATGATGTCACCACAGAGAGACATCCAAAGCATCCTCCCACTCCTCTCCCAAGGCTGTGATTGGGTAAGAATCAGAAGAGGTAAGAATAGGGCACGATATAACCCATCCTGTAACATACTGTAACACACTCCATCTCTCACAGAAAATACATGAATTGCCAGGTCGCATGGGCCACTTTATTGCACTTGTAGAGCTCAACTAAGTCAATTAAAGAAGTGTAATGGCTATTTCTATGGGTAATGCTCTGTGAGGAATGGCGTTTCCGAAGCCTTTGTTTTAATTGATACTGTTTGTTACTTTTTGTAGTTTGTAGTGATTAAAGTGAGAGAGACGTGGAGGCATATGCACCTGACATAAGGAGGAATACATTACATTAGACGTGCATTGATAGAGTGTGTGTGTGTGTGTGTGTGTGTGTGTGTGTGTGTGTGTGTGTGTGTGTGTGTGTGTGTGTGTGTTTGCGTATGCTTGTGCTTGTGCTTGTGTGTGTGTTTTGTCTTTGAGAAATGTATTTGATCTGTGCCAGGGAGTTTATCTTCAAGTGAAGAAGGCAGTGCTCTATTCAGTATTAAAGTCACTGGGAGGAAGTTTAAAAAGTGACTTCTCAGCAGAGAATCTTTGCCTTAATCAATATTCCCTGAGCAATCAACTGCAAAATAAAGGATTGTTGCCCAGCGGTAGCGCTGCACTCCTGTAGAGAGGAGAGAGAGAGAGAAAGAGGAAGAAAGAAAAGGAGAAAAAGGGCGAGGGAGATAAAGAAGAGCTATTCCAATGTGTAGATCAGAGTAAAGAAACAGAACAACAAGGAGAGAGAGAAAGAAGAGAGAGCGGGGGAGAGAGAGATAGAAGAGAGAGAGGGGGAGAAAGAGAAAGAAGAGAGAGAGAGCGAGAGAGAAAGAAGAGAGAGAGGGGGAGAGAGAGAAAGAAGAGAGAGAGCGAGAGAGAAAGAAGAGAGAGAGGGGGAGAGAGAGCAAGGGAGAAAGAAGAGAGAGGGGGAGAGAGAAAGAAGAGAGAGAGAGAGCGAGAGAGAAAGAAGAGAGAGAGAGCGAGAGAGAAAGAAGCGAGAGAGAGGGAGAGAGAGAGCGAGAGAGAAAGAAGCGAGAATGGGGAGAGAGAAAGAAGCGAGAGAGGGGGAGAGAGAAAGAAGCGAGAGAGGGGGAGAGAGCGAGAGAGAAAGAAGCGAGAGAGGGGGAGAGAGAAAGAAGCGAGAGGGGGAGAGAGAGAAAGAAGAGAGAGAGCGAGAGAGAAAGAAGCGAGAGAGGGGGAGAGAGAGAGAGAGAGATGAAAATGCAAAGATGGGAGAGGCAGATAGAAAGAAAGAGAGAATATATATACTTTATGACAAAGCCACAACTTCTTTTACATCACACATGTTATGACCAAGGTATCAGCGTAACCATAGAGAACGGTGTGTTGTCCTCGGTGATCATCCAGGGCCTAAGTGTAATCTTTCCAAGCCATGCTGAGTAGCTACTGGGTCTCCCTAAGCTCCCCTCTCTCTCTTTCTATTACAGTTGTAGGATGTAAATGTGCTTTGGCTTGCTGTAGAAAGTGTAACTGTGTTTGTAGAATGATCTCTATCCCCCATACTTCCTCACACTGGTTCAAAGATGACTTCTTAAGGCGTCATTGGCCAGAGCTCATGTATATTTTTGTATTTATTTGACCTTTATTTAACTAGGCAAGTCAGTTAAGAACAAATTCTTATTTTCAATGACAACATAGGAACAGTGGGTTAACTGCCTTGTTCAGGGGCAGAACGACAGATTATTGCCTTGTCAGCTCAGGGATTCGATCTTGCAACCTTTCAGTTACAAGTCCAATGCTCTAACCACTAGGCTACCTGCCGCCCCTATATAAGCATGTATCATTGTGTTTTGTGTGTGTATGTGCGTGTGTTTGTGTGTGAGAGTGAGCGGGAGTGTATGCATGTGTGCCTGTGCATCTTTGTGTGTCCGTGTGTCTGTTTCTCCCTTCCCCACCTATTTGCGTGTGTCTGTTTCTCCCTTCCCTACCTATCTGCGTGTGTCTGTTTCTCCCTTCCCTACCTATCTGCGTGTGTCTGTTTCTCCCTTCCCTACCTATCTGCGTGTGTCTGTTTCTCCCTTCCCTACCTATCTGTGTGTGTCTGTTTCTCCCTTCCCTACCTATCTGCGTGTGTGGTCCTTCTGAAGCCAACCCGGTCAACCCAGTATACTTCTTAAACTCAGCAGAGATATAATGGCCTCAGAAGCAACTAATGAGATCCGGCAGATGACTGTACAGTGTAATTTGTTCTCTTATATAAACAGCGGTGGGGAGCATTCAGAGGCTACTTCCCAAATTACACCCTATTCCCTATATAGTGCACTGCACTACATGGGCCCTGGTCAAAATAAGTATATAGAATAGGGTGCCATTTGGGATGCAGTCAGAGTGCTCTTACTCATGATGTCTTTGGATGCTGTGTGGTCTGGCTAAGGAGGTATTGACCCTCAGCCGCTTTGTTGTTTGTTTGCTTACTGCCTACAAATTAAAGACAAATTTCACATTTTCCTCAGTTTCTTTCTCGTTTCAAAGGATTTACCATAGATGAATAACATTGGAGGTAGAATGTGGTCCTCATTTTGTCTTTGTATTTTGCATGATCAGAGATAGATGATTTTTGCTTTATTTTATGCACTATGCAGTTAATAATGACTTGAAATACTCTAGTCCTTTGGTTAACCAAGATCCCTGTTGCAGGATTTGAATGGTAGCTTTCATAATGGTGAAGATATGTCTCCCTTTTAGAGGCACAGAGCCTGGGTTAAATTAGATGTCTCAGAGGAGTTCATCAAATTTAATTATGCTACATATAATTACCAAAAGCTATCTTGTGTGTGGTTGAAATAATCATTTCAGAGGGAGATGTTGGCACCTGCAGGGCTAAGACAGTATTTAAAGAAAGAGGGAGGAGAGGGGGAGAGAGAGAGAGGGCAAAAGAGAGAGGGAGATATAGAAGTGGAGAGGAGAGAATACTCTACTGGGAAAACGGGTAGTTGCTCCATGATGGTCTGTCAGTTTGTCACTCAGAAAGTAAGTGATCATTTCAAGTATTGCTTCCTGTTCATAAAAAGTCCTTGATGGGATATGCAGTTACAGTGTAGCCTATAAAGCAGATTGCAGCATTGGCATAGTGGTGGAAGGAGTGAGTAAGGAGAACAGTGAGAAGAGAATAGAGCTGGGTTATGACTGGGTGAAGATCAAGGCCTCCCATGGGGATGTCACCCCCCTCATCCCCCACATCACCCACCACCCTCCTCCTCAATACACCCTGCTGGTAGTAATCCCTCATAGAGCCCATTTCAGCCCCGCCTGCCTTCGATCCCCTTTCCTAAAATCAATGAAATATTTTCCCACAGAAATAAGGAGTAAAATGGGCTGAAGATCTGATCTGTCGTCAAGGTCTTTTTAATTGGAATCCACCAAAAATAACTATTGTTTTTAAGAGAAAGATGAGGAGGAGGAGGTGTAACAATATATGGACAGAAGGATGAAGGTCGCTTTCTACCCACTACCAAACAGACTTCAAACAGAACCTTACAACCCTCGGAACATCGATACATTCTTTAGTAAAGCTCTGCGACTGACTCGGTGACATCATAGTTCCAAAGTCGCCTCTCTCACACAACACCCCATGCCAAAACCTAAAAGCCTTTATTTTATCCTTCTGCTGTCTCAAACTCAAGTGTTGTGAAGAGAGACATGCCACAGTGATTTATAGTCCTCAACCTTCAAAGCATTTCCGAAGTCCCCCAAAAATGTTGGCACCTCTCCGCATCTCACCTCAGCGTCTCGGTATGCCTTTGTCCTCCCAAAGTAAAGACAGCGAAGCAAACCTTTCCCATCATCCTTGGCTATCTCCAATCTACAGAATACCCTTAACTTCACTGAACACTCAGAGGAGACGAGCTACATCTGCTAGCTGAACATGAAGTACAATAAAAACCTATCCTTTGGTAATGAGGTCATAGAGATATGTAAATTCCTAACTCCAGCTCTGATGTCAGAAGGGCATATCGGTTGTTATCTGATGGATGCCTGAGGCATCTAATCTGTCGTGTATTGTCATGTTATGTCTTGTCCCTGTGCTTTCTCTTCTCTTCGTTTCCCCCTGCTGGTCGTATTAGGTTACTTTCTCTCTCTCTATCGTTTCGTTCCTGCTCCCAGCTGTTCCTCATTCTCCTAACGACCTCGTTTACTCTCTCACACCTGTCCCCACTTTTGCCCTCTGATTAAGTCTCTATTTCTCTCTCTGTTTCTGCTTCTGTCCTTGTCAGATTCTTGTTTGCTTTACCCTTGTCCCGTCCTGTCGTAATCTGCCTCTTCATCAGATGCTGCGTGTGAGCAGGTGTCTCTGTCCTCTACGGCCCGCGCCTACCCGGAGGGACCAGCAGTCTGTTGCCGCTAGCCCTGCTATTCTCCTCTACTACTAGAAGGGGGACTCTCCTGTAAAGATAGAGGATTTATGTTTTCCCTGTTTGGACATCTCCTGTAAAGATTGAGGATTTATGTTTTCCCTGTTTGGACATTAAAAGACTCTGTTTCTGTTAAATCGCTTTTGGGTCCTCACTCACCTGCATAACAGAAGAATCCGACCAAGAATGGACCCAGAGACTTCGGATCCTCTCTACTCAGCCGTCGAGATCCAGGGAGCGATGCTAGGCAGACACGAGCAGGAATTGTCTGCTGCTCGACATGCCGTTGAGACCCTGGCCGCCCAAGTCTCCGACTTCTCGAAACATATTCACAATCTCCGCCTCGATCCACCGGCTACTTCCAGGGCTTCCGAGTCTCCGGAGCCCAGAATTAATAACCCACCGTGTTACTCTGGGGAGCCCACTGAATGCCGCTCGTTCCTCACCCAGTGTGATATTGTGTTCTCTCTCCAGCCCAACACGTACTCCAGGGGTACAGCTCGTATCGCCTACGTCATATCTCTCCTTACTGGACGGGCTCGTGAGTGGGGCACGGCAATCTGGGAGGCAAGGGCTGAGTGTACTAACCAGTATCAGAACTTTAAGGAGGAGATGATACGGGTTTTTGATCGTTCAGTTTTTGGGAAGGTAGCTTACAGGGCCCTGTCTTCCCTATGTCAAGGTAATCGATCCATAACGGACTACTCTATAGAGTTTCGCACTCTTGCTGCCTCCAGTGACTGGAACGAGCCGGCGTTGCTCGCTCGTTTTCTGGAGGGTCTCCACGCGGAGGTAAAGGATGAGATTCTCTCCCGGGAGGTTCCTTCCAGCGTGGATTCTTTGATTGAACTCGCTATTCGCATAGAACGACGGGTAGATCTTCGTCACCGAGCTCGTGGAAGAGAGCTCGCGTTATCCGTTTCCCCCCTCTCCGCATCACTACCATCTTCCTCCACTGGCTCAGGTGCTGAGCCCATGCAGCTGGGGGGTATTCACATCTCGACTAAGGAGAGGGAACGGAGAATCACCAACCGCCTCTGTCTCTATTGCGGTTCCGCTGGTCATTTTGTCATTTCATGTCCAGTAAAAGGCCAGAGCTCATCAGTAAGCGGAGGGCTACTGGTGAGCGCTACTACTCAGGTCTCTCCTTCAAGATCCTGTACTACCTTGTCGGTCCATCTACGCTGGACCGGTTCGGCAGCTTCCTGCAGTGCCTTGATAGACTCTGGGGCGGAGGGCTGTTTTATGGACGAAGCCTGGGCTCGGGAACATGACATTCCTCTCAGACAGTTAGGGGAGCCCACGGCCATGTTCGCCTTGGATGGTAGTCCTCTCCCCAGGATTCGCTTTTGGGTCCTCGCTTTTGGGTCCTCACTCACCTGCATAACATAATCAGACTATTTCCCATCCATTAGTTCATTGATCATCCCATCGACTACTTAACAAATGGCAGCCATTATCTTAATTGTGCAATGGTAAACAGTTGTTAGCTAAAACGGTATGTTTGTCTGTTTGTGTGTATGACCCAGACATTTTTTTCTGAACATATTACATTCAAGTAATCATCATCATCCTCAAAGCTGTAGAGACAAGTCCTCTCAGGCTATACGAAGACTATCATTCCTATGAAGCCCGGGAGAGAGCCATAGTGTAACATATAGTATGTTTACGCTACAGTACAGTATGCTATGATATGGAGAGGAAGTGAACATCCACTAATGACTATTGTAGCTATCACAGCACCTGAAGTCCAAGCACAGATCCTCATAGACACGAGAGGTACTGTATATATGCAGTATAGCAAGCCTTCAGCTGCGTAATGCCATTCATAGTCAATGAGTAGAATGGATATTGGATACATACGCATGTTCTATCTATGGGCCACTTTTCTTAAGAGAGTGTTGCAGAGGGTCCCTTGGGAGAGTACAGCACGCACATCTTTCCACCGGCTGACTTAATGGGAATGATGTCAGGCAATGGCAGCTCAGATCCCTTCCCCCCTTACTGTTATTTGTGTGTGAGGAATGGATGTTGTGTGTATCTGGGGGTGGGGGGGTGTAGGTTAGGTGTGCATGTGTGTGTGTGTATGTGCGAGCATGCGTGTGTGTGTATGGTCCTCATATGCCTGTGTGTGTGTGTGTGTGTGTGTGTGTGTGTGTGTGTGTGTGTGTGTGTGTGTGTGTGTGTATGTGTGTTTATCTTACCTAGGTGAGAGGAGCAGAAGGAAGATAATGGTGTGTGAAGGAGAAAAGGTGTGGGTGTGTGTTGGAGAACGTCCATATCACTTGTCCCACTTGAGGTGATGAATGCTACTAGAAGCCGCCAAATGCTGTGATTACAGGGAGGAGGCAGCATGTAGAAATGATCCTCATCTTGGGGACTGGGTGCTGACGGTGGCTCCCTGGAGACGCTGAATGACCTGAGAGGTCAAGAGAGAGCTGTCAGAAGATACTGGGACCTGCTTTTTGAGGGGGTTTGGGGGGAGATTGCCTCAGTGCGTGCGTGTGTGTGTGTGTGTGTATGTGTGTGTGTGTGTGTGGACGCTCCACTGATGGGTGCAGTGTGTGGGTGAGTTGTAACTCAAGAGGTTGGATGGAGGACAGACTAAGTGCCTCTATGGGGACAGCCAATCAGCTTCTAAAGACAGTAGAGAGAAACACGGACGACACACACATACACACACACATACACAAACACACTCCTACCAGCTAGAGACCAACAGAGATACAGACCCCTGGTTAGCATAATTGCTTTGGACAGGCAGCGGTCTGCATGTCTTCTCTCCTAACAGTTGTCCTATAACACCTCCATATATACCTCACACCTCCATTCTCAATCTTTTCCAGGGAGAAGGTGCACATTTTTGTTCTATCCAAGCACTAACACATCTTATTAAACAAATTAACAAAGTATCAAGCCCTTGATTAATTTAATTTGATTGATTAGTTGAAATCAGATGTGTTAGTGCTGGGCTATAGCAAATATATGCACCCCTGAAGGCTCAGGAATGAATGGACAAACACTGGCTTATACCAGCTAAGGAAAGACATTGTGATAGAGAGAGAAAGAGAGAGAACTAATCCACAGGCATAAAGCTGGTGTTGTCATCTGGTCTAGCCATTTACCCAGCTATATCTCTGCAGAGGATTTGTGTTGTTAGTATAGTGGCCCTTCCCAGCATGCTGTTCTGCTCGGCTTCACAATTAACCAGACAGCTCATGTGAATTTAATGTGGCTTTAAATGAGTTCCATTTCTCTGGCTGTCAATTATTATGGATTTTCCCCAAAACCCTGACATGCAGCTCTCCTTCCATCGTTAGGAGTAAAGCTTTGTACAAAATGAGATGGCGAAGCGGAAGCTTGTTGTCTAGTGATGACTCAAACCTCGAGGACCAAAGGTTTTCTCTTCAGAACTATAGCTACAGTACCTAATATACACACACATGCATGTGAATGTACACACACACACACATGTGAATGTACGCACACACACACACACGTGAATGTACGCACACACATGTGAATGTACGCACACACACGTGAATGTACACACACACACACACACACACACACACACACACACACACACACACACACACACACACACACACACACACACACACACACACACACACACACACACACACAACCATACCTCATCCCCAACCTATACACCACCACATCTTCCATGAAAGGTGTAGAGGGATGACATGGTAACGCCAGTCCCAGTAGAGTCTCCTCCAGAACCTCCTCCATAACAATGCCTCAGCCCCGTTCTCTTCTCTTACCCTGCCTGCCACCATGTCAATGACACCATTTTATTTTTTTGAGTTATACTGTATAGTTTCCCTTGAGTGGTATACAGTAGGTGAGGGTGAAAACAGAGGAACAAATTATATCTGTGAAAGGTTTCAGCCTGGATTTCACTTCTGAAAAGTCCATGTAGACAAAATGGCTGATATCTTTGGTAGCTATTTTCAGTTCAACAACAAAACCATTTGTAGTGCTTTGTGCTCCCTGTAGCTCCCCCATAGTAAGTAGTATGTATGCCTTTAGATGTGTGTCTTTTAAACCCCATCATGATCAGAATGTCCCCAGACAGACTGAGTCATCCAGTGTATCATATCAGCGACTGTGCAACTGTGCCAGTGTGCCTATCGTAACCCCTGACACCAGGTCGTTATTGACACTGGTCAGTCAGATCAGAGAGAGAGAGCAACACCCCATCCCCTGTGGAGAGGCTTTGACAGCTGACTGGGGGATGATGACATAGCCCTAGCCTCTACACCCCTTCTCCCATAATCAGAACTCATGGGTTGACCCTTAACTGTTACACTAGGGAGAGTGGGGGTGTATATGCTCATGGCAAAGGGTAACATGGACTTATATGACGATTCATCTGGGACACTGAAAGGAAGTTGTTTACAAACCAAATAGCCAACTTTAATGTGGTCCACTTCATAACATATGTACATACATTGGGTACTGTGTAACATGCGTAACCATGAAAGTTTAAGGCAAAAATGAAATTAAACATTGCCCTTAAAAGTAAAAGAAATTAATGAAATGTTGAACCTATGAAAAGAATGGGTAATGTATGTACTTGGACAAGATTAGGTTTTCACACTGTATTGTAATGATTACCTATTAAAGGCCCAATGCAGCCATGTGTATGTCAATATCAAACACTTATGGGTTTCAATTAAGTACCTTACTGTGATTGTTTTCAATCAAAATGGTCAAAAAGAACCCAAAATAACTTCTTAGCAAGAGCAATTTCTCAACAAAGAATTTTGCTTGGACTGTGAGAGAAAGGTTTGGATGTTTGGATGCTGTCACCAGGAAGGCCAAAACTCCATCCCACCAAAACAGGGAGAAATTTCAGGCGGTCTTTTCAAACAGCTCTTAAACTGAAATGGCATGATCATAATTATCAGAATTTCACATTATTATTCCAAACTCATAGTGTGGAAAAATATACTGAGTGTACAAAACATTAGGCACACCTTCCTAATATTGAGTTGCACCCCATTTTGCCCTCAGAAAAGCTTCAATTTGTTTGGGCATGGACTCTACAAGGCGTCGAAAGCATTCCACAGGGATGCTGGCCCATGTTGACTCCAATGCTTCCCACATACACAACCCATGTCTCAACTGTCTCAAAGCCTAAAAATCAATCTTTAACCTGCCTCCTCCCCTTCATCTACACTGATTGAAGTGGATTTAACAAGTGACATCAATAAGTTGTGTGCCCCATCATCAACTGTGTCATCGACTTACAGGTTGCTATAACATACCTATCCAGGTATTGTAATACCTATGCTGGCCAGTGTCAGCAACGGCTGAGGTGCGTTCAGTTTTCTTGAATGTTTGCTGCATTGCAGAACGGTTTGTACTGAATGACATGTTTCCCCAAAACGTTCTTGTATGTTCTTGAACAGATTTTAAGGTATGTTTGCTCCCGTTTGGTGGGTGTGGCGAGATGTGGCTCGAAGCAATGTGTGACGTATTTAAAGGGCAGTGGCCATTCTGGCAGCGTTCCCCAACCCACAACCCAACCTCTCCCCATTTTTCAGCTGGCCAGCCAGAGAGGAAGAGGTGAAGAGAGCAACCCAACTCGGCGGAAAATCTGTCTGCCTCCACACACAAAGCAAGGAGTTTTTGTATGGAGGTCAATGAGAGTGTTGAATTTGATCAACAAAATAATGAACGGCTTATTTGCTAGGTAAGGTTTATTTGATTGAATAGAAGATTTGCAATGCTTAGGTTGTTACAAGTGTACTATATAAGTAGGACACGTGACATCCCCGCAACTTTGAGAAAAAACACTTTATATCGGAGTTGTCTTGAGATGGCTATGCATATTCATGGCATGAGGATAGTAGCATAGCATCTCTCTCCATTGAGTACATGCAGTTGATGTCAACAACCATTGAATATTCAAAAAAGTATTTTAAAAAATGAGATATATTCACCAATCCAAAGAAAGCATATTCGGGAGCTAGACATCTCGCCCTGCTGCTTTGTGGACAACGACTCACATTTTTAGGGCAGAGAAACATGTATCTTGTCAGTATATACATCATCCTTGTTACAGTACCATTTCCCTTCAATTGAATGTTCTAGAACATGAAAACGTACTGAACGCAGCCTTGGGTAGAGGAATGCGCCTCTATTGTTTGATGAGCGAATAACATTGCTTGCTACTAAAATGGATTACAGGCCTCTTTTCTCCCTTATTCCACACTGGTTTGCTGAAAATAGACATTGAATAGTTTAAAGCCGTCTGTTTCCATTTCACCTTTTGGATTTCTGTTGGATAATTGATTTGTACCTGGGATTGCATTGGAAATACCTTTCTGTATTTTTTAAGGGCTATTCTTTTGCAATATATTTTTCCTTGGACTTTACAAATGTATCCCTTGTACTGGATGTATTGTGGTTATGGGCACATAGGTTGGTGTAATATACAGTAATGCATGTGGAACTAAGAAAGGGGTTGTTTCTACACATGCTGTCCATAGAATCAACTCCCTTAGCTCATAGCCTAGTATACTATTTCCCTGTGTGACCCATTGGAATGGTGGTCAAACACAGGCAGATTGGATTGCTGTGTGCCCCATAGGCCAACACACAGGGAGGAGGTCATACCATTGGTGAAATGGAGAGCATGAAGTACCAGGCAGCCGATCGCTGTGTAATAAAACACACAATAGGCTGCATTGTTCCTTAGAGGATCAAGCTCCTTTTAGTCCAACTAGAGAGCCGGAATGGGCTCAATGTTCTTGAACCATCAGTGTACAAGGACATCTTGTATTACCGACCGAGTTTGAAAAACAGATGTGTTTGAATTTAAGATAAACTGACAGCTCTGGCGGTTCTCTTGACCTGATTGGAATGTCATTCTGTAACGTTTCCGGTGTAGTTTCCTAACGCATGTTTGTTTACCTGTCAGGCATGTACTTATTAGATCAGTCCCGGTTTTGTTCATTCAATCCTTGATCTATTTCACGATAATAACGATACAAATCTAGATTTCCTCGTGATGCACAAAGGCTCTTTGAGATTGACTGGCATTGTGCTGCAGTTGTTGTTGTTAATCTTCGCTAGCGATGGGCAGCAAACAGCCAGTCCCAGACCAACTCTGGCTGTGTAATGCACAAGATAAGAGGCCGGTGGGCTCCTTGGGTGGTGTGTGTTTGTGTGTGTATTAGAGTCTGCAAGCATATGTGTGTGTTTGATATATGTGGGGGTTTGATATATGTCTGTGTTTGAGAGATTGCGTGTGCGTCCTCTTTGAGCACTAGTTTGAGCACTGTAATCTACAGATCCAGACTGGCCCTTAGATAGGAGACTACTCTTATGGATTCAGACCAAACACTTCAGAACAGAGGGAGAGGGAGAGGGAGAGGGAGAGGGGAGAGAGAGAGAGAGAGAGAGAGAGAGAGAGAGAGAGAGAGAGAGAGAGAGAGAGAGAGAAGGGGGAATTGGGTGGTGGAGACGGGGTTATTAGACCGCTGCCCCCTGAGTGGTGCAGTGGTCTAAGGGCACTGCTACAGGTGTCTCTACAGACCCGGGATCAATCCCAGGCTGTGTCTCAGCCGCGTGTGACCGGGAGACCCATGGTGCACAATTGGCCCATCATCGTCCGGGTTAGGGGAGGGTTTGGCCGGCCGGGATGTTCTTGTCCCATCGTGCTCTAGCGAATCCTTGTGGCGGGCCCGGCGCATGAACGCTTACACGGTTGCCTGCTTCACTGTGTTTCCTCTGACGCAGTGGTGCGGCTGGCTTCTGGTTAAAGCGAGCAGTGTGTCAAGAAGCAGTGCAGCTTGGCGGGGTCGTGTTTTGGAGGACGCATGGCTCTCGACCTTCGCCGCTCTCGAGTTCTGTACGGGATTTGCAGCGATGGGACAAGACTTACTACCAATTGGGGAGAAAAAGGGGTACAAATATAAATAAAAAATGAGTGTGTGTGCATGCATGATTGCATGTGTGTTTTATACCCATTAGTGATGAAACAAAGTGATAAAAATTAGTGATGTCAGACAGTGATTGTAGACAGACCCGTGCTTGTATTTATGATAATAATCCACTACCATTAACTTTAAATGAAGGACCCTGTTGAGAATCATGAAGGATGACAGCTGTCCCTGATTGAGAACCAAACCTGGCCAAGACATAGAAATACAAAACATAGAAAAAAGGAGATAGAATGCCCACCCCAGTCACACCCTGGCCCAACCAAAATAGAGAATAAAAAGCCTCTCTATGGCCAGGGCATGACAACCCACATGTATGCTCACTCTGAACTATAGTTGTTATCCTTCGCTGCGGTTTTATCAGCTCCAATATGAAATAAATAAATACCCACTAAATAAAATACCCAATGTTAGAAGAAAATCTAGCTTGCAATAGTGCTTGCTGCCTTGGTGTTCAACCAGTGTGTCTGTATAGCCTCTATACCCAGAACAGAGTCTATAGCTTAGATTAAGCATGTATCTGTATAGCCTCTATACCCAGAACAGAGTCTATAGCTTAGATTAAGCATGTGTCTGTATAGCCTGTGACGACCCTCCCACTCTGTCTGCCGTATTCTCTCTGTTATTTCCTTATTAGGATGCTGGTGGGCGGAGTTGGGAGGGTCGTCAGCTACATGGGAAACACCTGGGCCCGGTGTCTCCCAGGATAAATACACCACTTCCCCATTCATGGAGGAGACTCTCTCCATGCAGACACCTTTATAGATGTGGTTGTTTTTCTTGGTGGTTTTTTTGGTTGTTTGCTTTGGAACCTTTCAACACCCTGCATTATCACATTCATGCAAAACACTCACTTACACTACTGACTACTGATTACAGACACCATTGTAATTTATACTTAGTTACTTATTTAATAAATATATATTTTATTACTCCTTATCTCCACGTTGTCTCCCTTTTGTTACAGGCTTTGAGCCGGTTCGTGACAAGTGGGGGCTCATCCGGGACATTTGAACTATTGGTTTGGGAGACCGTGAAGGTACGTGTTTGGTTTGCATATTTTGTTTGAGTTTGATAGGCCCAGTATTGGTTGCCTTTGTTGTTTGGTTTGTGTGCTGTGTTGGAGAGAGTATAATGGTTAGTTTCCAGGCCCTGCCTAGCCTGAACTCTTGTTCTACTTTCTGTTGGGACGGTCAGTCTGAGGTGAGTAATCTGCTGTGTACCTCGGTGGGAGATTTGGGTAGGGTAGTGGAACTTGCTACCCGGAGCTATAGCCTTTTTCCCCTGATAGGTTTAGCGACGTGTTTCATTTTTTGGAATATGTTGGGCATGGTTAATGTTTGTTATTTTTGTGTGGTGTCTGTGGACTGAGCAGTTGTCTCGGGGGCACATCCGTGGCTTGGTGGAATTTGCCAGCATGCTGGGGAGTTCTATTTCCTTGCCAGCGGGCTACAGTGCGTAAATTCCCACCGCAAATCTGCACGAAGACTAGGGTTGAGTTATTGTAGGTTTTGGGGAAGCTCCGTATCTCATCTCTCTTCTGTGGTGCTCAGGGTGATTGTCAATTCTTGGGTTGTGGTCTGGTGTGCTTAGCAGAAGGGAAGAGCGAGATTTTTTTTTGTGTGATTATGGCGTCTTATGTAGATAAGTTCATTCGCTCTCCATCAGAGGAATTGTTAGATTTAGGTACTAAAGAACAGCTGTTGAAGGTCGCGGAACACTACGAGGTTGAGATTAGTGATAAACGTCTAAAGAATTCTATTAGGTTAATATTGAAGGCCAATCTGATGGAGAGTGGTATTCTTGAAGTTACCACTGGGCCAGCCTCTGCTGAGGATTTGTCGTCTCCCCATAACGTTACAATGGCCATTCCATCGGTTAGTCCTAGTAGCCTTCTTTTTGAACAGCAGAAAGAACTGCTTTTGTTACAGCTGGAGCATGATCGTGAGAAGCTAGAGCATGATCGTGTAAAATATGAAAAGGAATTGGCATTTAAACAAGATATGGTGCGTGCTAAAATCAAGTTGCAACAAGAACGTATAGAGTTGGTTAGGGAAGGAAAGATCTCAGGGGAGAGTTTGTTTTGGGAAGGTGACCCAGATTTACCTAGGGGTAGTTCCGCTTTTGGTCGTGCCCCAAAGACATTTGATATTGTTGGGAACTTACGGTTATTGCCTCGGTTTAATGAAAGGGACCCCGAGACATTATTTTCGTTGTTTGAGCGGGTTGCTGACGCTAGGAGTTGGCCTGATTCTGACCGCACTTTAATGTTGCAGTGTGTGCTGACTGGTAAAGCGCAGGAAGCATATTCAGCTCTTAGTGTACACGACAGTGCCAGTTATGATAAAGTTAAAACGGCTGTGTTACAGATTTATGAATTGGTCCCTGAGGCTTACCGCCAACGATTTAGAACTTTAAAAAGGGATGATAACCAGACTCATGTTGAGTTTGCGCGACAGTTATCTTTACAGTTTAATCGCTGGTGTTCCGCCTCTGCAGTTGTGACGTTCCAAGGGCTGTGTGATCTGATTATGTTAGAGCAATTTAAGGACACAATTCCTGATCGTATTGCCACGTATATTAATGAACAGAAAGTAAAGAATGTTGCTGAAGCTGCGGTTTTGGCGGACGAGTATGTGTTGACTCACAAAAGTGTCTTTGCAGAACCCCTTATTCGGAAAGAGTGGGGGCGTTCGGATAGATTTGGTTTTCGCTCACCGAGATACTTTGGTTCTCGGGCAGAGTTCTATTCAACTAGGGTTGAGCCTGACTCCCATGGTAAAGCTGACTTTGGGCAGGAGTGTCACTACTGTCAAGGTTCAGGTCATTGGAAAAACGTATGTCCACTTCTCAGGTCAAAGGGTGCTTACGCTAAATCTAAGCCTACTGCGTTAGCTGCACCTGTTCCACATCAGTTCATTCACGACTCATTTCTTCAGGCCCAGGAGAATGTGAAAGTCCATATTGATCCAGACTATTTACCTTTCATTACGGAAGGTTTTGTGTCTATGTTAGGAAGTAAAGACCTAGTGCCAGTGAAGATCCTGAGAGACACAGGTGCCTCTGAATCATTTGTGTTGGAGTCTGTGTTACCCTTTTCTGCTGAGACTGATTCGGGGAATAGTGTTCTAATTAGGGGAATAGGTTTGAACACTCTGTCAGTTCCATTGCATAAACTGATGTTGGATTGTGGGCTGGTGAAGGGTGAAGTTGTAGTGGGTGTGCGTCCTTCGTTGCCTATTGAGGGTATCGATGTTATCCTTGGGAATAACTTGGCTGGTGAGCGTGTATGGCCTGTCGTGTTTCCATCTCTAGTGGTTTCCACTAAGCCGTCATTTGTTGGTATTCCTGATGAGTGTACAGAGTTTCCCAGAGGTGTTCTCTGCGTGTGCAGTGACACGTTCTATGAGCCGTGGCGAACTGGTCACTGCGCCGACTAATGATAATAATACAAAGTATGTCACTGTTTTCCCTGTTATCCCGTTATCTGTAACCCGCTCAGATCTAATCAATGCGCAACGGGATGACCCCACGTTGGAAGAGTTGCGTGATCAAATTGTGCCTATAGAACAGTTGGGAGATGTCGCCTATGGCTATTTTCTCCAAGAGGATGTCCTGATGAGAAAGTGGGTGTCTCATGATAGTGTTTTTCTGGGGGAGGCAATTAGTCAGGTTGTTGTACCAGTTAAGGTTCGTGAGTTGGTGTTGGAAACTTCTCACAGCGACGTTGCTGGACATATGGGGGTGAGGAAAACCTACAATCGCATATTAAGACATTTCTTTTGGCCTAGATTAAAGAGGGACGTTTCTGATTTTATCAAAACTTGTCACACCTGTCAATTAACTGGTAAGCCTAATCAAGCTATTAAACCAGTACCATTGTTTCCTATTCCTGTACTCAGCCAACCTTTTTAGTATCTGATTATTGACTGTGTGGGTCCTCTGCCTCGTTCTAAAAAGGGTAGCAGTTACCTGTTCACTATGATGTGTCCAAACCAGAGGATAATGCGATGGTGTTTATTTTTACAATCATTCCATCTCGATGTGAGGCACATCCGGGGGACTGAAAACGTGATTGCTGATGCGCTCTCTCGTGCGCCCTGTTCCTAAATGTTTACGTGACTGACCATTGTTTTGTATTGTCATGTTCTCTCTGTCCTGTCTGCTCCCTCCTGGTCTTGTTTTCTTCTTTCCTCTTAAATGTTGCTTCCTGTGCGAAGGTTGCTGGGGTCTGGGGAGGAGGTTGGCTGGGGCAAATTGTAAGTGTGAACACGTAAACCCTCATCAATTTGTGGCGCAGAAGCTGTGTCAATTTGGAACTTAGAGGTTGGTATTTTGTTCCGGGGTCCTTGTTGGTCCCCGGTTTTATGGGGGGGGATGTGACGACCCTCCCACTCTGTCTGCCGTATTCTCTCTGTTATTTCCTTATTAGGATGCTGGTGGGCGGAGTTGGGAGGGTCGTCAGCTACATGGGAAACACCTGGGCCCGGTGTCTCCCAGGATAAATACACCACTTCCCCATTCATGGAGGAGACTCTCTCCATGCAGACACCTTTATAGATGTGGTTGTTTTTCTTGGTGGTTTTTTTGGTTGTTTGCTTTGGAACCTTTCAACACCCTGCATTATCACATTCATGCAAAACACTCACTTACACTACTGACTACTGATTACAGACACCATTGTAATTTATACTTAGTTACTTATTTAATAAATATATATTTTATTACTCCTTATCTCCACGTTGTCTCCCTTTTGTTACGGGCTTTGAGCCGGTTCGTGACAAGCCTCTATACCCAGAACAGAGTCTATATCTTAGATTAAGCATGTGTCTGTATAGCCTCTATACCCAGAACAGAGTCTATAGCTTAGATTAAGCATGTGTCTGTATAGCCTCTATACCCAGAACAGAGTCTATAGCTTAGATTAAGCATGTTTTGTTGTGATACAAGTGATACTTGTACTCTAGATTCTAAAGCAGTAACCTTTAAAATAAGCACACGGTTTTGGCTCACACTCTGTGTCATCACTGTAGTTTCTCTACTTGGAACTACTGTAAAACTTCAATTAATACCCCATGCATTTATTTGCTTCAATAAAGGGTGGCATGTAGCCTAGCGGTTAAGAGTGTTGGGCCAGTAACTGAAAGGTCGCTGGTTTGAATCCCTGAGTTTACTAGGTGAATAATCTGTTAATGTGCCCATAGAGCAAGGCACTTAACCCTAATTGCTCCTTTACGTCGCTCTGGAAGACTGAAATGTAACAACCGGTGCTTATTAGAGACAGGCTTTTATTTGAGCACACAGCTTTGACTCAATGAAATGTTGAAAAGACTACCACATTGTTTATTACCAGTATAAACATAACAAATCCATTGCAGATCGGACTTGCAAAGACTAGGCTGCCTGTCATACATCCCCAATTTGGGGCTCTTCGCCATTGTGTCACCCGTAGTTGCAACGTGATCACACCAGATAGACAAAAGTATTCAACGTTTGTTGAGGTCCCTAGGACATCGAGAGACCGTGAGATGTTTCTAGTTGAGCCGACCATGTCAAAACACATTGATGTCAAACCACACTGATGTCGCTCTTTTTTCTCTTTTGCTCAATCTTTAAGGTACTCACTGAAGTTCACGCCTTAACAATTCATTTAGATCCTGCGTCTATTTGAAACAGGCATATATTTGCTGAAATGTGTGCCGATGCCCGGCTATTAAAAGGGACAGGCTCCTATTTGAGACTTGGTATTTAATTGATGTTATACGATATACATACACCCTTCAACTGTTGAACAGTGAAATAGTGATGCGTGTGTCAGCTATTTGTTCACCTGCACCTGCCCGTATTTGCTAATAACCAATCTGCAACTGCCGGCTACATGTGATAAAGTGAAAATCAGTGGCTCGCACCTGACCATATACCAGGAATATAGAAAATGCGCTGTAAAGGAAGTATTTTTTTTTACAGGCGGTGCGTGATTATTTATTTTTTAAGACTAATTTAGATAGGCCTATGTTTCTGCTTATAAATTATGACAACTACACATTCTCTCAAGATACTGAAATAAATACGTAACATTTATCCACTCATGCTCCCGAATCAAAATATACTTTGGTGTTTACCTGAAATAACTGGTTCATTCTGCAGGAGTTAATATTATATATGAGAGGTTATAAACCTACGGTGTCCAGATTTCAGTTACTATTCCATAACCTATCTGAACAGTACAATTCCCTGGACGTATCATATTTGAAGTCCCAGTCTTGTGACTGTCGAATTTTATAGCGCCTCACAATCATCACCCATAACATATTTCCCAAATATTATGCTACTGTTCTTGCCCTCCCTTCTCTTTATTTTCAACTCTCCATTTCACATCTTTTTCTTATTGAATTCATCTCAGACATGGTCCTTTTTGCCTCAGTGGATTGACGTTTACTTTTTCTGCCAAAGTTCCAAAAAGCATTAAATTGGCATGTATTTGGCGCGCACACAGCTAGGCCCTAAAAGCATAAATGTACCCACTAAAGCTTGATTTTGAGAGTTATGAGTCAATTCGTGCATCACTACAGTGAACAGCATTCCATTGCCAACATCCATTGCCTACATGTACTGTTCCATGTCTCAACTTATAACTTCTATTGTGCAGGTCAATGAAGAGAAAGCTGCCTAACGGTATTCATATATGAGAAGAAAAATATATAATTGAGTTCCTGCGGTACTCAGTATTGTCAAAAGCAATCCTCAATCACAACAATATCCATGCAAATACATTGACGATCCAATGACATTTTCCTTAGGTATTCAAAATGCAGCCTCATGCCATTTGAAAATAAATAAATAAATAAAGGGATATCTTCCGGGATGTACAATTTGCGAGTTTTAGATATTTGGACAAACAGCGTTGTCTTCAAAAATCTGATTACCGGTGTTGAGCAGGATTATATTAAATACTGATCGGAGATGTGTGCCGCCGCATATTGACAACACATTGACAACACGTTGCCATTCAGCCTCGAAAAGTGTCTCTTCCTACAGTTGATGTCGGAGGTTTACATACACCTTAGCCAAATACATTTAAACTCAGTTTTTCACAATTCCTGACATTTAATCCTCAAAATATTCCCTGTTTTAGGTCAGTTAGGATCACCACTTTATTTTAAGAATTTGAAATGTCAGAATAATAGAAAGAGAATGATTTCTTTCAGATGTTATTTTTTCCATCACATTCCCAGTGGGTCAGAAGTTTAAATACACTAAAATTAGTATTTGGTAGCTTTGCTTTTAAATTGTTTAACTTGGGTCAAACGTTTCGGATAGCCTTCCACAAGCTTCCCACGTTAAATTGGGTGAATTTTGTCCCATTCCTCCTGACAGAGCTGGTGTAATTGAGTCTGGTTTGTAGGCCACCTTGCTCACACACGTTTTTTCAGTTCTGCCCACAAATGTTCCATAGGATTGAGGTCAGGGCTTTGTCATGGCCGCTCCAATACCTTGACTTTGTTGTCCTTAAGCCATTTCGCCACTTGGAAGTATGCTTCGGGTCATTGTCCAATTGAAAGACCCATTTGTGGCCAAGCTTTAACTTCCTGATTGATGTCCTGAGATGTTGCTTCAATATATCCACATAATTTTATTTCCTCATGATGCCATCTATTTTGTGAAGTGCACCAGACCCTCCTGCAGCAAAGCACCCCCACAACATGATGCTGCCACCCCTGTGCATCACGGTTAGGATGGTGTTCTTCGGCTTGCAAGGCTCACCCTTTTTCCTCCACTAGGCTACCCTGGGGCGACAGGGTAGCCTAGTGGTTAGAGTGTTAGACTAGTAACCGGAAGGTTGCAAGTTCAAACCCCTGAGCAGACAAGGTTCAAAATCTGTCGTTCTGCCCCTGAACAGACAGTTAACCCACTGTTTCTAGGCCATCATCGTAAATAAGAATTTGTTCTTAACTGACTTGCCTAGTTAAATAAAGGTTAAAAAAACCATAACAATGGTCATTATAGCCTAACAGTTTTATTTTTGTTTCATCA
This sequence comes from Oncorhynchus nerka, assembly GCF_034236695.1. Lineage (NCBI taxonomy): Eukaryota > Metazoa > Chordata > Actinopteri > Salmoniformes > Salmonidae > Oncorhynchus > Oncorhynchus nerka. The sequence continues at coordinate 77,082,275 of NC_088415.1, read as the reverse complement.
GACCAGAGGACATTTCTCCAAAAAGTCTGATGTGCAGTTGCAGTTGGCGGTTTTGGAGCAGTGGCTTCTTCCTTGCTGAGCAGCCATTATGGTTATGTTGATTTAGGACTCGTTTTACTGTGGATATAGATACTTTTGCACCTGTTTCCTCCAGCATCTTCACAAGGTCCTTTGCTGTTGTTCTGGGATTTGCACTTTTGGCACCAAAGTACGTTCATCTCTAGGAGACAGAACGAGTCTCCTTCCTGAGCGGTATGACTGCTGCATGGTCCCATGGAGTCTATTGTTTGTACAGATGAACGTGGTACCTTCAGGCATTTGGAAATTACTCCCAAGGATGAATCAGGTTGAACCTTTCTTTTGATTTTCCCATGATGTCAAGCAAAGAGGCACTGAGGTTGAAGGTAGGCCTTGAAATACATCCACAGGTACACCTCCAATTGACTCAAATGATGTCAATTAGCCCGGTATTTTCCAAGCTGTTTAAAGGCACAGTCAACTTAGTGCATGTAAACTTCTGACCCACTAGAATTGTGATACAGTGAATTATAAGTGAAATAATCTATCTGTAAACAATTGCTGGTAAAATTACTTGTGTCATGCACAATGTAGATGTCCTAACTGACTTGCCAAAACTATAGTTTGTTAACATGAAATTTGTGGAGTGGTTTAAAAACACGTTTTAATTACTCTAACATAAGTGTATGTAAACTTCCAACTTCAACTGTATATTAGAAGAGACACTATGGCTCTATCAGGATCAACCAGCCTTTCTGACAAAAAACGGGGCCTATGTGGATTTCAAATCAAAATGTATTTATCACATGCACCTAATACAACAGTTACAGTCACAACCTTACCATGAAATACTTACTTATGAGCCCTTAAACAACAATGCAGTTTTTTTTTAAAGTAAGAAAAATGTGCTAAACAAAAGTGAAATATTGTAACATAACATAATAATAAAACAAAAAACAATAACTAGGATATATACAGGGGCTATAGTACCGAATCAATGTGCAGGGGTACAGGAGGGTCGAGGTAATTGAGGCAATGTACATGTAGGAAGGGGTAAAGGGACTATGTGTAGATAATAAACAGAGAGAAGCAGCAGCAGGTGAAGGAATGTGAATGTGTCGGTGTGTGTGTGTGTGTTGGAGTGCCAGTGTAGTGGGTGTGGGGTTCAGTGAGTGTACATTGAGCCTGTGCAAGAGAGTCAGTACAAAACATAATAATATATAAGAATAAAATAAGGGGGTCAATGTAAATAGTCTGGGTAACCATTTTATGAACTGTTCAGCTGTCTTATGGCTCGGGGTAGAAGCTGTTAAGGAGCCATTTGGTCCCAGACTTGGCACTCCAGTATTGCTTGCCGTGCAGTAGCAATAAGAACAGTCTATGACTTGGGAGGCTGGAGTCTTTGACAATTTTTTGGGCATTCCTCTGACACTGCCTCATATAGAGGGCCTGGATGGCAGGGAGCTCAGCCCCAGTAATGTACTGTGGAGGCCAGGTCATCTGATGCAGCACTTCATCTCTCTCTTCTTGGTCAAATAGCCCTTACACAGCCTGGAGATGTGTTTTGGGATGTTGTCCTGTTGAAAAACAATTTATAGTACCACTAAATGCAAACCAGATGGGATGGCGTATCGCTGCAGAATGCTGTGGTAGCCATGCTAGTTAAGTATGCCTTGAATTCTAAATGAATCACCCCCACATCATCACTACACCTCCTCCATGCTTCACGGTGGGAACCACACATGCGAAAATCATCCGTTCAGCTACTCTGCATCTCACAAAGACACAGTGGGTGGAACCAAAAATCTCACATTTGGACTCATCAGACCAAAGGACAGATTTCCACCAGTCTAATGTTCATTGCTCGTGTTTGTTGCCCCAAGCAAGTGTCCTTTTGGTTTCTTTGCAGCGATTCAACCATGAAGGCTTGATTCATGTAGTCTCTTCTAAACAGTTGATGTTGAGATGTGTCTGTTTCGCATTGACTGACCATCATGTCTAAAAGTAATGATGGACTGTCGTTTCTCTTTGCTTATTTGAGCTGTTGCCATATTATGGACTTGGACTTTTACCAAAAGAAGATAGCCTACTGTATACCACTTCATCTGATTGGCTCAAAAGCATTAAAGATGGAAAGAAATTAATCAAATGAACTTTTAGATGTTAATTGAATTGCATTCCAGGTGACTACCTCATGAAGCTGGTTGAGAGAATGCCAAGCGTGTGCAAAGCTGTCATCAAGTCAGTGTGGCTATTTGAAGAATCTCAAATATAACATATATTTTGATTTGTTTAATACTTTTTGGTTACTACATGATTCCATGTGTGTTATTTCATAGTCTTCACTATTATCCTACAATATAGAAAATAGTAAACATAAAGAAAAACCCTTGAATGAGTAGGTTTTCTAAAACTTTTGACCAGTAGTGTAAATAACAAATGCGCTTCTCTTTCAAAAACAAGGACATTTCTAAGTGACTCAGTCCAGTGTCTGTGATCTTTTGCCCATTTTAATCTTTTCTTTTTATGGGCCAGTCTGTCTTTTTCTTTGTAACTCTGCCTAGAAGACCAGCATCCCGGAATTGCCTCTTCACTGTTGACTTTGAGACTGGTGTTTTGCGGGTACTATTTAATGTTACGGATTGTGGTTCCTGTACAGGAACCAAATCAGCGGAAATTTCAGAGCGCCACCTATAGTACTCGATAAAACTCAAACTTTCATTAAAACACACACGCAAGATACTCAATTAAAGCTACACTCGTTGTGAATCTAGCCAACATGTCAGATTTGTAAAATGCTTTTCGGCGAAAGCATGAGAAGCTATTATCTGATAGCATGCACCCCCCGAAATACCTGAACGACACCTAAACAAAAGATTTTGCGGTAGCCGGCGCTACACAAAACGCAGAAATAAAATATAAAACATTCATTACCTTTGACGAGCTTCTTTGTTGGCACTCCTATATGTCCCATAAACATCACAATTGGGTCTTTTTCCCGATTAAATCCGTCATTGTATACCCAAAATGTCATTTTATGAAGGCCGGTCTGATCCAGCAAAATTCACCTTTACAAGACACAACGTCACTTTTTAAAATTAAAAAAGTTGCCTATAAACTTTTACAAATCACTTCAAACTACTTTTGTAAACCAACTTTAGGTATTAATAAACGTTAATAATCGATGAAATTGATCACGGGGCGATCTGTATTCGATAGCAGCAAGTCTTGAAATCATCGTCCATTTTTTCACTTTCATAACTTCCTCCGGTGAGCCCCAAGACAGGAAGTGACTATACGTCATCCCACCAAGGATAAACCAGCCATGAAATGCCACTACTGGCGACATCGTGTGGAAGCTGTAGGCATTGTAAACGGAACCTCATCTATTTTCTATCGCCTTAGACAATACATTGACTGGCGGATGAATATTTTTTTTGTGTTTTTGGTGAACAGTTTTCCCTGGGATTTTTACTCCTAAACACGTTCTGTTATAGCCACAGACACGATTTAACCAGTTTTAGAGACTTCAGAGTGTTTTCTATACACACATACGTATCATATGCATATACTATATTCCTGGCATGAGTAGCAGGACTTTGAAATGTTGCGCGATTTTTAACAAAAAGCTGCGAAACGCTGCGAAAATTCGCATCATCCCTAACAGGTTGTAATGAAGCTGCCAGTTGAGAACTTGTGAGGCGTCAGTTTCTCAAATTAGACACTCTAATGTACTTGTCCTCTTTCTCAGTTGTGCACCGGGGCCTCCCACTCCTCTTTCTATTCTGGTTAGAGCCAGTTTCAGCTGTTCTGTGAAGGGAGTAGTACACAGCGTTGTATGAGATCTTCAGTTTCTTGGCAATTTCTCGCAGAGTATAGCTTTCAAATCAAATCAAATCAAATGTATTGATATAGCCCTTCGTACATCAGCTGATATCTCAAAGTGCTGTACAGAAACCCAGCCTAAAACCCCAAACAGCAAGCAATGCAGGTATAGAAGCACAGTGGCTAGGAAAAACTCCCTAGAAAGGCCAAAACCTAGGAAGAAACCTAGAGAGGAACCAGGCTATGTGGGGTGGCCAGTCCTGTTGTGGCTGTGCCGGGTGGAGATTATAACAAAACATGGCCAAGATTCAAATGTTCATAAATGACCAGCATGGTCGAATAATAATAAGGCAGAACAGTTGAAACTGGAGCAGCAGCACGGCCAGGTGGACTGGGGACAGCAAGGAGTCATCATGTCAGGTAGTCCTGGGGCATGGTCCTAGGGCTCAGGTCCTCCGAGAGAGAGAAAGAAAGAGAGAATTAGAGAAAGCACACTTAAATTCACACAGGACACCGAATAGGACAGGAGAAGTACTCCAGATATAACAAACTGACCCTAGCCCCCCGACACATAAACTACTGCAGCATAAATACTGGACGCTGAGACAGGAGGGGTCAGGAGACACTGTGGCCCCATCCGAGGACACCCCCGGACAGGGCCAAACAGGAAGGATATAACCCCACCCACTTTGCCAAAGCACAGCCCCCACACCACTAAAGGGATATCTTCAACCACCAACTTACCATCCTGAGACAAGGCTGAGTATAGCCCACAAAGATCTCCGCCATGGCACAACCCAAGGGGGGGCGCCAACCCAGACAGGATGACCACATCAGTGAATCAACCCACTCAGGTGACGCACCCCTTCCAGGGACAGCATGAGAGAGCCCCAGTAAGCCAGTGACTCAGCCCCTGTAATAGGGTTAGAGGCAGAGAATCCCAGTGGAAAGAGGGAAACCGTCCAGGCAGAGACAGCAAGGGCGGTTCATTGCTCCAGAGCCTTTCCGTTCACCTTCCCACTCCTGGGCCAGACTACACTCAATCATATGACCCACTGAAGAGATGAGTCTTCAGTAAAGACTTAAAGGTTGAGACCGAGTTTGTGTCTCTGACATGGGTAGGCAGACCGTTCCATAAAAATTGAGCTCTATAGGAGAAAGCCCTGCCTCCAGCTGTTTGCTTAGAAATTCTAGGGACAATTAGGAGGCCTGCGTCTTGTGACCGTAGCGTACGTGTAGGTATGTACGGCAGGACCAAATCAGAGAGATAGGTAGGAGCAAGCCCATGTAATGCTTTGTAGGTTAGCAGTAAAACCTTGAAATCAGCCCTTGCTTTGACAGGAAGCCAGTGTAGGGAGGCTAGCACTGGAGTAATATGATCAAATTTTTTGGTTCTAGTCAGGATTCTAGCAGCCGTATTTAGCAATAACTGAAGTTTATTTAGTGCTTTATCCGGGTAGCCGGAAAGTAGAGCATTGCAGTAGTCTAACCTAGAAGTGACAAAAGCATGGATGAATTTTTCTGCATCATTTTTGGACAGAAAGTTTCTGATTTTTGCAATGTTACGTAGACGGAAAAAAGCTGTCCTTGAAATGGTCTTGATATGTTCTTCAAAAGAGAGATCAGGGTCCAGAGTAACGCCGAGGTCCTTCACAGTTTTATTTGAGTCTACTGTACAACCATTAAGATTAATTGCCAGATCCAACAGAAGATCTCTTTGTTTCTTGGGACCTAGAACAAGCATCTCTGTTTTGTCCGAGTTTAATAGTAGAAAGTTTGCAGCCATCCACTTCCTTATGTCTGAAACACATGCTTCTAGCGAGGGCAGTTTTGGGGCTTCACCATGTTTCATTGAAATGTACAGCTGTGTCTCATCTGCATAGCAGTCAAAGTTAACATTATGTTTTCGAATGACATCCCCAAGAGGTAAAATATATAGTGAAAACAATAGTGGTCCTAAAACGGAACCTTGAGGAACACCGAAATTTACAGTTGATTTGTCAGAGGACAAACCATTCACAGAGACAAACTGATATCTTTCCGAGAGATAAGATCTAAACCAGGCCAGAACTTGTCCGTGTAGACCAATTTGGGTTTCCAATCTCTCCAAAAGAATGTGGTGATCGATGGTATCAAAAGCAGCACTAAGGTCTAGGAGCACGAGGACAGATGCAGAGCCTCGGTCCGATGCCATTAAAATGTAATTTACCACCTTCACAAGTGCAGTCTCAGTGCTATGATGGGGTCTAAAACCAGACTGAAGCATTTCGTATACATTGTTTGTCTTCAGGAAGGCAGTGAGTTGCAGCGCAGCAGCCTTTTCTAAAAAATTTGAGAGAAATGGAAGATTCGATATAGGCCAATAGTTTTTTATATTTTCTGGGTCAAGGTTTGGCTTTTTCAAGAGAGGCTTTATTACTGCCACTTTTAGTGAGTTTGGTACACATCCGGTGGATAGAGAGCCGTTTATTATGTTCAACATAGGAGGGCCAAGCACAGGAAGCAGCTCTTTCAGTAGTTTAGTTGGAATAGGGTCCAGTATGCAGCTTGAAGGTTTAGAGGCCATGATTATTTTCATCATTGTGTCAAGAGATATAGTACTAAAAGACTTGAGCGTCTCTCTTGATCCTAGGTCCTGGCAGAGTTGTGCAGACTCAGGACAACTGAGCTTTGAAGGATTTAAAGAGGAGTCCGTAATTTGCTTTCTAATAATCATAATCTTTTCCTCAAAGAAGTTCATGAATTTATCACTGCTAAAGTGAAAGCCATCCTCTCTTGGGGAATACTGCTTTTTAGTTAGCTTTGTGACAGTATCAAAAAGGAATTTTGGATTGTTCTTATTTTCCTCAATTAAGTTAGAAAAATAGGATGATCGAGCAGCAGTAAGGGCTCTTCGGTACTGCACGGTACTGTCTTTCCAAGCTAGTCGGAAGACTTCCAGTTTGGTGTGGCGCCATTTCCGTTCCAATTTTCTGGAAGCTTGCTTCAGAGCTTGGGTATTTTCTGTGTACCAGGGAGCTAGTTTCTTATGAGAAATGTTTTTAGTTTTTAGGGGTGCAACTGCATCTAGGGTATTGCGCAAGGTTAAATTGAGTTCCTCAGTTAGGTGGTTAACAGATTTTTGTCCTCTGGCGTCCTTGGGTAGACAGAGGGAATCTGGAAGGACATCAAGGAATCTTTGTGTTGTCTGTGAATTTATAGCACGACTTTTGATGTTCCTTGGTTGGGGTCTGAGCAGATTATTTTATATTATTTTATTTTATTATATTATTTTCACTTCTCAGAACAAGATTAGACTGACGAGTTTCAGGAGAAAGCTATTTGTTTCTGGCCATTTTGAGCCTGTAATCGAAACCAACACATGCTGTTGCTCCAGATACTCAACTAGTCTAAATAAGTTTTTAGCGCTTCCTTAATCAGAACAACAGTTTTCAGCTGTGCTAACATAATTTCAAAAGGGGTTTCTAATGATCAATTAGCCTTTTGAAATGGTAAACTTGGATTAGCTAACACAATGTGCCATTGGAACACAGGAGTTTCCAACTACAATAGTCATTTACAACATTAACAATGTCTACACTGTGTTTCTGATCAATTTGATGTTATTTTAATGGACAAAAAATGTGCTTTTCTTTCAAAAACAAGGACATTTCTAAGTGACCCCAAACTTTTGAATGGTAGTGTATATATTGTTTGTTTGTTGTGGGCTTTATTTGTTTTTTATTTGTACGTGTTGGGCTTTATCTGAGAGCAAGTATATTTTTCCAGGCCTCAATTGTTCCTTGACTAGTACAATTCATTCTCGCTATCGATAATTCTAATGTTTTAACTTCGGATAATAACTGTATCCACTGACGAATCAGGAGTGGAAGAGGTGATTGCCATCTAAGAGCCAACATCTTTTTGCGACGGTTCTGCCAGCAGTAATCATCTCTGATTGATTGAGAGATTCAAGGAGCTAAATGATGTCTTCTGATCACTGAAGTGAATGTGGATTTATGAGAATACAAAGACAGATCCGTCTATGTATCCTAAACCTGACGATTTCATGCAGTTAAGACTAAATAAGTGGCAGTGCATATGAAACCGTTACCCAGACTACAGATTGTGGCAGTACATGTGTCAGAGAAGGGAGGAAGTAGCTAATGAAGCTATTGTTTTTAAGAGCAGATACATCAAATTAACTTGTCAGATTCGATCTGAGGACGATTACACGTTTTCTGTTCTGACCTGAAATAAAAGGATATATCTGTCATTTTCATTTAATCCATCCTACAGTGAAACATTAATCTTATCACCTAACAGATATTGACGTGTCCTGACTGACTAACCTTGGGGATTATTTGATATAAGGTTTCTGACTTAAATCAAGTTATTTATTTCTTTTTAACTTTGAGCTATTTTCATCCAGAACATTTAATACCTGGAAAATGTCTTCCCTGGAAACAGCCAGTGGAAAGATGTTCAGTGCATACTGGTTTCAGTGTGCTTAGCTGACTGTTTCCTAGAATCAACTAAATGTACAAAGAGGAGAAGAGAGTAGATGTTTAACCTCTTGCCTCTACTTGGGACGCTTGCGTCCCAACTAGAGCTCTGGAAATGCAAATGCGCTACGCTAAATGCTAATAGTATTAGTTAAAACTCAAAAGTTCATTAAAATACACATGCAGGGTATCAAATTAAAGCTACACTCGTTGTGAATCCAGGCAACAAGTCCGATTTTTAAAATGCTTTTTGGCGACAGCATGAGAAGCTATTATCTGATAGCATGCACCAATACACTACAACAGAAAAGCACAGCAGGGGACGTAAACAAAATAATTAGCATTTCGGCGTTACACAAACCGCACAATAAAATAGAAAACAGTCATTACCTTTCACCATCTTCTTTGTTGGCACTCCTAGATGTCCCATAAACACTATTGGGTCTTTATTTCGATTAAATCGGGCCATATAAAGCCAAGATATCGTTATATGTAGACTGTGTGATAAACGAAAAAAACAGCGATTTCACAACGTAACGTCATTTTTTAAAATTCAAAAAGTAGACGATAAACTTTCACAAAACACTTCGAAATACGTTTGTAATGCTACTTTAGGTATTAGTAAACGTTAATAAGCGATAAAAATCATTCGTAGGCGATGTAAATATCATTAGCTGTCGTCTTGGAAAAAATTTCAGGAGAGAGCTCTTCCGGAATGATCTGGGCGGAGACCGGAGGTAAGCGGTGCCCCTGTTTCGGTTCAACCAAGAATCAAAGATGATTCAATTCACAAGACTCTAGACAACATGGGGATGCTGTGGGAGTTGAATGCTCGGTCTTATCTAATTCGGCTCACTGTTAACAATTGCTGGAAGTGGCGCAAGGATATTTATTTCCATTTTCTGTGATCAGGTTTTCCTGCGCTTTCCGATGTAACGCACGTTATGTAATAGCCACAGTCGTGATTTAACCAGTTTTAAAAACGTCCGAGGGTTTCCTATCCACACATTCTAACCATATGAACGTACTATATTCCTGGCATGAGTAGCAGGGCGCTGAAATGTTGCGCGATTTTTAACAAAATGTTCAAAAAAGTAGAGGGTCGACTGAAGAGGTTAAAGAGAAGAGAATAGAAAAGGAGAGATTAGGAAAGACTGGAGGAGAAGATAGGAGAAGATAAGATAGGAGTCACAAAAGGTACAATATGAGAGGAGCCGGGGTAATATGGAGAAATAGCATGGAAGTGCTAAACAGATCTACAGATCTATCTATCTATCTGCAATCTGGATTTGGTAAAAGAGTGTGTCTGCACACCCTGGGAGATAGGACAGCACAAGATGGAGGAGGTGTGCAAATATACCTGCGCTCATCCCATCACACATAATGATCACTGGTATGAAAATGGCCTTGGTGTGTGTGTGTGTGTGTGTGTGTGTGTGTGTGTGTGTGTGGTGGAATGATGAGTTAATGGACCCAGTTTGTTTTTGCGTTTCTATCCCCAACACCACCTGAACGTCATGGAGAATACAGACACAGTGCTTCTTCCCTACGTCTAATCAACAGCTGTGACAGTAAGACAAAGATTTGACAACACTTTCGGTTATATTCCGGCAATATTATTTATTATAATATGGTTGAACCCTCTTTCAATACTGAAAGTATTAATTTTGTCAAACAAGTGTATCGTATTTTTGTTTTCCCTTCTCCCACTTGGCCAACATCTTTCCTTTGTGTGGAACATTGAAATGAGAGGTCAGAAGAGAGGTCTTACCGATGATGCACTTAACAAGAACTTTCTACCATTACATGTCCTTATCTGGGTTGGGGGAGGCAAAACATGTATAGACCGCACTCTCTGCTCACAACAAGTTCTTCAGTTTGTGTCTTACTTTTGGGAGTAGAAGAAAAGTAGATCAAAGTTGTCATTTGCCGTTTCTTCACATCTATATTTCGATCACAGAGCAGTTCAGAAACTGTTTGTATGCTACATCTGATGTACAGGTAAACAACGGTAACAGTAGGGGGTAGGGCCTCAAACCTGCTACTGAGGTGTGTCTGGGAATAAGAACGTATTGTTGTTTATTCCTGTATCAAAATCACACGTAAACAGCACATGTTGTACACAATGTCCATGTGACCTGATAAGTGTAAACTAGTACCATGATTCATAACCTAAGAAAGTAAGGTAACTGAAGGAGGCTTTTTAGCTAAGAATGTGCATTTTTGCAGTGCTTTGCTCATCATCAAAGTGCATTGTATATTGTCTTAAGGTCACTCAGATTTTCTATCTCTGAAGCATGATCTACATAAGACAATATATTAGGACTGAAGATTTGAAGTTGGGATTCAGACCTAAATGACTTGAAAAAGACCCAAAATACACGTCAAAATGTGAGAAGAGAAGCACCGAGCGTAGCATCTGAGGCAGTGAACTGACCAGCTAGGTGCCCAGCTCCAGTTTTTCCATCACCAGGACACAGCCTGTCTTATTGCAATCAGTTCTTTGAAGCTCATACTTCAAGGTACAACAAAAACCTTGCTAAATATTCTCCAAGGATTTATTCCTTCATTCTTTGCACAATTTACAACCTATTTTGGATGAAAGGAAACAGATAGAAGAAGAAAACAGATGTTCTTTTGTCTCGTGTGCCTTCCTGTGACGTGTTTGTAATTTCATGCAAATTTGTAAACTTCTCATGTTTTTGGGACAAACGCTACACCCAATACCGTTCAACTTACCCTGACGTTACTTCTTTATTTATTTTTCTCTTGCTTTCTCACTCTCTTTTTTAAAATCTCTTCCTATTTGTCTCTCCCTTGCTCTCGCTCTCTCTTTCTCTCTCAATTTTGTGCAATTATTTATAAACCTTAAGATCTTATTATAAAGCCATTGGGGGGGGGGAGTTTGAGACCAGCATGCTTAATACTTATCGGTACAGACCGTCTCTGTGACCTAGTTGACATCTCCTTGAGAATGTGACAGCAGTCTGATGAGGATTTCCTCTTAAGCTACTACACCAATGAAACCAACTTTTGCATAGCTCTCTATTCCCCCAAATTCTAAAGTAAATTGATGTGAGCATTACTGTCTGACATCTAGCCGTGTATAGACAGGAGTACAGAATAAAATGCATGATAAATTAACTGAGCATCTTACTGAGTTGCGGCGAGGAAAACAGAAGAGAAAAGAACAGTGATGAGCATTTTTCCATTATTTTTTCATGCCTTACCAAAAACGTATTCACATTCGTTAATTGGCTTTAACCCCGCAGAGTGCAGTTCTAGATGTTTACTTTCTTTCAATTGCTGAGCGCCGCTGCCGATGAAAATTTAAGAGCCCTGCCAAAGAATATATGCAAATCACCTCTGCTTTCTCATTTCGTTCCACTGCCAGGTGGAGTTCGTTCTCAGCATTCTCTACATGTCATTCAAACGCGGGTTTGGCTCCCATTGTCAGCCATTGTTGTTAAGCAGCCGTCATCAAAGGGGTTTGTGGCCCGTCATTCTAACAAACGCCCAAATAGCTATGTTTTAATATGCCTGGCACTCCAACAAATTAAACTACACTTTTTTTCAGATTGGAAATGACAAACAACATTAAATCAAAGGAAATGCTGCACCCTGTTAAAACAGAGTGTAGGCCAGATACCTGTATTCAGTCTCTGAGTTGACAGCACGCTGTTCTGTGAGGGCCTTTGTTTTGCTTTCATTTCTCCAAATGAAACATTGAAATGAGAAATGCACTGAGCTAAAATTGCAACACTTGGCCGGGCTATAAATGTGTGTATTTTTTCAAATCTATTTCCATTCTGAGGGAGGTTGTATAGGACCTAACACACAAACACAGGATGAACAGTTAGAACTATTTGCTATTACCCTAATCTAGTCCTTTCTAAATGCCTTGTAAGAGACGCTGATGTCCCTGTGTGATGGAGGGAGTGTAAGAACCAGAGATAACAGTTTATTAAAGACATGAGTACAGGTTACAACGGTCTCTTCTCTCCTAGCGTTTTCCACTCATCTGACATACAACCACTTGCGTATGTACTATCTCAAGTCTCTGTTATAAACCGCTGTCTTGATGACACTATAGTGCATTAAAATCACACTGGCTGTCATGTAAATCTCCAGCCAACACTAGACATGAAGATCCACCAGTAAGCACTGAGGAGGAGGTGTAATTCTTCCAGAGGGGTACAAGAAGGACGACGTGGTCCAGACAGCTTGGAGTGCTCTCTTTATTTACACACTGCTGCTTGGGCCACCTGCTCTACACAGCTCTGCAGAGGCTGGTATAATAATAGATACACACACACACACACACATACACACTAGAGTGCACAAACACACACAAACGCATACACACATACACACTAGAGTGCACACACACACACACACGCACACACACACACACACACACACACACACACACTAGAGTGCACGCACACACACACACTCACACTTCATCAAACTGGGGAATCCATCGTACATTTGAAAATGATCTTCTGACACAGAAGGCATTGCTGGAAGGCATTGCTCTGTTAATGGGCTGTTCACTTACTTATCCTGTACTTTCAGGTAGAATCCTTTTACATAGAGAGACACATGCAAAACAGTGTGTGTGTGTGTGTGTGTGTGTGTGTGTGTGTGTGTGTGTGTGTGCGTGCGCTTGTCCACATACACATTCTTGTGTGCTAGAGAATCTGCATTGTTTCAGGGGTGGTCGGTCTGGCTGCACTACGGGAGACAATGATGAATGTGTTAACACAGTACACCTCTAGGCCTCGTTCTCTTTTAGGTATATCACATCACCTTCTTTTCAGCGGTAAATGTGAGTATTAAACACGTACGTAACCGCTTCCAGAGGCTGATCTGACAGAGAGAAAGATGGAGAGATTTGAGAGAGAGAGAGAGAGAACAGATGGAAAAATAAACTATTCAGCTGTAGAGCAGGTAATGTAACACTGAACCTAGGGCAAAGGTAGAGCGCTGTGTGCAAGCCTGGAGAAAACACAGTATAAGGTACGACATGCAGGATACCCATGGTATACGATTGGGCATGTCTTTTTGAGTATCTGTGATGACAACGGAAGAATGTAAGAAAGAAAACTGTGCCTTTTCTGAGAGAGAGACTTTTGACTTTTTGTCTTTCTTTAATTTATACATTCTCATTTTATTAAAACCTTACCACCACCCCCTGTACTGCAGTACTACATACTCACCTGACCCTCTACCACACAATACAAAACAACACCACACATCACAATAACCAAAAACCTCACCACTTTCACAACTGTATATCCAACACATCTTCCCCAGCTGTACAGACGGACACCCCAACACACCATATCTCCTGAAACATCTCCACACTTTTTATCATTTCATAGAACTCAAATTCCATCCCAAGGCGCGCAGAGACCATCCCATTAAACAATAGTAAAGAGTCTGTTATCCCCCCACCTTTGACCCTGTTCCTCCTTGTTAGCCAAATAGCTAACTTACCTGAGCAAACAGAAAATTCAACAACACACATTTGGCCTTTTCCTTATTTGAGTACCTCTCCCCCATTATAAACATCCCAACAGTAAAACCCACCCCCAACCTCTCACACAGACATTCCAACAGAGACATTAATGGCATTAACCTGGCACACACAGAAAACACATGAATCACAGTTTCATTCATGACACAGAAAGGACACCCCTGTCCGACTCCCGGGTTCAACCTGTACCAACCAGCTGCTAGTAGCCAGGGCTCCATGAAGAACCCTCCCCTGGAGGTCCCCTGACCTCCTTGGTACTGGGGGTTTGTAGAGCCCCTTCCACCTAAAACCCACCATACTCTCCGCCCCACATACCCCCTGCCACTGATGTGCCTTCTCTCCTGTTAGGCTCCTAATGTTCCTTAATGCAGAGGTTGTAGAGGGCTTTACCTCCCACCCCTTCAAACTCCCCCAGGCTCGGAGTGTTAAAATCAAAGTCCTCCAGACCCCCTTGCCAGTCTCCAGTCTCTGCCGTCACCTGCAGTGGCGGAAACATTGGTGGCCCCTCCTCCTTTGGCTCAAACACCCCCCTCACCGGCTCAGACAGAGCCTCCTGGACCTCCTCCAGCAATCTCTCCAGCAGCCTAAGAGATGTTAGTCCTGTTTGTTGTGCCAGGACTTTCTGGGTTTTCCACCCCTCCTCTCCCAGCAGTCGCTGGTTACCCAGCCTTAGTAAACCCGCTGCCATCAGTCGCCTCTGCAGGGTGGCCGACTGAACCGATCTCAAGATGATGGCTGGGTTGTGGAAGATAGGCTCCACCCACAGCCCAGGCTCCACCCCCTTCTCATGTGGGCCTTAGCAGCTGCCAGGCCCTCAGCACTGCAGAGTAAAAGTCTGAGAGACCTGCTGTACTCAGCCTCTCTAGCTTCATGAGAAACAGTTGCAGGGCCAGCCCTAATCCGCCAGCTCTCCTTAGCAGCGCGCATGCTGGTTCCCTCCAGCCGACATCAGTATGGTACAGCAGTGTCTGCGCCACCTTTAATCAGAATGCAGCCACCCTGCTCTCCAGTTCCACCAGGCCCTGTCCTCCTTCTCTTACGTTCATGTACAACACTGCCTCCCTCAGCCAGTGATGGCCTGCCCATAAAAAAATCCACCAGCTTGTGTTGAAGGTCTGCGAGCGGGGGTTGAGGACAGCCAGTTTATGCCAGAGGGAAGTGGCCACCAGGTGTTGTTTATCAGCACTCTCCCTCTATATGACACTTGGTACAGGAGCCACCTCCACCTGGCCAGTCTTGACACCACTGCCTGTGACAGCCCCTCCCAGTTCTTCCTGACCCACCTCTCCAAACCCAGGTACACGCCAAAAATGTCAAGCCCTTCACAACCCAACTGCAAAACCCCTGGAAGCAGAGGGGGAGTGGGAGGGGAGGGGGCTATCCCTCCATGCACCACATAACAGAGCTTTGCTCTTGCCCCAGTTCACCTTAGCTGATGAAGCTCCCTCGTACACCTTCAGACTATTCTCTAGTGCCTGCATATTCTGCCCATCCCTGACCATCACAGAAACATTATCTGCATACGCTGACACTGCTATGCTGTCAACACACCCATGCCTGTCCAGCACATCTGGGTTACGGCCTCTGCCAGTTTATGGGACAACGGGAAGGTCCATTTCATCCATGTGCCAGAAAGAGTTTAGGACGTTCTACAAACCAAACCTGAGCACACATAGGATCACATAGTGCTGCCCTATACAACTCAATATAAAATATATATATAAAACTCCACAGTCCGCTCCCGCATCTCCCCACCACAGAGGCCACCCGCCCATCAGACAGCCGTAGACAATGCATACCCGTGGCTTGTCTTTCCAAACCAAAGAAGGAGCTGGGAGCATTCATCTCCCTGAGCATAGAGGACCCAGCTCTTACAAGTGCTCCCTTTGCTTTAAATTTGGACATTCCCAACATCCCACCATTTACTCAGAGACTCATACTCCTCTCTTCACCGCCCCCACCTTTCCCAAAAAGTCTGGAAACCTGAGCAAAACGTGGCATCTTGTAAGAGCTTTACATTAAACACCCAATAGGATGCCTGCCGAGGCCCTGGTGAAATAGACAGCCGAGCCATGGTTATGTGATGATCCGAAAAACCCACCGGGCGCCTAACAACCTATTGCTCCGATTCCTGGACATGTAAAATCGATCAAGTCGGGCTGCACTCACCCTAGCCCCAAAGACCTTCACCCATGTATACTGTCTTGTGTCGGGATGTCTAGTTCTCCAAATATCCACTAGTTCGAACGGATTCATGATGTCTCTTAACATCCCCACTGAGCCTGAATGAGGCTACTCCCCTTTTCTGTATTTCGTAAAATCCATTGTGCAGTTCCAGTACGCGCCAACCACCAGCGTGTCCTCAGGCTCTACCTGTGAGAGTTCCAGTCCGCGCCAACCACCAGCGTGTACTCAGGCTCTACCTGTGAGAGTTCCAGTCCGCGCCAACCACCAGCGTGTCCTCAGGCTCTACCTGTGAGAGTTCCTGTCTAAGACACCCAAACAGAAGCCCCCTCTCCCTCCCTGTGTTAGGTGCACACACATTTATAAAGACAAAACCCTTTACTACGAGCAGTCTACCGCTACTACTACTGTTACTACAAGCAGTTTACCGCTACACATCTCCTTTGAGGAGCAAATTTGAGGAGCAAATTTTTACAGACAGACCCGGTACCTTTGCAGTTAAATTGGTCCTATGGCTCAGCACACTTGCCCCTTTCCACCAGAGTCCCCAATCGACTTCATTCACCACATCACTGTGCGTCTCCTGCAGAAACAACACCTGTACACTCCTCTTTCCCACATCTCTGGCACCATTTATATTAAGCAAGCCTACCCGAAGAGTCTCCATAAAAAGTGGGAGAAAAAACAGCAAGAAAGAGACCAATAGCAAATCTCAAAAAGCCCCAGTGCCAGAAAATAATGATTCATCTAAACAGCGTCTAAATGTAGACCTTTACCCATGGTTGTGACACACTTCCTCAAGCTAAACCGTTTCCTGAGTGAGAGGACACAATGCCCCTCATTTTCCATAGCGTATTGTACTGATCTTACAAACTTTCCCTGGATTGCAAAAACAAGCCTCAAGAATAACTATTTTCCCCTAAGTCTCATTCAGGAACCTTGTCAGTTCCCTCACCGTGTACTTTGATCCCTCTGCTTGACTCGCTGTGGAGCCATTGAGGAGGAGTCAGAAAAAAAGGCCTCCTCATCATCCTCAGACTCACCATCCTCAGACTCACCATCCTCATTTTCATCTCCCATCTTGACCACCTGCCCTTTTTCTCTGGTCGGGGCCTCCGCCCCAGCACAAGACAAAGGTTCCTTGGTGCCTTTGGCTACACCAGCCTCTCTCCTCTTCCGCCTGGCACCCTCCTCCACCCCCCAGTCTCTTACCCTTCCCCACTATACTATCCTCATCCACTAGCATAACCAGACTAGGCCCAGCCTCATAAACACCACCATCCATGACATGACTAGACCCTTCCTCAGCTAAATCACCATCCACAGCATGACTAGATCCAGCCTCAGCTACACCACCATCCATAGCCTGACTAGGCCCAGCCTCATCTACACCACCATCCATAGCCTGACTAGGCCCAGCCTCATCTACACCACCATCCATAGCATGACTAGGCCCAGCCTCTGCTGCATGTGTCTCATGGCCCCTTGCACGTTGACTTCTATTTCCCCCACTGGCGCTCCCACCTTGTCTATGGCCTTTATGCGGGCACCCAAAGCTCTTATGCAGAACCTCTTCCACCTTAACACACCTGACCCTATGCCACAATGACAGCGTCTCCTCCGCACAAGGCTGCGAAGCCATAGCGCACACCTCACCTTCCATTTACATTTACATTTAAGTCATTTAGCAGACGCTCTTATCCAGAGCGACTTACAAATTGGTGCATTCACCTTATGACCTCCAGTGGAACAGTAGTGCATCTAAATCTTTTCAGGGGAGGGGGTGAGAGGGATTACTTTATCCTATCCTAGGTATTCCTTAAAGAGGGTTTCAGGTGTCTCCGGAAGGTGGTGATTGACTCCGCTGTCCTGGCGTCGTGAGGGAGTTTGTTCCACCATTGGGGGCCAGAGCAGCGAACAGTTTTGACTGGGCTGAGCGGGAACTGTACTTCCTCAGTGGTTGAGCAGGCCAGAGGTGGATGAACGCAGTGCCCTTGTTTGGGTGTAGGGCCTGATCAGAGCCTGGAGGTACTGAGGTGCCGTTCCCCTCACAGCTCCGTAGGCAAGCACCATGGTCTTGGTGCACCAAACCCCAGGGAACTAAAACTCTGTCCTCTTCCTCCCTAACTTTGAAAAAAAAACAGTGGGTAACACTAAACTAACAGTGTGTTAACCCTCCACCATAGACAATTTTAATTTTAATTAAGAAAACACCAAGAATATTTTTTAAATAACGGTATCTCAACTACCAAACACTCCCAGAATGCACTGAGAGAGAGATGTTTGGGTAACCAATTTCTCCAATCCTATTGGCCCTATAAGAAAGAACAAACAGCAAAAACATATACATGATCAAATATAAATCTTGGAATAAACTATTCA
This sequence comes from Oncorhynchus nerka, assembly GCF_034236695.1. Lineage (NCBI taxonomy): Eukaryota > Metazoa > Chordata > Actinopteri > Salmoniformes > Salmonidae > Oncorhynchus > Oncorhynchus nerka. The sequence continues at coordinate 77,063,840 of NC_088415.1, read as the reverse complement.
ATACTTCCAGAACACACTGGCTTCTCCAATTACGTTGAATGAACTACAGGACAAAATACAAACCATCCAACCCAAAAAGGAATGTCGTGTTGATGGTATCCTCAATGAAATGATCAAATATACAAATTCCAATTGGCTAAACTTAAACTCTTTAGCATAATCATTAGCTCTGGCATCTTCCCCAATATTTTTAACCAAGGACTGATCACCCAAATCCACAAAGTGGAGACAAATTTGACCCCAATAACTACCGTTAGATATGCGTCAACAGCAAACTTGGGAAAATTCCTCTGCATTATCATTAGACTCGTACATTTCCTCAGTTAAAACAATGAACTGAGCAAATGTCAAATTGGCTTTTTACCAAATTACCGTATGACAGACCACGTATTCACCCTGCACACCCTAATTGACAAACAAACAAACCAAAACAAAGGCAAAGTCTTCTCATGCCTTTGACTCAATTTGGCATGAGGGTCTGCTATACAAATTGATGGAAATTGGTGTTGGGGAAAAATATTATAAAATCCATGTACACAAACAACAAGTGTGAGGTTAAAATTGGCAAACAACACACACATTTCTTTCCACAGGACCGTGGGGTGAGACAGGGATGCAGCTTAAGCCCCACCCTCTTCAACTTATATGTCAACGAATTGGCGAGGGCACTAGAACAGTCTACAGCACCCGGCCTCACCCTACTAGAATCTGAAGTCAAATGTCTACCATTTGCTGATGATCTGGTGCTTCTGTCACCAACCAAGTAAGGCCTACCGCAGCATCTAGATCTTCTGCACGGATTCTGTCAGACCTGATTCTGTCCATCTAGACATCGTTGCCCGAGAACACACAAACACCAAATTGAGACTCTGCATGCAGAATTCTGCAAAAATATGCTCAGTGTACAACGTAAAACACCAAATAATGCATGCAGAGCAGAGTTAGGCCGATACCCGCTAATAATCAACATCCAGAAAAGAGCAGTTAAATTCTACAACCACCTAAAAGGAAGCGATTCCCAAACCTTCCATAACCTACAGAGAGATGAACCTGGAGAATAGTCCTCTAAGCAAGCTGATTCTGGGGCTCTGTTCACAAACACAAACACACCCCACAGAGCCCCAGAACAGCAACACAATTATACCCAACCAAATCATGGGGGAAAAAAAGATAATTAATTGACACATTGGAAAGAATTAACAAAGAACAGAGCAAACTAGAATGCTATTTGGCCCTGAACAGAGTACACAGTGGCATAATATCTGACCCAAATTTAAGGAAATATTTAACTATGTACTGAATCAACGAACATGCCTTGCTGTTATTAAGAAAGGCCGCCGTAGGCAGATGTGGCTCTCAAGAGAAGACAGGGTATGTGCACACTGCCCACAAAATGAGGTGGAAACTGAGCTGCACTTCCTAACCTCCTGCCAAATCCATGACCATATTAGAGACACATATTTCCCTCAGATTACACAGACCCACAAAGAATTGGAAAACAAATCCAATTTTGATGAACTCCCATATCTATTGGGTGAAATACTGCAGCAAGATTTGTGACTTGTTGCCGCAAGAAAAGGGCAACCACTGAAGAACAAACACCATTGTAAATACAACCCATATTTTTGTTTATTTATTTTCCCTTTTGTACTTTAACTATTTACACATCATTACTGTATATAGACACTATATCAACACTGTATATAGACATAATATGACATTTGAAATGTCTTTATTCTTTTGGAACTTCTGTGAGTGTAATGTTTACTGTACATTTTTATTGTTTATTTGTATATTATCTACTTCACTTGCTTTTGCTTTTCCCATGCCAATAAAGCCCTTAAATTGAAATTTAATTCAATTGAATTGAGAGAGAGCGAGGTGAATTTTAACAGGACACATGGGGGAGAGATTGATATAAGCACAAAGGTATAGGCCAATGTATACATGTTTGCGTATGAAAGAATCAAAATGGGGGACTTCAAAGAGAGCTGGAATGCTAAACCAGTGGAGGAACGAAAAAGAGTGAGAGGAGAGAGACAGAAAAGAATCAAAGAAAGAGAAAGAAGTGAAGGGGGAACTGTAACAACATGTATTCCCAGTGAGTACTAAAGCCCTGCCAGCATGCCACCTGACTGCTCCCTGGTGCCAGGGCCCACCAGGTCACTTTCACCCACAATACCCCACTATAACGACCACTGCTGCCATGGGCGACCAAAGCCAAGCTAATTGTGGCACGCCTAAATGGCTTTCCAAAAGAGTCCTATCAACGCAAGGATTGTGTGCCAGATAGAGTGGTAGGATAACACTGTTGATATCCACATGAGGTAGTCCTAATGTGTGTATGTGTTCAAAGCTTTCTCACCCTCCAATCAAAGCACAATCACTACATTCACAATCACAAACTGAGCTGTCTTTCTCATTGACATATGCACAGGTGTAGCGGCACAATACGTTCCCATGCTTCCCTTGGCTCAACAGATTCTAGTCCACGGGACATGATGGATCACATATGGCCATTAAAGGCTATAGCCTGCCTGTGCAGTGGCCTGTGTGTGAGAGAGATCAGGGGGAGGGGGGAGCTGGGCCCCCTGCGTACTTAATTGTCTGTTTTATACGGGAACATCATTGTCCATGTCACTGTGGGGGAGCCGCTGGCTGAGCCATTACAGCATCATCTGGCCTTGACTAATTGTTCCTGAGCATCTCTCCTCTACTCCTCAACATTCACCAGCTGAATAGCAGGAGAAGAGAGAGTAGGAAATGAGAGAGAAAGACAAACATAGAGAATGACAGAGGGTGATAGAAAGGGAGAGAGGGGTGGATGGAGGTAGGGGTTGAGGTAGGGTCGGAGGGAGGAAGGGAGGGAGAGAGGGGTGGATGGAGGTAGGGGTTGAGGTAGGGTCGGAGGGAGGAAGGGAGGAAGGGAGGGAGAGAGGGCTGGATGGAGGTAGGGGTTGAGGTAGGGTCGGAGGGAGGAAGGGAGGGAGAGAGGGCTGGATGGAGGTAGGGGTTGAGGTAGGGTCGGAGGGAGGAAGGGAGGGAGAGAGGGCTGGATGGAGGTAGGGGTTGAGGTAGGGTCGGAGGGAGGAAGGGAGGGAGAGAGGGCTGGATGGAGGTAGGGGTTGAGGTAGGGTCGGAGGGAGGAAGGGAGGGAGAGAGGGCTGGATGGAGGTAGGGGTTGAGGTAGGGTCGGAGGGAGGGAGGAAGGGAGGGAGATAAAAAAGAAATGGAAGTACAGTGTGAGATAAATGATGAATAAAAGGGTGCTACATGTCAGTCACTCCTGTGAAGGTCACACTATTGGATTCTCCCTCTAGTTTGAGCTTAATGAGAGACAGATGTGTTTGCTAGTGATTCCTGACACCCCCTCTACTGTGATCAGCTTCTGAAAGAGAGAGGGATGACATAAAGGAGAGGAGGAAAAGAGGAGAGGAAAGGGGCTATTTACCACAAGAGAGAGTGGGCGTATTGTACATACAGTATGTCACAAGACATCCCTTTATTCCCTTCCTTTGTTTGATTTTCTCCTTATTTTTTAATTTTCTTCTCGGATTATTGTGGACCTGTCAACACCTGCCATATTTCTCTGACGAGGCTTTTGTTGATTATTAAGCGGCCAGACAAATGAGCTTTTAATTGATTAACGGGGGCCCACTCGGGGATGTGTTTGTGCAACGCTGAGTAGCTTTTTAATTAAGACTATTAAGCAAACAGGTTTCCAGTATGGACAAACACTGTGTCCCAAATAGCACATTTTCCAAATGGGCCCTAGTCAAATGTAGCGCACCACATAGGAAATAGGGCTCCATTTAGGACGACACCACGGAAGAAGAATCAGCAGCTCTATTCTGGCGGCTCTCTGGCTTTGAACTGTTAGTAATGAGTGTCGTGTCTGAGGGTTTTGATTCCACTGGCTCTCTGTCAATCAAGAGGCGGATAGGAGACTCTCAAGAGACCGGACTATTGTGTTATATGTTCATTTACATTCAACAGAACCGTGTCAGAGGAGCTATACAGAAGCAAGCCTGTTTCATTACCAAATGAAAATGTCAACCTGTATGCTACCCACAGAGAGCTTTCAAATGGCTCATTTTAAGATTTCATTCAACCAGAATGGTCTTTCACTTCTGAAGTCGGGCGTAAAATGTGCATAGCAACTTATATTCCGTTTTGTGATTCAATAGTGATTGGTTTCTTAGGCATAATGCAAATGAATGAAACATAAAACAATGTCCCAAATGAAACAACTAATGTACTATACTTGTACTGACATCATTTGATTAGATGTATCTTTCTTTTGCACGTGATCCAACATAGGAAGCTGAGATGAAGGAGTAACTAGGGCCTACAGTTTTTCCCAGTCATCCCACATGATCAGAAATGAAACAGGGCCTTCGTACAACAACACAAACAGAGACAAAAACTCTTCTACTCTCCAGGAACTGACATGGGTACCGTGTAAATAGATAATAGCCATATTAAAAAGGACTTGTAAAATCTTAATTATAGCTTATCATTAGCCTGGGCTGAGTCCTAAGCCTTCGTCGGAGTTTCATGAATTCTTCATTCACTTCGAGATGTAGTGAAGTCTTGTTATTTGGTCCATCAATTATTTGAGAGGCCTCGTTGAACGCTTTTCAGTCTATTTAAAGGGTGGTCTGCTATAAATCCTACTCCATGAATGTTGCATGCTGCTCTTTTAGGCTGATTAACAAGGGCAGGTATGAAACGAGCTGATCTCCCTCTGAATGGTCAATATTTCATCCGCTATGCTACCTCTGTCAATTTAGAGGGGTTAGTAACTTTGCAAAGACAAATCCTATTTGCTCCAGGGGTGCCGTACTACTATGGCTGACCCTGTAAAAAAAAACACATTTCACTAGCCCATCTGGTGTGTATGATAATAAAACCTACATTTTTTAAAGGAAAGTATGGTTCAGGTGATTCAATACAATACCAACACCGTATACACGTTTTTATACAGTTGTAGTACATCTCAAGTGGTTGTTAGTGCAGCATTACATTTACATTACCTGCTTACCGAACAGATTCATTTTTCTTCAGCCTTCTAATCAGCTTTTTCCTGCTAATTCCTCAGCGTGAAGAGTGTATTACTCACTGCGTGAAGTGTGAGTAACATGTCTAGGTCAGCTGTAGGTAGCTAGCCGTTTTAGGCCTTCCAACTCCTCTTCACTCGATTTGTTTATCAGGCCGAGTCCACCTACACACTACTAATGGTCCTGAGAGTCATGAATATGCGTCCTCCATCTTCACCTCTGCTGATAGTTCCTCAAAAGCCTGGACCGCAGAAATGAAAAAAAGGAACAACAAATAATTTCTGGCTGTAATTGGCCGTCTGGCGAGGCAAATATGTGTTTTTTTGCGAGGGCTTTGTAGTGTGTGGAGAGGTTTTGAAACATGGAAATTGAGGTACTAGAGAGAGTGTAGAGAGAGAGAGTTCATATCACATTCCCTGTGGTAATAATTCTGTTTTATAGAAAAACATATTTGTTCTTACTCCTCTAGTGAGGTCGTATTGTCGTTGTTGTTTTCAATGAAGGAAAAAACGATTTGCATGATCAATAATATGATTGTATTTCAATGTTTTCTTCAATTGATAGCATTATATGGAGTTAATGCAACTGTTATGCCCCTGCCAATTTTAATATGATTACATCTAGAACCTAATTTGTTTGATGGAACTCCAAAATGGGCCCTTCTGTAATTATAGTGAATGATGGAAGTCTATAAAGATGCCAGTATTTATTCAGCAGTCTTACTTCTGTCTTACACAGCTCAATGGAACTTCATCTACTGTGGGTATTTTCAATGCAGTCAAATGAAAACACAATGTGATGATAAACAGAACACCGGTGAGCGTTCAGTCGATATTGCATCATATCCTGTTTCTAACAGGGGCCTTGTTAACAGCATGGTTATGTGTTAGGTTGTTGAGGCAGTTTCATGTGGTCGTCACCTGTTACGGCTAGACGTTCCGCTAGCGGAACCATCATACATAATATATATAATATTTCAACCAGGCAGGTGCGACACGACAGTCAGAAATAACGATATATACCAATTATATGCATATCCTAGCTTCTGGGCCTGAGTAGCAGGCAGTTTACTTTGGGCAGGCTTTTCTACCGGACGTGAAAATACTGCCCCCTATCCCAAAGAGGTTGAACCTCTTGGAATGGTATTTTTGTTTTCGTTTTGCCAAGGTTTTCTTAGTAAATGATTGTGTATGTATGCACAGCAAGTGTGAGTGAGAGGATAAACACCCTAGTTTTCTATTAGTTGTCTCAAAGTTCCATAATTTATTCTCTACTTGAAAAGCAGAAACACAGCATCTCAATCACTGATTAAGTGAGTGTGCTGACTGCCTCACTCCCATCTCCACTACCCACACTTCACATGCCCAGGACCTTGACTCCAACGCCATGGTTGTTCATCTAGCCGAGGGCGAGGTAACCAGGGTTCATCATCTGCATATCCGTGGCTATGCATTTCTCATAGTTTTCCACATTAAAGAGCTGCTGTGCACTAATTAGACTCCCTGGGTCAGAGGTCAGGGAGCTGGAGGAGAGAGAAAGAGATAGAGCTCATCCCTCCGTCCTTTAGGGAGGAGGGGAAGAAGTGGCCTTCCGAAGGCTTCTGAAGGATTTTGTTTTTTCACACATCAGGGCATGGTTGTACTGAAAGCAGCATGCTGATAACTCGATTGGAACTGGGAGAGGCCTACTGTATGTGTGCTAATGTGTATGTGTCTCAGTAAGTAGAGAATGTGAGTAAATGTGTGATTAAGTGTGTGTTGCTGATGTGTATGATAGACTTGCCCAAATGTTCTTGGTAATTTAACATATTTACAAGTGTAGTCAAAAGCCACAGATGTAGTCTACAGATGCACCCCCAGTATCAAACACAAACAAATTAGTCATTTGAAAAGGCAGTACGCATTTGAATGCCAAAATAATAAGGAGGCTATCCTTGGTTCTCCTGCATCTAGTGGATTTACACTTACACTTTTTTTTAGGAAAGGCAGACCACCTCTGTTTACAGATGCTACTGTAGCTGCACCAAAACACATCATCAATTACCAGCATGTGTCACTTTGATTTATAAGTGTTCCATGAGCAATATCCCCACACACAGACAGCCCCTTCATCATCTTCAATTACAGCAATGGGACATCTGTGCACAACAGGCTGGCGTACACACACACGTGCACCCATGTACACACACACACACACACACACACACACACACACACACACACACACACACACACACACACACACACACACACACACACACACACACACACACATCTGCAAAGACACTTGGCCATGTCTGCTATAAACCAAATGGTATACCACAGTGGGGGACAGTGGGGTAAATTGAGCCAAAGTGATGTGATGAGACACACTTGTTTGCAGGAATCCACACAAAAAAATTAATCAGTTGATCAAATACAGTATTTAGGAAGAAGTCATGATTTTATGGAGTCTGTGAAGGAAGAAATCACATGGATAAATTGGTAAGCAAGTTAGGTCCAAAAAATGTGTTTTCATCAAATAAATGTATTCTATTAGATGTTTCATGATACTGTATCTAAACCAAGGTAGATCATGTTTAAGATTGTTCTATACATCAGTTGGAGTCTATACGTTTCAATATCCTAAACCTAGCATGAAAGTGCATCGTTGTAGCTGTGTGGGCTAATACAGTAAAAATGTTTGCTTTGGGGTAAGTTGATCCAATGGCCATGGGGTAAGTTGAGCAAATGGTTGAACCATTGGCAAGTTGAGCAAATTGAAGTTTTTCTTCGCAGGAGTAAGGCAAGGCATTACCGCTGGGATATGAGGTAACAACAGGGCCTGGCCTATGTTAAAAGTGTAAAAAAAAAAGTTTGGTGTTAAGCCTGTGTTCAAATGATTAAAAGACAAAAAGTGATCGTTATTGTGTTTGGGAAATAAAGTTAAACATGGTTTTAAAAAGGTAGTGGTGGTACTTAATTCAGTACAACATTTGTAGGCAGCTTGTCCCGAAGCTCAATTTACCCCTTATGCCAAGAGACCATTTTTCTTTGACAAGCGATCTTTTCAAAACTGTAATGTTTATATGAATTCAGATTATTTCTAAGGATACGTAACATCCTTAAATGTACACCACCAGTCAAAGTTTGGACACACCTACTTATTCAAGGGTTTTTCTTTATTTTTAATATGTTCTACATTATAGGATAATAGTATAAACATCAAAACTATGAAACAACACATATGGAAGGAATCATGTAGTAACCAAAAAAGTTTAACAAATCAAAATATATGTTATATTTGAGATTCATCAAAGCAGCCACCCTTTGCCTTGATGACAGCTTTGCACACTTTTGGCATTCTCTCAACCAGCTTCATAAGGTAGTAGCCTGGAATGCATTTCAATTAACGGGTGTGTGCCTTGTTAAAAGTTCATTTGTGGAATTTCTTTCCTTCTTAATGCATTTGGGCCAATCAGTTGTGTTGTGACAAGGCAGGGGTGGTATACAGAAGATACAGAAGCCCTATTTGGTAAAAGACCAGGTCCATATTATGTCAAGATCAGCTCAAATAAGCAAAGAGAAACGACAGTCCATCATTACTTTAAGACATGAAGGTCAGTCAATGGTGAACATTTCAACAACTTGGAAAGTTTCCTCAAGTAAAGTTGTAAAAACCATCCAGCGCTATGATGAAACTGGCTCTCATGAGGACCGTCACAGGAAAGGAAGATCCAGAGTCACCTCTGCTGCAGAGGATAAGTTCATTAGAGTTAACTGCACCTCAGATTGTAGCCCAAATAAATGCTTCACAGAGTTCAAGTAACAGTCACATCTCAACATAAACTTTTCAGAGGGGACTGCATGAATCAGGCCTTCATGGTGGAATTGCTGCAAAGAAACCACTACTCAAGAACACCAATAATAAGAAGAGACTTGCTTGGGCCAAGAAACATGAGCAATGGACATTAGACCGGTGGAAATCTGTCCTTTGGTTTGATGAGTCAAATTTAGAGATTTTTGGTTCCAACCGCCATGTCTTTGTGAGACGCAGAGTAGCTGAACGGATGATCTCATGTGTGGTTCCCACCGGGAAGCATGGAAGAGAAGGTGTGGAGTGCTTTGCTGGTGACACTGTCTGTGATTGTTTTAGAGTTTAAGGCACACTTAACCAGCATGGCTACCACAGCATTCTACAGCGATACGCCATCCAATCTGGTTTGCGCTTAGTGGGACTGTCATTTGTATTTCTACAGGATAATGACCCAACACACCTCCAGGGCTATTTGACCAAGGAGGAGCGTGATGGTGTGCTGCATCAGATGACCTGGCCTCCACAATTACCTGACCTCAACCTAATTGAGATGGTTTGGGATGAGTTGGACCATAGAGTGAAGGAAAAGTAGCCAACAAAAAAGCATTCCAGGTGAAGCTGGTTGAGAGAATGTCAAGAATGTGGAAAGCTGTCATCAAGGCAAAGGGTGACTACTTTGAAGAATCTCAAATTTAAGATATATTTTGATTTAACACTTTTTTGGTTACTACATGATTCCATATGTGTTATTTCATAGTTTTGATGTCTTCAATATTATTCTAAAATTTAGAAAATAGTAAAAGTAAAGAAAAACCCTTGAATGAGTAGGTGTGTCCAAACTTTTGACTGAGACTGTATGTTCATATCTTTGCTATAAATAATACTATAATTCCCTTGATGCTGAAAGTAAAAAATGGCTCGACTTACCCCACTCTCCCCATTGCTGACATCACTATACCACAGCCAGTCAGCTGATTTTTTTTGCGTCTTACAGGACCATACAGTACATGCACTGCTAAGCTAGGACTACAACCAGACAACTAGCAAACTGAGATGAAACATAGCTCCAAGGCACAAGCCAAACTTTCAGTGCTGGGCTCACACATCCTTGAATTAAATATTCAGAGCTCTCCCAGTAATTGCATCATCCAATTCACATGTATAGCACTAAGGGATAATAAAAGGAGCAAATGTGAATCTAAATGTATTTCCCAGACACTGCAGACACACTGTAGATCATTTGTCCCGTTAATTCCTTGTGCTTTATCCTAGTTGTACACTCTGAAAAAAAATGGTGCTATCTAGAACCTAAAAGAATTCTTCGCCTGTCCCCATAAAACTATTTTAAGAACCGAGTTTGGTTCCAGGTAGAACCCTTTTGTTTCTAGGTTAAAAAAATATATATTTATTTTTTTCTATATGGAACAGAAATGGGTTCTGCCTGGAACCAGAAAGGGTTCTGCTATGGAGACAGCCGAAGAACACTTTTGGAACCCTTTTTCTAAGAGTGTAGTTGTTCTGGGACTAGGATCTCCCTGAAGTTTTCCCTAAAGGGAGATATTCCCCTCTCATCTTCTTCTGGCTCAGCTATTCCTCTTCTCTCCTCTCCTCTCCTCTCCTTTTCCCCTACTTCTTTCTGTACTGCATCTCCATCGTGACCACGTGTGTTTATGTACTCTGGGCAGAACACAGCCATCTCATCAGCATCATTTGGATGAGAAATAGAGTCATCGTCCGTGGAGTCCCGTTGCCGCTGCAATTGCTGTGATTCGATGGGGGGTGGAGGGAGTCGTGTTGCTATGACAACTGCATCCATTTGGTCAAAACTGAGCAAGGCCAGCAGAGTCCAAAAAACCTGAGGGGTTGTTCTGCATGCCTGCTCAAATATGCTAATCCTTCAGAGGTGCTGGTGGTGGAAGGAACAGAATTGTAATCAGGCGATGTTGGAGGACACCAAACTGTAGACAGGCAACTTTATTCAAAATCTAATTTGACAGTTTGGTTTAGTGAGTGAAAGAGGGTCATTATACAGTAGGCAAATCCAAAGTGAATTACAGGTAAATCATAGGTGTACACATGGATAGCACCGTGTAGAAACATACACACATGCAAGCACTTGGGACATTTTCATCCCCCCCTACCCTCCCACCTTTTCTCATTTACACCACCTTTTTTTTGTCTCCCAAAAACATCCCTATAGCATGCTTCACCGTAGGGATGGTGCCAGGTTTCCTCCAGACGTGACACTTGGCATTCAGGTCATTTTCTTTCTCCTGGTCCTTTCACCTAGGTTAAACACATGCACATGCGTGCTAACAGCCTAATTAACTTTGAACACACACACACACACACACACACACACACACACACACACATACATACACACAAACACACACACACACACACATACACACACACACACACACACACACACCTCAAAGCCTATTACATTAACCCCATTCAATAGCACTGGTTTGTGGTCCATCCAACCCCTCCTTTTTACAATCAAATAGGCCTCGATATAGAATATAGCTATAGAACCCTCTGTTGAAAGGGTTCTACCTGGAACCAAAAAGGGTTCTTCAAAGGGTTCTCCTATGGGGACAGCTGAAGAACTCTTTAAGGTTCTAGGCTGCACCTATTTTTCTAAGAGTCTAACAATAATAGCTATAATAGAGTCCAAGAGGAAACACTTAGTCTTAAAGCCTACTTCCTAATATGTAAAGGGGTGGGGCTGGTGGAGGTAACATAAAACGTTTTATAGCGAAGGAGGCTAATTTATCAGACAATTGCAAACCAAAATCGAAAACCACCAGATATTTGTTGAGACTGACACAAAATCCATAATTTGACATTACAAAGTGACATTTTATAAAGTAGCTTCCCTACAAGCAGACTTTCCATTCGCTGCAGCCACTGAATGGCATGGTGGCGTTAATTTATTAGATTGTAGATGGAGAGCTGATAAATAGCAGAGATAGCGGCTCACAAAAGCCATTTATCGTGACCTTTTATTCCAGGAAAAATCAATTTGCTGTTAATATGCCCCTAATAAGTAGACACATTTTATTTGCTTGGCTCTCAAACTGCATTGATGTTTTTTCAGCAATTGCTGTGGCAACTGCGTCGTTGCATTTTGATTTGTTTACAGAGAATCAACAACCACTTAGCAATGACCTCTCAGCTTCACTCAAACTAAAGACAGTGACACTTATAATAGCATCAACTAGGATGAAAACGTTAGAAGTTACATCACTAGGTTAATTTATTGGATGATAAAACTGTAGGCATATATACTTATTGTGTTTCTGTACTTTTTGATTTGGTGATTTCCTTCCGCATAAAGTTCGCCATGGTTTGAAAAAGGTAGTGGTAATATTTCATATTCAGTAATGAAGCAGGTATGAAGAACATATTGGCATTAGAGATCACATATTATGTTGGCTAGATCTCAGAAATACATCAAATGATTCAAATCCAACTAACAGTGCAATGCTTATTTACGGGCCCTTCCCAACAAAACACAGAGAAAAAGAAAAGATAGAAAAATAAAACACAACTAATAAACACACAATGAGTAAGGATAACTTGGCTATATACACAGGGTACCAGTACACACAGTACAAAAAGGGTTCTTTCGCGGTTCCCATAGGAGAACCCTTTTGGGTTCTAGGTAGAAACCTGTGGAAAGGGTTCTACATGGAATGCAAAAGGGTTCTACCTAGAACCAAAAGGGTTCTTCAAAGGCTAATCATATGGGGACAGCCAAAGAACCCTTTTAGGTTCTAGATAACACCTTTTTTATTAGAGTGTAACACGTTTATGTGCAGGGGTAGGAAGTAATTGAGGTAGATATGTACATGTGCAGTGCATTTGGAAAGTATTCAGACTCCTTGACTTTTTCCACATTTTGTTACATTACAGCCTTATTCTAAAATGTTGTAAATAGTTTGTTCCCCTAATCAATCTACAAACAATACCCCATAATGACAAAGCAAAAACAGGTTTTTAGAAATGATAAAAACTGAAATATTGCATCTACATAAGTATTCAGACCCTTTACTCAGTACTTTGTTGAAGCACATTTGGCAGCGATTACAGCCTTGAGTTGTCTTGGGTATGACGCTACAAGCTTGGCACACCTGTATTTGGGGAGTTTCTCTCATTCTTTGATCGGGTTCAAGTCCGGGCTTTGGGAGGGCCACTCAAGGACATTCTAAGACTTGTCCTGAAGCAACTCCAGTGTTGTCTTGGCTGTGTGCTTACGGTCATTGTCCTGTTGGAAGGTAAACTTTAACCCCAGTGTGAGGTCCTGAGCGCTCTGGAGCAGGTTTTCATCAAGGATCTCTCTGTACTTTGCACCGCTCATCTTTCCCTCAATCCTGACTAGTCTTCCAGTCCCTGCCGCTGAAAAACATCCCCACAGCATGATGCTGCCACCACCATGCTTCACCGTAAGGGATGGTGCCAGGTTGCCTCAAGATGTGAAGCTTGGCATTCAGGCCAAAGATTTCAATCTTGGTTTCATCAGACCAGAGAACCTTGTTTCTCATTGTCTGAGAAACCATTGGGTGCCTTTTGGCAAACTCCAAGCTGACTGTCATGTGCCTTTTACTGAGGAGTGGCTTCCGGCTGGCCATTCTACCATAACTGCCTGATTGATGGAGTGCTGTAGAGATGGTTGTCATTTAGGAAGGTTCTCCTGTCCAGGAAGGTTCTCCTATCCACAGAGGAAGTCTGGAGCTCTGGAGCATCTGGTTCATGGTCACCTCCCTGACCAAGGCCCTTCTTCCCTGATTGCTCAGTCAGTCTTGGTGACACATTTCTTCCATTTAAGAATGATGGATGCCACTGTGTTCTTGGAGACTTTCAATGCTGCAGAAATGTTTTGGTACCTTTTCCAAGATCTGTGCCTCGACACAATCCTGTCTCGGAGCTCTACAGACAATTCCTTCAACCTCATGGCTTGGTTTTTGCTCTGGCATGTGATGTCAACTGTGGGACCTTATATAGACAGGTGTGCGCCTTTCCAAATCATGTCCAATCAATTAAATGTATCACAGTTGGACATCCCAAGGATGATGAATGAAAGCAGGATGCACCAGAGTTCAATTTCGAGTCTCATAGCAAAGGGTCTGAATACTTATGTAAATAAGGTATTTCTAAAAAACTGTTTTTGCTTAGCAATTATGGGGTATTGTGTTAAGATTGATGAGAATTTTTTTAGAATAAGGCTGTAACGGAACAAAATGTGGAAGAAGTCAAGGGGTCTGAATACTTTTCGAATGCACTGTAGGTAGGGATAAAGTTACTAGGCAACAGGATAGATAATAAACAGTACCAACAGCGTACGTGATGAGTCAAAAGAGTTAGTGCAAAAAGGGTCAATGCAGATAGTATGGGCAGCTATTGGTTAACAATTTAACGAACTATTTAGCAGTCTTATGGTTTGGAGGTAGAAGCTGTTTAGGGTACTGTTGGTTTAAACTTGGTGCATTGGTACCTCATGCCGTGCGATAGCAGAGAGAACAGTCTATGACTTGGGTGGCTAGAGTCTTTGACAATTTTTAGGGCCTTTCTCTGTCCAGGATGTCAGGGAGCTCGGCCTCAGTGGTGTACTGGGCCGTAAGATGCTCCCAATGGTGCAGCTGTAGAACCTTTTGAAGATCTGAGGGACCATGAAAAATCTTTTCAGCCTCCTGAGGGGGAAGAGGAGTTGTCGCGCCCTCTTCACGACTGTGTTGGTGTGTGTGGACCATGAAAATTCCTTAGGGATTTGGACACTGAGGAACTTGAAGCTCTCACCCACTCCACTACAGCCCCAATGATTTGGATTGGAGTGTGCTTGGTCCTCTGTTTCCTGTAGTCCACAATCAGCTCCTTTGTCTTGCTGACGGTCAAATCAAATCACGTTTTATTGGTCACATACACATATTTAGCAGATGTTATTTCAGGAGTAGCGAAATGCTTGTGTTCCTAGCTCTAAAAGTGGAATTGGAATTAAAAAATGTACAAATATAGGACGAGCAATGTCGGAGTGGCACTGACTAAATACAGTAGAATAGAATGCAGTTTATGCATATGAGATAAGTAAAGCAGTATGTAAACATTATTTCAGTGACTAGTGTTCTATTATTAAAGTGGCCAGTGCCAGCCTCTAAGGTGCAGGGTTGAGTAGCCAGGTGTTTAATATCCTTGATGATCTTTTTGGCCTTCCTGTGACATCAGGTGCTGTAGATGTCCTGGAGGGCAGGCAGTGTCTCCCCAGGGCAAGCATTCTTACGGGCCAAGGGTCTTAGGGGCCAAGCGAATTTCTTCAGCCTCCTGAGGTTGAAGGGGAGATGTTGTGCCTTCTTCACCACACTGTCTGTGTGGGTGGACCCTTTCAGATTGTCAGTGATGTGTACGCCGAGGAACTCTCCACCTTCTCCACTGTGGTCCTGTTGATGTGGATAGGTGCGTGCTCCCTCTGCTGTTGTGAAGGCCACAATCAGCTCCTTCCTTTCGTTGACGTTCATTTTGTTGACAAGAGAGAGGTTATTTTTCTGGCACCACTCTGCCAGGGCCATCACCTCCAACCTGTAGGCTGTCTCGTCATTGTTGGTAATCAGGCCTATTGCTGTTGTGTTTTCTGCAAACTTGATGATTAAATTGGAGGCGTGCAAGGCCACACAGTCATGGGTGAACAGGGAGTACAGGAGGGGACTGAGCACACACCCTCATGGGGCCCCTATGTTGAGGATCAGTGAGGTGTTGTTTCCTAGTTTCACAACCTGAGGGCATCCCGTCAGGAAGTCCAGGACCCAGTTGCACAGGGCCCGAGCTTAATTATGAGCTTGGAGGGTACTATGTTGTTGAAGGCTGATCTATAGTCAATGAACAGCATTCTGACATAGGTATTCCTCTTGTACAGATGGGCTGGGGCAGTGTGCAGTGCAATGGCTATTGCATCGTCTGTGGATCTATTGGGGCGGTAAGCAAATTGAAGTGGGTCTAGGGTATCAGGTAAGGTAGAGGTGATATGATTCTTAACTAGACTCTCAAAGCACTTCATGATGACAGAAGTGAGTGTTACGGAGCAATATTCATTTAGTTAGCTACCTTTGCTTTCTTGGGTACAGGAACAATGGTGGACATCTTGATGAAAGTGGGAACAGCAGACTGGGATAGGGAAAAATTGAATATGTCCGTAAACACTACAGCCTCTGTGCGTACTTTGGGGATGCGGCTAGCAATGTCGTCTGGGCAGGCAGCCTTGCGAGGGATAACACACTTAAATGTCTTACTCACATCAGCCACAGAGAACAAGAGCACACGGTCCTTGGGAGCGGGCTGCGTCGGTGGCACTGTGTTATCCTCAAAGTGGGTGAAGAAGGTGTTTAGCTTGTCTGGGAGGAAGACGTCGGTGTCAGATGTGGCTGGTTTTCCCTTTGTAATCCGTGATCGTCTGTAGACCCTGCCACAAACGTCTCATGTCTAAGCCGTTGAATTTCGACTCCACTTTGTCTCTGTACTGACATTTTGCCTGTTTGATTGCCTTACGGAGGGAATAACTATGCTTTCTTTATTCATCCATTTTTCCAGTCAATTTGCCAATGTTAAAATACTGTGTTTTGACCTGTCAGTTTTACGCGAATGCTGCCATCTTTCCACGGGTTCTGGTTTGGGTAAGGTTTAATAGTCACAGTGGGAACAACATTCCCTATACACTTCCTGATGAACTCATTCACTGTGTCCGTGTAAGCGTCAGTGTTATTCTCAGAAGCTATCCAGAACATATCCCAGTCCGTGTAATCAAAACAATCTTGAAGCATGGATTCCGATTGGTCAGACCAGCATTGAATAGACCTTAGCATGGGTACTTCCTGTTTGATTTGATGCCTATAGGAAGGGAGGAGCAAAATGGAGTTGTGATCTGATTTGTCAAAGGGATGGCTGGGGAGGGCCTTGCAGGCATCTTGAAAAGGCAAATAGCAGTGATCTAGAGGTTTTCCTAAGCGAGTACTACAGTCAATGTGTTGATTAAACTTCGGTAGCATTTCCCTCCAATTTGCTTTGTTAAAATCCCCAGCTACAATAAATGCGTTCTCAGGATATATGGTTTCCAGTTTGCATAAAGTCCAGTGTAGTTCCTTGAGGGCCGTTGTGGTATCGGCTTGAGGGGGAATACACACGGCTGTGACTATAACCGAAGATAATTCTCTTGGGAGGTAACACGGTTGGCATTTGATTGTGAGGTATTCCTGATCGGGTGAACAAAAGGACGTGAGTTTCTGTATGTTGTCACAATCACACCATGAGTAGTTAATAATGAAGCATACACCCCGCCTTTCTTCTTCCTGAAGAGTTCTTTATTCCTGTCTGCACGATGAACTGAGTACCCAGCTGGCTGTATGGACGGGGACAGTATATCCAGAGAGAGCTATGATTCCGTGAAACAGAGTATGTTACAGTCCCTGATATCTCGCTGGAAGGAGATCCTCATCCTGAGCTTGTCTACTTTATTTTCCAGAGACTGAACATTAGCGAGTAATATACTCAGAAGTGGTGGATGGTGGGCCTGCCTCCTGAGTCAGACTAGAAGTCCACTCCGAATACCTTGCCGGGCGACTTGGAGCAGCTTCTGGGATAAGTAAAATTGCCCTGGGGGGTATGAAGAAAGGATCCAATTAGGGAAAATCAAATTCCTGGTCGTATTTCTGGTGAGTTACTGCCGCTCTGATATCCAAATTTCCGGCTGTATGTAATAACACAAAAATGGTTCTGGGCTAATAATGTCAGAAATAACACACACACACAAAATACTGCAAGGTTGCTTAATAGCTCTTAAGGATCAGATTTTCAGCCTAAAATGACATTAAGCAAGGATATGCATATTATTGATACGATTGGAAAGGAAACACTTTGCAGTTTGTGGAAATGTGAAATGAATGTAGGAGAATTTAACACATTAGATCTGGTAAAATATAATACAAAGAAAAAAACGTGCTTTTTTGTGTTCATCATCTTTGAAATGCAAGAGAAAGTCCCCAATGAATTATTCTAGTTTAGGCACACTTCAGATTTTGGCCACTAGATGGCATCAGTGTATGTGCACAAATGTTGAATCAAGTATGCCCAAATATGCTAATTGGTTTAATAATACATTTTCAAGTTCATAACTGTGCACTCTCCTTAAACAATAGCATGGTATTATTTCACTGTAACAGCTACTGTAAATTGGACAGTGCAGTTAGATTAACAATAATTTAAGCTTTCTGCCCATATCAAATATGTCTTTGTTCTGGGAAATGTTCTTGTTACTTACAAACTCATGCTAATCACATTAGTGTACGTTAGGTCAACCGTCCTGCGGGTGGGGGACCGATCCCGTAGAGGTTACGAGCTAGAAGCAGAGCTGCCATGTCTGTCGGCGCCATCTTGCAACGTTGACCACTTTTATCCACTTATGCATGTCTTGCACTGGCACAATACGATTAATTTCTTCCCTGGGGCGGCAGGGTAGCCTAGTGGTTAGAGCGTTGGACTAGTAACCAGAAGGTTGCAAGTTCAAACCCCTGAACTGACAAGGTACAAATCTGTCGTTCTGCCACTGAACAGGCAGTTAACCCACTGTTCCTAGGCCTTCATTGAAAATAAGAATTTGTTCTTAACTGACTTGCCTAGTTAAATAAAGGTAAAATAAAAAGATGACAACTTTGATAAGGTTGGGTCTTTTAGACAATGAGGTTGGAGTGCGTTTGTCTGCATCTCTCGCCCAGGCTGACAGGTCTGTGATTTGGTCTAAACGTGACCTGGTTAATCTCCAGGGGATTGAGGTTAGGACATACATCAGCAGGCCCGTTGTTAACTATTGTCTCGGGTTATTTATTTCCTGTCTTTCCCCTGAGAGACTCACAGATCTAGCCAGGGAGTCAGGAATAGGGGAGATATGGGCAGCTGCATTTTGGAGATTTGAGCCTCTAAAACAGTTCAGCAAGCAAGCCTCAAGAACACAACTGCCAGCCTCACTCGTAGCAAAAAGCTTTTATTGTCAGCCTGCTGTTCCTCTCTCCCTCTCATTCCCACTCGCTTGCCTTCAATTCCCAATTTATATGTAAATTCTGCTTCCCTAAATAATGCTATACCCATGTCTATTGGTATGTGGCTGAGGTCCAAAAGCTAGAATAAACAAGGCTGAGCCCTTGCTTCCCGAGCAGCACTATAAATTATGGGAGTTTAGTGTTTTTAATGGTGACCTTCTCCGAACACCTGTGATGATATTCAAATCCTTTTTCTTTCATAGACGACATGTGTAGTGCTTTGATCTTTCAGCCTAACAAGTCCACACAGAACAAGTATATCTCCCGTAGGCAATAACATGGCAGCTGTATCTGTTGTTGACTGACTTATCAGCAGGGAAAAAGTTGCTAACACTTTATATTAAGGACCCTTAATAAACAATTTATAAACAGTTTGTAAAGAGTTTACTCATCATTTATAATCATTATTCCTACATTTCTAAATGTCAAAAAGCAAATCTCAAAATAGTCCTTTACACATTTATAAACACTTTTTATTATTTTTTTTAAAATTAATGATTCATAAGATACTTAATAAGGTGTTTCATCACAGTATATAAACCACCTATAAAAGGAGATACTGAAAACTCGGGGCTATATGGGGGGAACTATATGGCTGCTATTATCCCACACAAAAACATAAACTAACAGTTGCATGACATGGAACAAAAAAATAGAAAATGCGTTTGTCCTGAAGTGTATGTCCTATTTCTGAGAGATATGAGAAATGTCAGGAAATATTTTTTGTGTGTTTTTTTTACATGTATTTACCCCCTTTTCACTAATCAGTCTCCATATATACTTTCATTCATTTTTTAAACTGGTACCGGGGGACCTTCAGACGAGTCTTGTAAGGCTATGTCTCATGGTCTGACTAACACCACTCTAGCTCACTTTTCACCACAGTCACTTTTCACCACAGATGCGGAAGTGCAAAATAGGCTGATGCTGTGGATTGAGACGCATTTTATGCAAATATATCTCTAGTTTAAATTACCGATTTTATGGGGATGTTTGTATTGTGCTAATTAGATTTAAACGGGGACCCACACATTGACCTTAGGAGGTTAATGGTTGATTAATTGTTTGACCATTTATATACATCATTTTAAGTGTATTTACAGTGCATTCGGAAAATATTCAGACCCCTTCCCTTTTTCCACATTTTGTTACATTACAGCCCTAATTCTAAAATGGATTAAATATATTTTTTCATCAATCTAAACACAATACCCCATAATGACAAAGTGAAACAGGTTTTTAGAAATGCTAGCAAATTTATTAAAAATAAAAAACTGAAATATCTTATTTACATAAGTATTCAAACTATGAGACTTGCCATGAGACTCAAAATTGAGCTCCGGTGCATCCTGTTTCCATTGATCAAACTTTATTGGAGTCCAGCTGTGGTAAATTCAATTGATTGAACATGATTTGGAAAGGCACATACCTGTCTATATAAGGTCCCACAGTTGACACTGCATGTCAGAGCAAAAACCAAGTCATGAGGTTGAAGGAATTATCCATAGAGCTCCAAGACAGGATTGTGTCAAGGCACAGATCTGGGGAAGGGTACCATAAAATGTATGCAGCATTGAAAGTACCTAAGAACACAGTGGCCTCCATCATTCTTAAATGGAAGAAGTTTGGAACCACGAAGACTCTTCCTAGAGCTGGCCACCCGGCCAAACTGAGCAATCGAGGAAGAAGGGCCTTGGTCAGGGAGGTGACCAAGAACCTGATGGTCTGACAAAGCTCCAGAGTTCCTCTGTGGAGATGGGAGAACTTTCCAGAAGGACATCCATCTCTGCAGCACTCCACCAATCAGGCCTTTATGGTAGAGTGGCCAGACGGAAACCACTCCTCAATAAAAGGCACATGACAGCCCGTTTGGAGTTTGCCAAAAGGCACCTAAAGGACTCTCAGACCATGAGAAACAATATTCTCTGTTCTGATGAAACCAAGATTGAACTCTTTGGTCACATCTGGAGGAAATCTGGCACCATCCCTACGGTGAAGCATGCTGGTGGCAGCATCATGCTGTGGGGATGTTTTTCAGTGGCATGGACTGGGAGACTAGTCAGGATCAAGGGAAAGATGAGCAAAGTAAAGTACAGAGAGATCTATGATGAAAACCTGCTCCAGAGTGCTCAGGACCTCAGACTGGGGCATAGGTTAACCTTCCAACAGGACAACGACCCTAAGCACACAGCCAAGACAACCCAGGAGTGGCTTTGGGACAAGTCTCTGAATGTCCTTGAGTGGCCCAGCCAGAGCCTGGACTTGAACCCGATCTAACATCTTTGGAGAAACCTGAAAATAGATGTGCAGCGACGCTTCCCATCCAACCTGACAGAGCTGGAGAGGATTTGCAGAGAAGAATGGGAGAAACACCCCAAACACTGGTGTGCCAAGCTTGTAGCGTCATACCCACAAATACTTAAGGCTGTAATCACTTCCAAAGGTGCTTCAACAAAGTTCTGAGTAAAGGGTGTGAATACTTATGTAAATGTAATATTTGAAAGTAAAAAAATATATACATTTCTAAAAAATGCTTTGTCATTATGGGGTATTGCGTGTAGAATGATGAGTAAAAAAAAATATTTAATCCATTTTAGATTAAGGCTGTAATGTAACAAAATGTGGAAAAAGTCAAGGGGTCTGAATACTTTCAGAAGGCACTGTATTTGATCGAATAGAAGTTTCGCATTACTTAGGTTTTTACGAGTGTACTGATGAGTAGGACACAATTATTTCCAGCAACTTTGAGAAAAAACACTTTATATGGGAGCTGTTCCTGTTGTTCACACGCTTAGCTGCACTCTTATTGGCTAGAATGGTCCCACCTGATCTTGCCTCCTCCCGACTGCCTTCTAATCTGAGTACAAGTCTCTTTGGTTAACAAAGTAAATCGATCAATGGAGGCAAAAATGACAACTTCGGAGTTCATACATTTTCTAATCAATTATGTACATAAAACATATTTAACATGTCGGTAAAACAGTAATGAGGACATCAACATATCAAGTACGTTTTCATAAATCATTGGGTACAGTACGGGATAAAACGTCAGGGTAGGTTGAAGTGGTTATAAGGCCTTGGTTTATTATTCCCAAAAGGTCTTTATGATGAAATGCATTTGATGTTTTAAATGTGAACATGAACTAGTGCCTTGTTGTTAACCACTTCAGCCTACTCTGACGTTTGGTGCAAATTACAAACTCACAAAAGCTCTGATGAAGGCCTTGAGGCCAATACATCAAGCAAAACAAAGAATGGTGATACTAGAAAAAGCAGTGTGCAGGTTTCTCTTTTCTTTGATGTTACTCAATTGTTACCATGAACCTGCAACAAAGATAGCTCAGATGTGCAAGTGCCTTTTGAATTTTGACTAAAGTAGAAGTAAAATGACTGGTGTAAAATAGTTACTCAGGTGAAAGTAAAAAGTAACTCATTTAAACAGCACAAGTACTAGGAAAAGCTACTCAATTACAGTAATGAGAGTAGTTGTAATTAGTTACTTTACACCTCTGCCTGCCGTTATACATTCTACTACAGCGGCCATGGGGGCCGTAACTTTCATTCAGTTCATTCAACATGCAACACTAAAGTACTTCTGGTAAAATAACTTCTGTGAAAAAAGGAGAACGTCGCCTATAACGTTACAGTGGAAAAAGCATAGGTTGTCACTAACACATTTAGGTGTTGACACAAAGTTGTGATTTTGGTTTTCCTCATGAAAATTATGCACATCTCTCTTATATCTTGTGTTTTTGACAATTCAAGGAGAATAACACATTATGTAAGTGAATATCAGTGGTGTATTTATTTAAACAAGTGTTTTAAATAGTTGTTTTAAGCCTTGGATATCAAAATTGCAAGGTAGCTAGCCAGTCAATGGTGTTTGCTAGCTAACGTCACCATGAAATTAGCCAATCAAGGCCTGTTAAGTCGTTAAAGTCTTCAGCCACCAAAGGCATAGATTGTTCTCTCTGCTTCCGCAGGGCAAGCAGTACCAGTGCATCAAGTCTAATACCAACAGGCTCCTGAACAGCTTCTATCCCCAAGCCATTAGACAGCTAAATACACTATATAAAAGTATGTGGACTCCACTTCAAATTAGTGGATTATGCTATTTCAGCCACACCCGTTGCTGACAGGTGTATAAAATCAAGCACACGCCATGCAATCTCCATAGACAAATATTGGCAGTAAAAAACCTTACTGAAGAGCTTAGTGACTTTCAACATGGCACCATCATAGGATGCCACCTTTCCAACAAGTCAAATTTCTGCCCTGCTTGAGCTGCCTCAGTCAACTGTAAGTGCTGTTATTGTGAAGTGGAAATGTTTAGGAGCAACAACGGCTCAGCTGCGAAGTGAAGTGTAAGGCCACACAAATCCACAGAACGGGACCGCTGAGTGCTGAAGCACATAGAAATTCGGTCCTCAGTTGCAACACTCACTACCAAGTTCCAACCTGCCTCTGGGAGCAACGTCAGCACAGGAACTGTTTGTCAGGGGATTCATGAGATGGGTTTCCATGGCAGAGCAGCCTCACATAAGCCTAAGATCACCATGACTTTATACCACTCGGCTGGAGTGGTGTAAAGCTCGCCACCATTGGACTCTGGAGCAGTCATAACGTGTTCTCTGGAGTGATGAATCACGCTTCACCATCTGGCAGTCTGACGGACGAATCTGGGTTTGGAGGATGCCAGGAGAGCACTACCTGCCCCAATGCATAGTGCCAACTGTAAAGTTTGGTTGAGGAGGAATAATGGCCTGGAGCTGTTTTGGGGAAGATTGGGGAAGGCACTTTCCTGTTTCAATACCCCCATGTACAAAGTGAGGTCCATACAGAAATGGTTTGTAGAGACCGGTGTGGACTGGCCTGCACAGAGCACTGACCTCAACCCCATCGAAAACCTTTAGGATGACTTGGAAAACAGTTGGGAGCCAGGCCTAATCGCCCAACATCAGTGCTCGACCTCACTAATGCTCTTGCAGCTGAATGGAAGTCTCTGCAGCAACGTTCCAATACATCTAGTGCAAAGCCTTCCAAGAAGATTGGAGGCTGTTATAGCAGCAAAGGGGGGACCAACCGAATATTAATGCCCATCATTTTGGGATAAGATCATCAACGAGCAGGTGTCCACATACTTTTGGTCATGCAGTGTAGCTTACAGAATGTCTACACCGACTACCTGAGTTGACCCTTGTATTTAAAAAAATAAAATAAAATTGCACTCTATGCATACTCACAGGACTACGCACATTGACATTCCAACACACACATAACATGCACACACATTTATACTGACTCCACACACACAACACACATATACAATCATAATTTACACTGCTGCTACTCTGTCATTTATGCTGCTGCTACTCTATCATATATTCTGATGCCTAGTCACCTTACCCCCTCTACTCTATCACTCCAGTATCCCTTCACATTGTAAATATGGTATTGGAATTGACCCTGTATATAGCTTCTTACTTTCTTGTGGTCTTCTTATTTTTATTTCTTGTGTGTTTTTGTTCTACCTTATGTCATTTTTTGTGCTAACAAAAAATTGATTACAGTCAGAGTGTAGTATAACTGCAGTACACTGCAGTATAATTGCAGATAGAGTGCAGTATAACTGCAGTTCAACTGCAATACACTGTAGTTATTACTGCATCCAAAATTACTGCATCCAAAATACCACAGTCGACTTCAGTTTTTCTTCCCCAACAAGTATGGCATGCTAAAATAGCAACTGCTGTGGCTATTGATGTCTAGTAGTGTTTTGCAGCAAGGAAAATTGCTAGCTAACAAGCGCTAACAGGCGCTAGCTAGCATGAGCTAACCGGCTAACAAGCTAGACTTGGGAAATGTTTTTATCTACCAAAGATATATTAAATGATATACTAGTGTGAACTGACAAATCGGTTAGCGACAATATTACCAATTAATACGGTCAGGTTTTGAAGTAGTTTTTTACCTAGACATTTCGTTAGGGTTTGTTTCACCAATGAAACCCACTATATTGTAAAGCCTGTTTGGTATGGTTATAAAGACAGACTATGAGGGGAATCTGATATCAAAATAACAGCCTCTCATCTTTACAAATAATGAAACTTTTAATTGTAGTTATTCACCTCTGCTGTAGATAATAGAAACATAAGCTTAGTTTAGGCAAATACTCAGTAATCTGCAGCCTGTAAACACACACAGACACATACTTTTGCCATCCTATGAGTATTACGCATAATGATCATTTATTGATGTGTTCATTAAACATTTATCAACATTTAACTAATTGTCATTTGCAAGCTTTTAATGATTAATGACTCTAAATTAATATGGATCCTTGTTACCCTAGATTCAAATTTTTGGCAAAGGCACCTGTTAATATTTCATTTAAATCATTAGTAATTATTAGCGGTAAATGCTTTCTTAAATGTGTGTGTTTATTTTCAACAAATAACTCTTCAGCATAACACATACAATTCCATTTAGTGTACATTAATATCCAATGAATACATCTTCATTTCATTAAAGTCAGTGATGTAGTGAAATGCACGTAAATGCCGTTTACACACCTTTTGTATTTTGGACGAGCGCACCTATTGTTTACCACTTCCTCTCTGATTATAGTGTATACAACTCTGCATACAACATTCCACAACACAATTGTGCAGTGCATTTTTTCTTCATTCTAATACCTACTATGGTAAATTTCAACTTTTAACCTCATCACAGTTCTGGCAGCCAGACCTTCACCAAGGGTAGTCTAAACCTGGTGTCTGCCAATGTCTGCCATCAACAGCTGGTCAGAAGAAAGGCCAGGATTCATCAAACATTAACACTCATATATATAATACTACACTTTTCAAAGGGAACAGGTCAATTCTCTACTAAACTCAGTCTGTTGGAATAATATTTAAACAGTTCTGACTGAGAGTGGTGGTGAACTTCTATTACATATTTGTCACTATGCATAAGCAACATCTCACTACACTAAAAAACTAAATAAACACATTTTCACACAGACAAATAATACAAAATAATATACAATTAAAAACCCTTTTCAGTTGAATTATAGAGAGGAGTGAGTGTGAAACAGCAAGACGCTCCTGGCCTGGATACTCGACTGAGCGTTAAACAGTGTTGTGTTGTGTTGTATTGTGTTGAGCTAATACCATTTATTTTCTGTTCCTCTGCTGCTTCGCTACGCTCGGTTAGCTTTCCGTCTCTCCCTCTCTAGCCGCCTGAGAAAGCCCAAACCGCTACCCACTCAACATGGGAGAGGAGACCAGCCCTGGGTTTATGAGACCCCAAGTCATCTCTATGATTTGTAACACCCACACACACACACACACACACACACACAACGCTTATCTACACTGCTTAGTTTACAGTGCTGGCCTGCCAAGAGCTCCACTGCCCATGCATAGAAAGAGATGAATCCTCTGGCAGCCCAGCCCTCTAGAGTCTAGACCCAGCCAACCAGAATCACAACCCCCAACCTCCATCTGATTACCATTACCACTTCATTCACCTAACACTTCCACTAGCTCTCCAGACCCAAACGAACCACTGCATTTGTATGTAGCATCCGTAGGGTCCATTCATTGACATCCTCTCTTAGTTAGTCAACTCAGAAGAAGGTAAGGAAATCAGCTGTGACTCTAAATGAGTGAAATGAGGGAGAGATTGATTGAGAAAGATTGAGAGAGAAATGCGGTGGTGGTGATAGAGAAAACAGGAGAGAGAAATCTGACAGAAAGGGGGACGAGATGGAGTGAGTTGGGTGGGAGTGACAGTGAGGATGAGAATGGCAGAGGTAGGGAGGAGTGAAAACTGAGTTTAAGAGATGAAGGTGAAAGCTAGTCAGAGGGAGGTAGAGCGGGAGGTAGAGGAACACAGCCTGTACAATATGAAGACAGGGAGGCTTATCTAGACATAGATAACGAGAGGTAGCAGGGGACCCTGCAGAGAAGGTCAAAGTAATTTTCCTGTGTGTGTGTTTCTGAGTGTCATGGATGGCAGGGGGTGTTGGCTCTTACTCCTACCTCTGCTGTCTCATCCAAGGACTGAGTCTGCAACTGTTATTTTTTTGTATTGCTAGATATTGGTGCGGCAGGTTGCCTAGTGGTTAGAGCGTTGGACTAGTAACTGGAAGGTTGCTAGATCAAATCCCCGAGCTGACAAGGTAAAAATCTGTAATTCTGCCTCTGAACAAGGCAGTTAACCCACTGATCCTAGGCTGTCATTGTAAATAAGTATTTGTTCTTAACTGACTTGCCTAGTTAAATAAAGGTAAAATATTACTGCACTGTTGGAGCTCGTAACATAAGCATTTCGCTGCACCTGCAATAACACCTGTAAACTGTCTGTGTGTGTCACAGGGTCTACAGTTTGTTTCTCAACCTGACATATCTGCCGTCCATGTTTCTACTTCTTCTCAAAGGTTGGACATACAGTACATACACTGACCATACAATGAATGACAAAACAATGCACGCGGATACACCTTATGGATGAGTGCATTAGCTTGATCTGTCAGGTCAGGTACCGTGGGAAAACTGCATTTGCTTCTCAAATGTCTTATTTTCCTATTGAAATGTATCATTCTCAATGGCAAAGCCTTGTGTTCCATCCCAAACCAGTGATTTCATGCAGCACAGCTATGATTTTCTAACAGGACTCTAAGATCTGTAGCACACCTATAATACCTGTAATATGGGACCCATGTTTTAAGTACATATTGCAACGCTAACACATTGACTGTGAGCAAACACAAGTACCTGTTCCTGATTGCTGCTCTGCGAAACGATTGCCTCTACTTATTGTACACTCATGAACTGGAAAAAAAGAAAGAAAGACGAGAGAGAAAGAGGGAAACTGTCAGAGTGTGAGAGAGCACGTTCTTAATGTTGCTGTGGAATACCTGTCAGAGTCATACACACAGGTGGTGAGGGTAGGCAACAACCCATCCACCATGCTGACCCTCAACACGGTGGCCCCTCAGGGATGCGTGTTCAGTCCCCTCCTGTACTCCCTGTTCACCCACGACTGTATGGCCGCGCACGACTCCAACACCACCATTCAATTTGCAGATGACACTACAGTGGTAGGCCTGATCACCGACGTCGGCAGTGTGGTGCAAGGACAACAACCTCTCATGGGAATGTCTCCACAATTCAAACTTATAGCCAACTGACTGCAGCATTACCACAAAAATGGAGGAGGCAAGTGGAAGAGGAAGAAGGTAAGGAACTAGTTTGGCTGCCACATATAAACGATATGTGAAAAATATACCAGTTTCATGTGAGGACAAAAATGTTGACAGCTGTGCTATTCAGATTGCAAAATAAATGCGAAGAGATTTTCGACATACTGAATTCCATGGCACATGGTTTATGAACTGATACAACACAACACTTGATTCAACAGTTTGAGTTTTTCATTTTAAATGATTATGCAAAATTCTTGCTACCAACAGAATGCTATATACAGTACCAGTCAACATTTTGGACACACCTACTCATTCAAGGGTTTTTCTTTATTTTGACAATTTTCTACATTGCAGAATAATAGTGAAGACATCAAAACTATGAAATAGCACATATGGAAACATCTAGCAACCAAAGAAGTATTAAACAAATCAAAATATATTTTAGAGTTTAGATTCTTCAAAGTTGCCACCCTTTGCCTTGATGACAGCTTTGCACACTCTTGGCATTCTCTCAACCAGCTTCATGAAGAATGCTTTTCCAACATTCTTGAAGGATTTCCCACCTATGCTAAGCACTTCTTGGCTGCATTTCCTTCACTCTGCAGTCTACCTCGTCCCAAACCATCTCAATTGGGTTGAGGTCGGGTGATTGTGGAGGCCAGGTCATCTGATGCAGCACTCCAACACTCACCTTCTTGATCGAATAGCCCTTCCACAGCCTGGAGGTGTGTTTTGGAACATTGTCCTGTTGAAAAACAAATGATAGTCCCACTAAGCGTAAACCAGATGGGATGGCGTATCGCTGAGAATGCTGTGGTAGACATGCTGGTTAACTGTGCCTTGAATTCTTAATAAATCACTGACAGTGTCACCAGCAAAGCACCACCAAACCATCACACCTCCTCCATGCTTCACGACGGGAACCACAGATGCGTAGATCATCCGTTCTCCTACTCTACATCTCACAAATATCTCAAATTTGGACTCATCAGACAAAAGGATAGATTTCCACAGGTCTAATGTCCATTGCTCCACTTTCTTTGCCCAAGCAAGTCTTTTATTATTATTGGTGTCCTTTAGTAGTGGTTTCTTTGCAGCAAGTTGACCATGAAGGACTGATTCACGCAGTCTCCTCTGAACAGTTGATGTTGAGATGTGTCTGATACTTTAACACAGTGAATCGTTTATTTGGGCTGCAATGTCAAATGCAGTGAACTCTAATGAACGTATCCTTTGCAGCAGAGGTAACTCTGGGTCTTCCTTTCCTGTGTTTGTCCTCATGAGAGCCAGTTTCATCATAGCGCTTGATGGTTTTTGCGACTGCACTTGAAGAAACTTTCAAAGAACTTTTCCGGATTGACTGATCTTCATGTTTTATTAAAGTAATGATGGACTGTCGTTTCTCTTTGCTTATTTGAACTTTTCTTGCAATAATATGGACGTGGTCTTTTACCAAATCTTCTGTATACCAACCCTGCCAACACAACTGATTGGCTCAAATGTATTAAGAAGGAAAGACATCCCACAAATGAACTTTTAACATGGCACACCTGTTAATTGAAATGCATTCCATGTGACTACCTCATGAAGCTGGCTGAGAGAATGCCAAGAGTGCAAAGCTGTCATCAAGGAAAAGGGTGTCTACTTTGAAGAATCTCAAATATAAAATATATTTTGATTTCTTATTAACACTTTTTTGGTTACTACATGATTCCATAAAATCCTTTGAATAAGTAGGGTTTTGACTGGTGACTGGTACTGTGTGACTGGGGCATACAACAATCTCAGCTCTGTAGATTTCACTGCAAAGAAACAGAATCACTAGATCATTTATTCTGGTTTTGCCTTTGTTTCATTACAGTTTTAGTCTAAAATGTATTAAATTGTTTTTCTCATCAATCTATGCACAATAGCCCATAATGGCAAAGCAAAAACATGTTTTGTTGTTGTTGCTAATTTACTTTACTTTATTGAAGCACCTTTGGCAGCGATTACAGTATTGAGTCTTCTTGGGTATGACGCTACAAGCTTGACACACCTGTGTTTGGGGAGTTTCTCCCATTCTTCTCTGCAGATCCTCTCAAGCTCTGTCAGGATGGATGGGGAGCATTGCTGCACAACTATTTTCAGGTCTCTCCAGAGATGTTAGATCGGGTTCAAGTCCGGGCTCTGGCTGGGCCACTCAAGGATATTCAGAGACTTGTCCCTGAAGCCACTCCTGTGTTGTCTTGACTGTGTGCTTAAGGTCGTTGTCCTGTTGGAAGGTGAACCTTCGCACCAGTCTGAGGTACTGATTGCTCTGAAGCAGGATTTCATCACGGATCTCTATATACTTTGCTCAGTTCATCTTTCACTCTGTCCTGACTTGTCTCCCAGTCCCTGCAAACATCCCCACAGCATGATGCTCCCACCAGCATGCTTCACCGTAGGGATGGTGCCAGGTTTCCTCCAGATGTGACGCTTGGCATTCAGGCCACAAGTTCAACATTGGTTTCATCAGACCAGAGAAGCTTGTTGCTCATTGTCTGAGAGTCTTTAGGTGCCTTTTGACAAACTGCCTTTTACTGAGGTGTGGCTTCCGTCTGGCCACTCTAACATAAACGCCTGATTGGAGTGCTGCAGAGATGGTTGTCCTTTTGGAAGGTTCTCCTATCTCCACAGAAAACTATAGATCTCTGTCAGACTGACCATTGGGTTCTTGGTCACCTCCCTGACCAAGGCCCTTCTCCGACCGATTCTTCAGTTTGGCTGAGCGGCCAGCTCTAGGAAGAGTCTGGGGGTTCCAAATTTCTTCCATTTAAGACTGATGTAGGCCACTGTGTTCTTGGGGACCTTCAATGCTGCAGACATTTTTTGGAAGCCTTCTCCGGATCTGTGCCTCAACGCAATCTTGTCACAGAGCTCTACAGTAAATTCCTTCGACCTTGTGGCTTGGTTTTTGCTCTCATGCACTGTCAACTGTGGGACCTCATACAGTCAGGTGTGTGCCTTTCCAAATCATGTCCAATCAATTCAATTTACCACAGTTGGACTCAAATCAAGTTGTTGAAAGATCTCAAGGATGATCAATAGAAACAGGATGCACCGGAGTTCAATTTCGAGTCTCATAGAGAAGGGTCTAAATACTTATGTAAATCAGGTATTTCTATTATTTATTTATAATCATATAATATTTCTAAAAATGTGTTTTCGCTTTGACATTATGGGTTATTGTGTATTGTCGCCAAGGAATGTAGGAGGACAGCGACGATGCCGGGGTCCGCGGACACAGAAACCCCAAGATTTTTTGGGGGGGTGGCACATGGGGTGGTAGGTCGGTCGAGCCGCGGAGAGAGCCAGAGACCGTCTGGGGGTTGATGGAGCAATTTAAGGAGGGATATCGGAGAAAGGTGTTAGTGAGGAGCATGCTGCAGCGCAGGCGTTTGGAAGAGCGTGTCATCAGTCAGGTGCCATCTGTGCCGGCTCCACACACCAGGCCTCCAGTGCGCCTTCTCAGCCCGGTCCGTCCTGTGCCGACTCCCCAGAGCCCTCTGTGTTGTCTATGGTGTTTTAGGTCAGGGCGTGACTAGTGGGTGTTCTAGTAATATATTTCTATGTTGGTGTGAGTATGGTTCCCAATTGGAGGCAGCTGATTATCATTGCCTCTAATTGGGTATCATACTTAGTGTGGTCCTTTTCCCACCTGCGTTCGTGGGATATTGTTAAGTTTTCAGTTAGTGCCTTAATGCGCTCTGTACTGGACGTTCGTTGATTCTTTGTTGTTTTTGTTAAGTTTCACTTTGTAATAAAGTATGTGACTGGAACGAACTGCAAAAATCGCTGAAGTTGGAGACTTTTATCTCCCTCACCAACTTCAAACATCAGCTATCCGAGCAGCTAACCGATCGCTGCAGCTGTACATAGTCTATTGGTAAATAGCCCACCCATTTTCACCTACCTCATTCCCATACTGTTTTTATACTGTTTTTTTTAATTTTTTAATTTACTTTTCTGCTCTTTTGCACACCAATATCTCTACCTGTACATGACCATCTGATCATTTATCACTCCAGTGTTAATCTGCAAAATTGTATTATTCGCCTACCTCCTCATGCCTTTTGCACACATTGTATATAGACTGCCCATTTTTTTTTTTTTTTTTTTTTTTCTACTGTGTTATTGACTTGTTAATTGTTTACTCCATGTGTAACTCTGTGTTGTCTGTTCACACTGCTATGCTTTATCTTGGCCAGGTCGCAGTTGCAAATGAGAACTTGTTCTCAACTAGCCTACCTGGTTAAATAAAGGTGAAATAAAAAAATTTAAAAAATAAAAATAAAAATGTGGAACTCTACTCATGCTGCACCTTGGTCCACTCCTTTCGACGGACGTGACATCAATAGATTGCTGATTTGTATTTTTTAATGCATTTTAGAATAAGGCTGTAACGTAACAAAATGTTTAAAAATTCAAGGGGTCTGAATACTTTCCGAAGGCACTGTAGCTGGTTTCTGGTCACAGGTTCAGGAATGGTTAAAAATCAATTTAAAATTAACAAATAGCAGCGTTGGGCGATTTGGAAAGCCACAGTCAGTCAATAAATAATATAATAATTCTTGTTGTAAAGATTTTCATATTTAAGTCACAATCTGTGGATACTATTCAATTAGAAAAGTCCAAAATGTATGTAAAACATCACAGCACAATTGAAAAATATATGGCACATGGAAACCAAACAAGGGTGGTCTATGGTGATAGTTGGGATAGACTGGGAGGGGCATTAAACAGCTTATGTTTGGTAATGTAATGGTCCGGGTGTAGCTGGTGCAGAGGAGTCAGGCGCAGAGGAGTCAGGCGCAGGACAGCAGAGATGAATAACATAAGTAACTTTACTCAAATATTCCAATAACATGTCATAATACTGATAACAAGTTCAAACAGGTGCCATTAATACAGGTAACGAGTGGAGGACAGAGGAGCCTCTTAAAGAATAAGTTACAGGTCTGCGAGAGCCAGACATCTTGCTTGTTTGTAGGTGACCAAATACTTATTTTCCTACAATGTGATTTTCTGGATTATTTTTCATTTTTTTCATAGTTGAAGTGTACCTATGATGAAAATTACAGGCCTCTCTCATATTTTTAAGTGGGAGAACTTGCACAATTGGTGGCTGACTAAATACTTTTTTGCCCAACTGTATAATGTATATGTAGCAGAAAAACTGTGTAAAACTAAAAAGATGTGTCTTCCGAAGAGGGTGGGTTGTGGATGAGGGTGGGTTGTGGATGAGGCTGGGTTGTGGATGAGGGTGGGTTGTGGATGAGGGTGGGTTGTGGATGAGGGTGGGTTGTGGAAGAGGGTAGGTTGTGGAAGAGGGTGGATTGTGGAAGAGGGTGGGTTGTGGAAGATGGTGGGTTGTGGAAGAAGGTGGGTTGTGGAAGAGGGTGGGTTGTGGAAGAGGGTGGGTTGTGGCCACCCCCAGGTGGTGAGGGTAGGCAACAACATCTCCACCCCACTGATCCTCAACACTGGGGCCCCACAAGGGTGCGTTCTGAGCCCTCTCCTGTACTCCCTGTTCACCCACGACTGCGTGGTCACGCACGCCTCCAACTCAATCATCAAGTTTGCGGACGACACAACAGTGGTAGGCTTGATTACCAACAACGACAAGACGGCCTACAGGGAGGAGGTGAGGGAAAATAACCTCACACTCAACGTCAACAAAACTAAGGAGATGATTGTGGACTTCAGGAAACAGCAGAGGGAACACCCCCATATCCATATCGATGGAACAGTAGTGGAGAGGGTAGTAAGTTTTAAGTTCCTCGGCGTACACATCACAGACAAACTGAATTGGTCCACCCACACAGACAGCATCGTGAAGAAGGCGCAGCAGCGCCTCTTCAATCTCAGGATTGAAGAAATTTGGCTTGTCACCAAAAGCACTCACAAACTTCTACAGATGCACAATCGAGAGCATCCTGTCGGGCTGTATCACCGCCTGGTACGGCAACTGCTCCGCCCACATCCGTAAGGCTCTCCAGAGGGTAGTGAGGTCTGCACAACGCATCACCGGGGGCAAACTACCTGCCCTCCAGGACACCTACACCACCCGATGTCACAGGAAGGCCATAAAGATCATCAAGGACAACAACCACCCGAGCCACTGCCTGTTCACCCCGCTATCATCCAGAAGGCGAGGTCAGTACAGGTGCATCAAAGCTGGGACCGAGAGACTGAAAAACAGCATCTATCTCAAGGCCATCAGACTGTTAAACAGCCACCACTAACATTGAGTGGCTGCTGCCAACACACTGACTCAACTCCAGCCACTTTAATAATGGGAATTGATGGGAAATGATGTAAAATATATCACTAGCCACTTTAAACAATGCTACCTAATATAATGTTTACATACCCTACATTATTCATCTCATATGTATACGTATATACTGTACTCTATATCATCTACTGCATCTTTATGTAATACATGTATCACTAGCCACTTTAACTATGCCACTTTGTTTACATACTCATCTCATATGTATATACTGTACTCGATACCATCTACTGTATCTTGCCTATGCCGCTCTGTACCATCACTCATTCATATATCTTTATGTACATATTCTTTATCCCCTTACGCTTGTGTCTATAAGTTAGTAGTTTTGGAATTGTTAGCTAGATTACTTGTTGGTTATTACCGCATTGTCGGAACTAGAAGCACAAGCATTTCGCTACACTCGCATTAACATCTGCTAACCATGTGTATGTGACAAATCAAATTTGATTTGATTTGATTTGTGGATGGGTTATTCATATATACACTACCGTTCAAAAGTTTGGGGTCACTTAGAAATGGCCTTGTTTTTTAAAGAACATTTATTAGAAATACATTGTAGACACTGTTAATGTTGTAAATGACTATTGTAGCTGGAAACGGCAGATTTTTTATAGAATATCTACACAGGCGTACTGAGGCCCATTATCAGCAACCATCACTCCTGTGTTCCAATGGCACGTTGTGTTAGCTAATTATAACGATGTACGCTAAGCGTGTTTGCAAATAGTAAGGCTTTAACCAATTGATGCTTCTGTCATCTGGCCATGCTCCCAGTAGGCTTTGCCAATGGGAAATGGTGACTGTCAACCAATTGATGCTTATATCAATACATTGCAATCAACTGTGAAGATGAGTGTCAAAGGATTTACACTTATGTCAACTCATTGCATTCAATGGGAAAAGGTGAGGGTTAAAGGGTTCACGCTTAAGTCAATGGGAAAGAGAAACATTAAGTGATTAATGCTTCTGTCAATACATTGCATTCAATATGAAAAGAAGAGTGTCACAAGGTTGATGCTTCTGTCAAAACATTCCAGTCAATCCCCCTGTCCCTATCTCTCTTCTCTCTCTCTCCTTCACTCTCCTTCTCTATGCCTCTCTCTCTCTATCTCTCTACCTCCTCTTTATCCCCCCTCCTCTTTTCTCTCTACATCTCCCTATCTCCCTCTTCCCTCCCACCTCTCTCCCCCTCCTTCCTTCACCCCCCCTCCTCTAATCTCTCTCATCCCTCTCTCTCCCTCGTTCTCTTCTCTCCATCCCCTCTCCCACCTCCACAGACAGGATATTATTTATTATATTTATTTTTGTAATACTACTAGCTAAAGTTGGCTTTAGCTAGCCCAGATAGGTTTCCAATCTCCAAACCTCATAACTAGCTACCAAGAAGTCATTTCAGGCTAGCTTGTCTAACTATCTTAGCTGGCAAGCCTGCTGGCAAGGTTGGCAAACTTTAGAAAAGCAAGCAATATCTAAATGTACTGAATAAGACTTTTAGCAGAGATGCAGCGAAGCATATTTAGTTTTGTCAACAAACAAAAAAAGAATAATCACAACAGGTATGCTTAGATATGCATAGAAATATATTGGCTCTTGATTGCAGGAAAAAGCTGTTTCAGTTGTTTGAAAAATGCTACATTCTCCAACTTGGGCGTCAGTATGCACGTATCCACATGTTATGTGTGTGTAGGCATATGTAGTGTGTGTGGTGTGTTGACATGTCAGTGTAAGTACGTGCAGTCTTGTTTAGCAGTCTTATGGCTTGGGGGATAGAAGCTGTTCAAGGTCCCATTGTTTCAAGGACCCAATGGTACCGCTTGCTGTGCTACTGCACTGATACCGCAGAGAGAAGTCTTTGACACATTTTTTGGCCTTCCTCTGACACCACCTGGTATAGAAGTCTGAATGGCAGGGAGCTCGGCCCCAGTGATGTACTGTGTCAGTGAAGACACTTGCCAGCTGGTCAGCGCATGCTTTGAGAACGTGTCCTGGTATTCCACCTGGCCCCGCGGCCTTGCAAATGTTAATCTGTTTATGGAGAGCGAGATCACACAGTCATCTGGAACAGCCGGTGTTCTCATACATGGTCCAGTGTTGCTTGCCTTGTAATTGAGCACGGAAGGCATTTCGCTTGTCTGGTAGGCTCGCTTTGCTGGGCAGCTTGCAGCTATGTTTCCCTTTGTAATCTGTGATATTTTGCAAGCCCTGCCTCATCTGTCGGGAGCTGAGCTGGCATAGTAAGATTCTATTTTAGTCCTGTATTGATGCTTTGCCTGTTTGATGGCTCATTGGAGGTTGTCGCTGTCATATACAGTGTCAACGTTTATGATCACTATTTTTTATATACAGTTACAAGATGACATGGTGTCATAACATCATACCCTGAGATGTTCTGAACAGAATGAGCCTGTGTTTGTTTATTGGGAAGAAAATTTGCAACAGCACATGCACCTGAGTGGTCTCAAGACTCCTTTCTATGCGCACCAAAATCACCATCTGTTTCTCTGAATTGCCTTGTGAAAGCCTAAAATTGTAAGATCGTATTTTATTACTTAGCTAGTCATGTTGTCAATAGAACAAGCTTTCAAATTGTGCGCACCTGACCCAGATTGCAATTTGTAATGAACCATTTTTGGATTGTGTAAACAACAACAGTAATTGTCTGATGGCGAGGATGCAGGGTTGTGTTCCAAACAAAACAACTACAAGTGTGCTTGCTCTAGTTCCTCAACGGCACAGCTAGAAAGCTTTAAAAAGTACCTTTTGGTTGAAGACTCTTCTTTGACTCATAAAAGTGCATTGAAATTGCTTACACACTTACACACTTGTACACACTTTGGAGAGGTGTGGCCACTTGGACACACCAGTTAGTCTTCTCACTCAAACCCTTGTTTTTTTGTCTTATGTTGCACCTAGCCTACATTTCCAGGAATATTGTTATGTTACTGAATGTATACAGAGTATTTTCAGATTTCATTATCAACAAATATGGTGAAAGGTACAGTAAATGTAAAATGCACATAAAATCGAGTGTCATGTTTGTATTGAGTCTTGTATCAGATGAACAGTTGTGTACTCACCTTTGGTCTAATCATTTTTCCATTATCTCCAAACTGTTTCCTTCGATTGCTACCATGGTTATGCAAAAGCTTGTCATATTTCTTCTGTAAGAATTTAGCCTCAAATTAGCCCTATCCATATAGGCCCTGAGTGTCATGTTAAATATGGACTGTTAACAGTTAATTAATTTGTTCCACCTCTCCACTACATTAAAGAAAGGTAGGTCTCACTTGAGATATTGTGCTTTTGAGTGACATCGGCAGAAAGGTTGAGGTTAGACAGAGAATTCAGGTTAGTGATTGTTCAACAGACACTCCCGATGAACGCAAGCCTACACCTGACCATGTGAAATGAACTCTTCACAATGAAAACTTGGTCCCACAGAGAACAAGGCTTTTCTTCCTAACCCTAACCCTAACCTACAGACCTCGCAAAACCATGACGCACCCGTCATCTGCAATTGAGCTACCTAACCGTCATTGCAGACAACGCATTGGGACCTTATAGGGATGCCCTGTGTTGAGGTTCAGCTTAATGTGGCAACAGGAAGTGGTTTAATTCATCCTCAAGACGGTGCTTCATTCTCTGCCTGCAGTTACACAAAAACACAGTCTTCTATACTCTGTAAATACATTTTTGACATCCATTGGACACAATGGTCTTGCAGTTCTAGGAGCTAAGAGCCTTGTTAAAAATTAATTCTGATGAGGATATTGGTCACATTTAGTCATTTTGGTCATTTTTAACCAATTTACCCATTGCAGCTGTATTACCAACTATTTTGCCTTGAATGCAATGTATTATATATTATATATTTATGCATCAATATTATGTCTGTGGAGGTGGGAGAGAGGAGGGAAAGAAGGAGGGAGAGAACGGAGGGGGGAGGAGGGAGAGTGAGAAGAGGGAGAGCGAGAGAATGAGAAGAGTGAGGGAGGAGAGAGAAGCGTAAACTCTTTGACATCTTTTTCCATTGAATGCAATGTATTTACATAAGCATCAATCCTTTGACACTCTTCTTTTTCCATTGAATGCAATGTATTGACATAAGCGTAAATTGGTTGACACTCAACTTTTCCGACATAAGGTCAACCCTGTGATACTCATTTTTTTCCCATTGAATGCAATGGTCATACACCTTCCACCGCCATCTTGAAAACAACTCCTCAATGGGGTTGAGAAATGTGGAATATGGTGGGAGATAGAGAATTGCAAACCTGGGATGATCATGGAAAGATTTGCGGACCTGAGCAACCCGA
This sequence comes from Oncorhynchus nerka, assembly GCF_034236695.1. Lineage (NCBI taxonomy): Eukaryota > Metazoa > Chordata > Actinopteri > Salmoniformes > Salmonidae > Oncorhynchus > Oncorhynchus nerka. The sequence continues at coordinate 77,025,054 of NC_088415.1, read as the reverse complement.
TGGAAACTCATGTTGTCCCAAATTAGAACATACATTTACTGCTCAGGATCACCTGGCCCTCTGCTCTGGCTGAAAAAGATTGTCATGTAGGAAATTAATAGATAGACAGTGTTGTATGGTCCAAGGGTGGCATGGTGGTGGAGGACCCCATTGTGGCTCATAGCTGTGCTTATGGTGACATTTCTCCCACGCTGGCCAGGTACCTCAATGACGGCGCTTTGACGAATAATGATCGTTCCTTTCCTCCTCTTCCCTAAATTGAATCCAGTCTCATCTATGAATATGAGTTCCTGGGGGATGGGACTTGCATCCAACTCCACGAGTCTCCGAAATGACAATATATACTGTAATTGCTGTATAGTAAAGTTCACTGGCAACATCAATGAGCCTCTAATATTTAAAGAGTGTAATACTAGTGCATTACTTGCTTGCACATATATTCGTACCATTTATCCTTCAATCTTTGGGAATTCCTTTCAAATGGGACTGTAGATTTGCGTCATCTGGAGAGGGTGTTTCTTAACCTGTTATGGCTGCAATCCCGATATCGGGATCAATATGACAACTACCAGTGAAAATAGAGGGCGCCAAATTCAAACCACAGAAATCTCATAATTACAATTCCTAAAACATACATGCGTATCATATAATTTTAAATCTATTCTCGTTGTTGATCCCACCAAAGTGTCCGATTTCAAATAGGCTTTTCAGCGAAAGCACAACAAACGATTATGTTAGGTCTCCACCAAACCACAATAAGCACAGCCATTTTCCAGCGAAATATAGCATTCACAAAAATCATAAATAAAGATAAAATGAATCACTAACCTTGAATTTTCTTCATCAGATGACACTCATAGGACTTCATGTTACACAATACATGCATGTTTTGTTTGATAAAGTTCATATAAAAAAATCTGAGTTTACATTGGCACGTTAGATTCACTAGTTCCAAAAACATCAAGTGATTTTGCATAGCCACATCGTTTCAACAGAAATACTCATCATAAATGTAGATGATAATACAAGTTATACACATGGAATTATAGATATACCTCTCCTTAATGCAACCGCTGTGTCAGATTTTTTAAAAAGTTTACGGAAAAAGCAACCCATGCAATAATCTGAGACGGCAATCAGAACAGTAGCCAAATTAGCCTCCATGTTGGAGTCAACAGAAACCAGAAAATACATGATAAATGTTTCCTTACCTTTGATGAACTTCATCAGAATGCAGTCCTAGGAATCCCAGGTCCACAATAAATGCTCAATTTGTTCGAAAGTGTCCGTTATTTATGTCCAATGAGCTACTTTGGTTAGCACGTTTGGTAAACAATTCCAAAGTCACAAAGCGCGTCCACTATAACGTGACGAAATGTCCAAAAGTTCTGTAACAGTCAGTAGAAACATGTCAAACGATGTACTGAATCAATCTTTAGAATGTTGTTTACATATATCTTGAATAACGTTCCAACCGGAGAATTAGAATGACTTCAGATGAGCCATGGAACGCAGGTCCTTCATCTGTGAACGCGCCTGGTGAAAGCATGGTCCACTCATGGCTGTGGTGACTATTTCCTGTGTCAATCCACCCCCCTTCACATTACAGTCATCAGACAAAGTTCTATTGACTGCTGACATCTAGTGGAAGGCGCAGGAAGTGAAAACTCATCCATATCTCGCTGTAATTTCAATGAGACCTTGGTTGAAAATCTTCCACCTCCAGAAAAAAAACAGGAAGTGGAATTTCTCAGGTTTTTAAAAACTTCAGTTTTAGAAACTTCAGAGTGTTTTCTATCCAATACTAATAATAATATGCAAATGGTAGCAACTATGACTGAGGAGCAGGCCGTTTGATATGGCACCTTTCATCCAAGCTACTCAATACTGCCCCTGCAGCCATAAAAAGTTAAGGATGCGGGCTGTGGTTGATAAGCTCACTCTGATGTTATGGAAGACGGCAGGGTTTCAATAACCTGTTGTTGGATTTCCTACAATCTTATGGCATTATTTTCAAATACCATTTGCACAATGGCAGCCTCCTGTTTGTCTTTACCAGCACGTACAGTACCAGTCAAAGTTTGGACACACCTACTCATTCCAGGGTATTTCTTTTATTTCTTTTTTTCTTTTTCTTTTTACTATTTTCTACATTGTCGTCTATCAGTTCTACAAAAACAAAATAGCATGCAGTACAGTAAACACTACAGTAATACGGTAGACAAGATAAACATGTTACAATGTAGTAAAGCTCCCAATTTCACACATACAGTAATACATGAAACATGTACTATGTTTTCGCTTATAGTACAGTATGTATTGGAATCTACAGTCATTACTGTGCTTTATGTTGTACTACTGCTGAGTAGTAAAAGGAGTACATAGGTATGTACTGCAGACATTGGACCTATTCTCAATTTAGAATGTCCAGATGATGGCTCAGATTGGTCAGCACTCTTTGCCCAGCCTCTCTCAAGGTCAAACCATGGTTGACCACATTGTCTACCAGAGTCGCCCAAATTTCATCAGAAATTACACTCCTTGTTCTTGGTCTTCCTCCACCTCTACCTCTACCCCCATTTACACTTCTACCCCCTCTCCACCTCTACCTTTAGCTCTACCTATTTCTGCCAAGTTTGCTTCCAGTGTTCTCCAAACACAGGAGTACTCACCTGTGGCCTTTTTATCCATACTAAAGGTCAGATCGCAAAGTGAACATTTATGCAATTGGTGTTTGCACATGGGAACAGAGAAAGTGATCAATTGTAATTGAGCTTAGCTTGTTGAACATTGTTGCTTTTCATTTGCACACAATATAATTTAGTTGTGAAGGTTATGCCAAAAGGTAGAGAATTGTGTGTTGTGTTAAGCCAAATGTTTGCATTAGAATTGCAATCTGAGTGTAAAGCAAAAAAGTGTGACAGTATTGCGTGACAGTATTGCAGATTTGGTGTATGGTTCTGCTAAATTAGTTACAGGTTTGGGTCATTATGCCACATGGGCGAGTTTTAGTGTGCAAACAATTGGGAGAAACTGTAATAAATGTGCGAAAGGCGTGCCACCTTTCAACTGGATAGTATTGGATGGCCCTAAGTCACCTCATCCTCCATCAGTGTGTAAAAGTCTGAATGGTGATAATGTGAATGTTTGTTCATAGGTGAAATATTGTTATAGTGTTGCCTTGCAGATCTGTGTGACAATAACGCACACATTTTTTGATCATGGTCAAAATTGTACAGTTTGAATGTAAATACCATATGAATGTATAGACAAATGTATAGCACATTTTCTATATCTAAGAATATAATTAATATGGTCGATCCACACATATTATATTTTATCAGTTCGTAACTTGTTGATTCACACATCCATAATCTACTGATTGACAATGTGAAGGTGCTTTGTTCTTAAATTCTGCAATTTATTCCCTTCTGCTCACAGGCACTCAACCTCTTAGGCCCCGTGGTTATTAATGTGCGGTATGCAGGCAGTCGTAGACACACTTTTGGTGAAGGGCGTTTCATAAAGCCAGTCCATTATTGTTATTATAACGCGGGTTTGCCGGCACAGAAAGAACGGAAGCAAACATTACATTTTAATTGAGCAATATTTTCTTCAGATGCTCGAGGAGCTGGATGGTGTAGGAGGGATTCATATTGGCTTGGCACTGTAACGTTAATTTGTTGCATAAACTCAACTTCATTATTTGCTCCGACATATGAGCATATACAGTGCCTTGCGAAAGTATTCGGCCCCCTTGAACTTTGCGACCTTTTGCCACATTTCAGGCTTCAAACATAAAGATATAAAACTGTATTTTTTTGTGAAGAATCAACAACAAGTGGGACACAATCATGAAGTGGAACGACATTTATTGGATATTTCAAACTTTTTTAACATATCAAAAACTGAAAAATTGGGCGTGCAAAATTATTCAGCCCCTTTACTTTCAGTGCAGCAAACTCTCTCCAGAAGTTCAGTGAGGATCTCTGAATGATCCAATGTTGACCTAAATGACTAATGATGATAAATACAATCCACCTGTGTGTAATCAAGTCTCCGTATAAATGCACCTGCACTGTGATAGTCTCAGAGGTCCGTTAAAAGCGCAGAGAGCATCATGAAGAACAAGGAACACACCAGGCAGGTCCGAGATACTGTTGTGAAGAATTTTAAAGCCGGATTTGGATACAAAAAGATTTCCCAAGCTTTAAACATCCCAAGGAGCACTGTGCAAGCGATAATATTGAAATGGAAGGAGTATCAGACCACTGCAAATCTACCAAGACCTGGCCGTCCCTCTAAACTTTCAGCTCATACAAGGAGAAGACTGATCAGAGATGCAGCCAAGAGGCCCATGACCACTCTGTATGAACTGCAGAGATCTACAGGTGAGGTGGGAGACTCTGTCCATAGGACAACAATCAGTCGTATATTGCACAAATCTGGCCTTTATGGAAGAGTGGCAAGAAGAAAGCCATTTCTTATAGATATCCATAAAAAGTGTTGTATAAAGTTTGCCACAAGCCACCTGGGAGACACACCAAACATGTGGAAGAAGGTGCTCTGGTCAGATGAAACCAAAATTGAACTTTTTGGCAACAATGCAAAACGTTATGTTTGGTGTAAAAGCAACACAGCTCATCACCCTGAACACACCATCCCCACTGTCAAACATGGTGGTGGCAGCATCATGGTTTGGGCCTGCTTTTCTTCAGCAGGGACAGGGAAGATGGTTAAAATTGATGGGAAGATGGATGGAGCCAAATACAGGACCATTCTGGAAGAAAACCTGATGGAGTCTGCAAAAGACCTGAGACTGGGACGGAGATTTGTCTTCCAACAAGACAATGATCCAAAACATAAAGCAAAATCTACAATGGAATGGTTAAAAAATAAACATATCCAGGTGTTAGAATGGCCAAGTCAAAGTCCAGACCTGAATCCAATCGAGAATGTGGAAAGAACTGAAAACTGCTGTTCACAAATGCTCTCCATCCAACCTCACTGAGCTCGAGCTGTTTTGCAAGGAGGAATGGGGAAAAAATTCAGTCTCTCGATGTGCAAAACTGATAGACATACCCCAAGCGACTTACAGCTGTAATCGCAGCAAAAGGTGACGCTACAAAGTATTAACTTAAGGGGGCTGAATAATTTTGCACGCCCAATTTTTCAGTTTTTGATTTGTTAAAAAAGTTTGAAATATCCAATAAATGTCGTTCCACTTCATGATTGTGTCCCACTTGTTGTTGATTCTTCACAAAAAAATACAGTTTTATATCTTTATGTTTGAAGCCTGAAATGTGGCAAAAGGTCGCAAAGTTCAAGGGGGCCGAATACTTTCGCAAGGCACTGTCCAGTATTCATACCCCTTTACTTAATTCCACATTTTGTTTTCTTACAATCTGAATTCAAAATGGATTATAGATTTTTTTCTCTTAACCATCTACACACAATAACCTATAATGACAAAGAGAAAACAGATTTCAGAAAGATTTGCAAATGTATTGAAAATTAAATACAGAAATATCTTATTTACATAAGTATTCACACCCCTGAGTCAATACTTTGTAGAAGCACCTTTGGTGGTGATTACAGCTGTGAGTATTCTTGGGTAAGTCTCTACGAGCTTTGCACACCTGGATAGTACAATATTTGCCCAGTATTCTTTTTTAAATTCGATCAAGCTCTATCAAGTTGATTGTTGATCATAGCTAGACAGCCATTTTCAGGTCTTGCCATAGATTGTCAAGCCGATTTAAGTCAAAACTGTAACTAGGCCACTCAGGAATATTCAATGTTGTCTTGGTAAGCAATTCCAGTGTAAATTTGGTCTTGTGTTTTAGGTTACTGCTGAAATGTGAATTTGTCTCCCAGTGTCTTTTGGAAAGCAGACTTAACCAGGGTTTCCTCTAGGATTTTGCCTGTGCTTATAGCTGTATTCTGTTTCTTTTTAATAAAAAAAAATCCCTAGTCCTTGCTGATGACAAGCATACCCATAAAATGATGATTTGGGTGGGCATTCTATGTTCTTTTTTCTATGTTTTTGTATTTCTTTGTTTTTATAGTTCTCAATCAGGGACAGCTGTCTATCGTTGTCTCTGATTGGGAACCATACTTAGGTAGCTTTTTCCCACATGGTTTTTGTGGGTAGTTAATTTCTGTTTAGTGTTTTGCACCTTACAGGACTGTTTCGGTTTCGGTTATTCTCTTTGTTATTTTTTTATAGTGTTCAGTTTCAATAAAAAGTATGAACACTTACCACGCTGCGCTTTGGTCCGATTCCTCTTCCTCAGACGATGAAAACCGTTATAGAACTACCCACCACAAGCAGACCAAGCAGCGTGGTATGGAGGAGCAGAGGGTTCAGGACTTCTGTACATGGGAGGAGATATTGGATGGTCAGGGACCCTGGAGACAGGCTGGGGAATATCGCCGCCCAAAAGAAGAACTAGGGGCAGCTAAAGCTGAGAGGCGGCGATTTGAGGAAAGGCAGCGCAGCAGGCACGAGAGGCAGCTCCCAAAAATATTTTTGGGGCGGCACATGGGGAGATTGGCGGAGTCAGGCGATAGACCTGAGCCAACTCCCTTTGCTTACCGGAAGCAGCGTGGTACTGGTCAGGCACCGTGTTATGCGGTAAAGCGCACGGTGTCTCCAGTGCGCGCTCATAGCCCAGAGCGCTATATGCCAGCCCCCCGCAAGTGCCATGCGAGAGTGGGCATTCAGCCAGGGCGGATTGTGCCAGCTCGGCGCGCTTGGTCTCCGGTGCGCCGTTTTGGCCCAGGGTATCCTGCGGCGGCTCTGCGTACTGTGTTTCCGGGGCGCTGGGACGGTTCAGTTCATCCTATGCCTGCGCTCCGCCTGTGCCGGGCTAAAGTGGGCATTGAGCCAAATGGAGAGGCACGAGTGGTAAGCACCAGATCTCCAGTGCTCCCCCACAGCCCGGTTCGACCTGTGCCTGCACTCTGGCGGGGCCGGGCTAAAGTGGGCATTCAGCCTGGAGGAGTGGTGCCAAGGCTGCGCACCAGAGCTCCAGTGCTCCAACGACAGTCCGGTTCATCCGGTGCCTCCTCTATGCACCAGGCCTCCTATAGGTCTCCCAAGCCTGGTGGGCCCTGTGGCAGCCCCAGGCTGTCTCTGCATCTCCTCCCTCCAGAGTCGCCCTCCAGTCCGGGGCCGCCAGTGTCGCCCTCCAGTCCAGAGCTTCCAGCGACGCCCTCCAGTCCGGAGCTTCCAGCGACGCTGTTCAGTCTGGAGCCTCCAGAGTCGCCTTCCAGTCCGGAGCCTCCAGAGACGCCTTCCAGTCTGGAGCCTCCAGCAGTGCCCTCCAGTTCGGAACTTTCAACAAGAGTGCCCAGTCCGGGGCCCCCAGGGTGCCCAGGGCCCACAACGAGAGGTGCACCAGTGGGCCAAGCCAGAGGTGGAGCGGGGTCCCTCACCAGAGCCGCCACTGTGGAGAAATGCCCACCCAGACCCTCCCCTATAGGTTCAGGTTTTGTTTGGTCAGGGTGTGATGTGGGTGGGCATTCTATGTTCCTTTTTCTATGTTTTTGTATTTCTTTGTTTTGGCCAGGTATGGTTCTGAATCAGGGACAGCTGTCTATCGTTGTCTCTGATTGGGAACCATACTTAGGTAGGTTTTTCCCACATGGTTTTTGTGGGTAGTTGTTTTCTGTTTTGTGTCTGCACCAGACAGACCTGTTTCCTTTTGTTCCACTATGTTATTTTGTTTCAGTGTTCAGTTTTAATAAACATCATGAACACGTACCACACTGCGCTTTGGTCCGATCCTTCATGCAACGACGACCGTTACAGGTACTCGGTGATTTGTTGTATTGGATTTGCAAAAAGTTCATTTCTTTGCCACATTTTTTGCAAACAATGTTTTGGAATGGTTTTTTTGCGCAGGCTTCCTTCTTTTCACTCTGTCACTTAGGTCAGTATTGTGAAGTAACTACAATATTGTTTATTATTTTCCTCAGTTCTCATAACTCAGTTCTCAGATCACAATGATTAAGCTGTGTAACTATTTGGTGAAACCCCTGAGCAGTTTCATTCCTCTCTGGAAACTGAATTAGGAAGGACACCATCCAAAGCCAAATGAATAACTTCGCCATGCTCAAAAGAATATTCAGCGTCTGCTTTTTACATTTTTTTACACATCTACCAGTTTGTGCCCTTCTTTGTGAGGCATTGAAAAACCTCCCTGGTCTTCGTGGTGGGATCTGTGCATGAACTCAACTTGACTGAGGGCTCTTAAGCTACTAATATGTGTGGGATACAAAGATCGGGTAGTTATTCCAAAATTATGTTAACCACTATTATTGAACACAGAGTGAGTCCATGCAACTTATTATGTGATTTGGTAAGCACATATGTTCTGGTGAACTTATTTAGGCTTGCCATAAAGTATAGGTTGAATACTTGACATTTTAGCATTACATTTTTTATTAATATTTTTTTTTCTACAGTACAAACAAAATTAGACTTTGAAATGATTGGGTATCATGTGTCGATAAGTGACACTAAATCTAAATGTAATCATTTTAAAATCAGGCTGTAACTCAACAAAATGTGGAAAAAATGAAGGGGTGTATGCAAAGTACTGTGTGCATTATTTTTTGAGATACTTTGCATCTGCTTTATTAAAGTGCTTTTGATAATGGCCTTTATTGCCAAGGCTAAAGTACTTACACATGGAGTATGATTTTATTTCTATCTATACTGAACAAAAATATAAACGCAACATGTAAAGTGTTGGTCTCATGTTTCATTTCAGGCACAAATTTGTTTACATCACTGTTAGTGAGCATTTCTCCTTTGCCAAGATAATCCATCCACTTGACAGGTGTACAGTAGTATACCAAAACGCTGATTCAACAACATGATCATTACACAGGTGCACCTTGTGCTGGGGACAATAAAACGACACTTTAAAAGGTGCAGTTTTCTCACACAACACAATGCCACACATGTATCATGTTTTGAGAGAGTGTGCAATTGGCATGTTGACTGCAGGAATGTCCACGAGAGCTGTTTCCTTTTGTGGGGAAAAAGTCATTCTGATTGGCTGGGCCTGGCTCCCCAGTGGGTGAGCCTATGATTAGGGAATTATTTATTTAAATTGACTGATTTCCTTATATGAACTGTAACTCTGTAAAATATTTGAAATTGTTGCATGTTGCTTTTATATTTTTGTTCAGTATAGTAACGAGACTTGGTGGTCTATTTTAATAAATCTAAGCACAGGTGGTAGAGCTATAGGATCAGTGCTGTGTCAAAAATATTTTTGCTATTGCTGGCATTGGCGAGAAAGGCGAGAAAGGCCTGGGTTGTGATGAATAAACAAGTTGTGGGTGTGTCAAGGCTTGGCCCCTCACTGACCTATCAGAAAGCGCTCCATGGCGAAATATGTGGTTGCTTCAAGTTGTGTATTTACTGTCTTTTATGTTTGCCCTTGGAGTCCAATTCCAATGTTTGTCTGTTATAGTTTGTTAAATGCCTTACAGAAACGAAATAACAAAATATAGACCTATAGTATCTTTGCTAAATAAGTTAACTTGAACCCATTTGCAGTAAACATTGTTCTAAGTAGTTGCATGGCTTCAATAGCATTCACACTGACTTGGGGCTAGGCCTACTGTAAATTGCATTATTGCTGAGCATGGACATGCCAAACATTGTCAATAAGCAACATTAAATTCATTATTGATAAGGCCTAAAAACAGAATGAACTATTTCTAAACAAACGAAAGAACAGCTTCTTTAAATAAGCTAAGTCACATTTACAGACACCATCACTTACCCCAGTGGGCATATAACATTAAAACAAAGCAGATTATGGGGAGTTTTACACACATCCAAACTTTTCACATTAGCTGGACAACAGTCTAATATACAGAAAAAGGGGAGAATGTCTGCTATAATGCTCCCAAAAAATGATTTATGAATATAAATCAGAACTATTTTACAGATCAGATCGCATTCACACATCCCCAGTATTTGCATTGCATGCAAGCCATGTTGTAACAGTGAAACCAGGAAGGTGAATCATTCTAAAAACATTGATTGTAATAAAATTAAAACAAAAAAAGCATTATGAGGTTCTCATCTTGCGTTTCATGATGGGCATGGACACATGGCCTAGATCATGGAGGGGTTTTATGCATGTCCAAAATGGGACCTGCAAGCTAAAGTAATGTGTGACTTCCTACAACACAAAAGGGAATGTCAGCTCACTGTTTTACTCCTATCAAACTTTATATTTTATTAAAGCTTTGGTGATTAAAATGTATTTCAGGAGCCAAACCCTTTATCAAACATTCTTGACTACTTAACGATTGCATTGGGAAGGACAAAAACATTTTTTTATTGAGAGGGAAGGCTATGCTTGGATTTTAACCAAATAAAACAAAATCATTTTGTATTTTTTATTTTTCTAAATAGTAAGTATACAAGAACCAAAAGCAAATTAGGCTATCTTGTTCCATGCACAAATGAGCAGTGTGCGTCACGGCTGGATAGGCTGCGTTTCCGCTGTAAAAAGGAATGTCATAACCAACTGTGTTACCGCTAAAACCAACTTTTGATTGGTCTTAAATAGCCCTATCAGCGCTGCCTGAAATTGGATAATGTTTTTAAGGACACACCTCAAATATTTCAACCCCTCCCATCTGCGCGCAAGAGAGCTGATATAAGATTGGTAAATTGCAGAACCTAGCGTTAGGACTGGAAAATGCCAGTGCGGCAGTTTTTAAATTATGAAATTGTAAACGTACGTGCGTTTGACAGTAGCGCCTCCTTTACGCAAGGCGAAAATAGAGCCCGTGGTGTTGTTGTTATGAAACCAAGCAAAAGGTTCAGGCATGAGAAATAATAATCTAAATAAATGTTCGTTCTAGTCCTGAAAGCATGTTTATCCACTCACAAAAGCGTTATAAATCATTTTAAAAAGCCAACTCACCTGCACATACACAGTAAATACCAATGTATCCTTGACAGTGCATTTTATGCATTCAACAGGATATTTCAAATTGTATTGGTCACATACACATGGTTAGCAGATGTTAATGCAAGTGTAGCGAAATGCTTGTGCTTCTCGTTCTGACAGTGCAGTAATATTTAACAAGTAATCTAACAATTCCCCAGCAATGACCTAATACACACAAATCTAAAGGGATGGAATAAGAATATGTACATATAAATATATGGATGAGCGATGGCCCGAGTGGCATAGGCAAGGTGCAATAGATGGTATAAGGTATAGTATATACCAGTATACACATATGAGATGAGTAATGTAAGATATGTTAACATTTTTAAAGTGGCATTGCTTAAAGTGGCTAGAGATCCATTTATTAAAGTGGCCAGTGATTTGATATTTGAATAGATTCAACAGGGAAAATGTGCTTCTTCAGTAGTGTGCCTGTCGAGCCATTGTATACTGTATCTCTCTGCCTGTCTGCCTGCCTGCCTGTCTCCCTCCGTCTTTGCTGACTGTTAAAGGTGGGTAAAGTGGTTATAGCTACAGCCTGCTTCTCTTGCTCCTACAGCTTTGATCCTGCCTTGGTATCCTGTGAGCCTGAACTCCTTTTCCATTGGTCTGCATAGGTCTGCATTAGAGAAAAAGGGAGTGGGGGAGAAAGGGATGTGGATGGTTTGAGGGTGGGAGAGGTTTCAATGCAGTCTTTGAAGTTGGGCTGCACCCATACAGTATACATAGTGACGGAATGCAGCCGTGGTGGCATTCTTACTTTTGCTGGTACTTGTGATGCCATCCAATCATAGGGGGAGATCTGTGCTGAGCTATTATGTGCTAAGAATTATGCCGTGTAAGAAAACATTATGCTCTATTTTTGCACAGGTGTAATGAGATAAGAATGGGTGAACAAAGTGGAATGGTTTTCCACCAACCAACACCAACAGCATAGGTTACATAATGTGATTTATTTCTGTTAAAATTAACTTGAAAAAGCATCCAAATTGTGAACAGGTCAAGTTCAACTACTTACAAAATAAAAATGCACACCTGGTGATAACTAATTACATAGTAAAACCCCAAAATACAAATAGTAAGCTAGAATTTACAGAGTAATGCATTACAGAGTAATGCATCTTGCACCTCTCACGGCTAAAACAGAATGATCACTAAATAAAAGAACCTTTCAGAAACACACCTCTGAGGGGTTTATTTTTGTGTGATCTGTAATAAACACCTGGGTTGCCTCGGGCAATACGACCTGTTTCACATCACAAACCCCCAGAAGCCTCTATGTTCTCACTCTTTCCCTTTTTCTCTCTCCTTCTCTGTCTGTCAAAGTGACCGGGAGTGGATCGATCAGAACTGAGTGAGCCTGTGCCATACCTGGAAGTCAAAACCACACACACACACACACACACACACACACACACACACACACACACACACACACACACACACACACACACCTCTGCCTCCCCCGCAGGGCAACATGTTGGGTGAAGATGTTTCCTTCTTAAATGCAGAGGAAGATGAGGTGGATGAGCCAGCAAGTAAATAATAAACAACTGTACACTCTTAGAAATAAAGGTGCTATCTAGAACTATAAAGGGTTCTCCAGCTGTCCCTATAGGAGAACCCTTTGAATAACCCTTTTTGGATACAGGTGGTTGTAGAACCCTTTCTAGGTTTTACCTAGAACCAAAAAGGGTTATACCTGGAACCAAAAAGTTCTCTCTTATGGGGATGGCCAAATAACCCTTTCGGAAGCCTTTTTTCTAGAAGTGTACAGCCCATTAGGCTTAACAAGCAATAAAGACGGGATAAATTAGAAAGGATTTTCTCTCTTTCCCACATTGACCACATTTCACATTGTGTGCAAGTGTTATTCCCATATGGGCTGTGGAGATGTCAAGACATCGTTAGATCGTTGGAGGTGTTGATGAGCCCAGTCACCCCAATTAGGCCCGCAGCACAGTGCAATCTCTCTGTTTGGTGGAGAAAAAGAAAAGAGAAACAGATATACAAGAGGTGTTACTAGGCAGTTGTAATTTCAACTGGGTGTCGTTGTCACAATCAGTATCCGCTGATAAATTGACTGTATAATCTTGTTTGTATGCATTTTATTCAGACAATGGCACAATACATATTCCATTGTGAATGTGCCCCTATCCACCGCCCTCCCCTTTTAGAATCCAAATGTATTGTCTTGTCTAATGCTGTTTGTTGTCAGACTTAACTTCATTTGCTGCGTTGTTTGCCGCCACGTATTGTATATTTTATTTTGGTGCAAAGAGAGTTAAATCAGTAAACCATAACCGGAACCCTTTGTGTATATTTCTCTGGAGTGATGCCCTTGCATTTCATATTTCACCTTGGACTAAGTACTAAGTATGGGAAACGGGAGCGGGCCAGATGGGGGCTGACAGCATTACGTTTCATTTGTGGATGTGAGCAAAGCAAGATGGTTTTGTTTTAGCCTTGACTAAGGTCTCCAATGATGATAAACTTGTAGAAATGACCAGAACAGGCATTTGCCGTATGCACTGGAAATGAATTAGATAGCCATTTATCCTGGACTTCATCCATGGTGTGTCTGCAAGCGTCATTTTCATTTCTCCTGACCTCCAGTGAGGGAATGATAACAAACAGATCACTTTTGCATTCAGAACTCTTTCCCCAGTCATATCTCAGGCACAACAATGGGCAGTTTAATGAGACACAGAACAGATTGGAACATAGACCAGAGGGGAAAGGGGAACCACACAGGAACAGTCCAGTCTGCTCAGAAATATGCCCCTGATTTCAAAACTCCTCTTTGTGCATGTACAGAATGTGTACATGTAGGACGTTATCACAGAAATGCCTTTTTTTTGTAAAGTAACTACAAAGTCCATACTGTAGCTCTTTAACCCCAGATATAAACTACATCCTTAAATCTGCAGTATGTCAACTTTTGGGCGATCTGTGAGGTATAGATATGTTCATTTGCATTGAATGCCAGTCTAAGAAGCAGTAGATATGTTCTATGTGCAATACTTTCATGCTTCTTTTACTTTAAGTTTTGTACACCAGCTTCAAACAGCTGAAAATACAATCTTTTTTGTTTTTGAGAATATATTTCACAGCGGTAGATGGTACAATGATTCTTTACATTACACATGACTTGTTTTGTCACAAAACGCCGGAGGGGATGGCTGCCGTTTTATGGGCTCCTAAGCAATTATGCTGTTTTGTGTGTTTTTTTTGTAATGTGTGTAACTTATTTTGTGCATGTTGATGCTACTGTCTCTTATGACCGAAAAGAGCTTCTGGATATCAGAACAGCGATTATTCACCTCAAACTGGACGAAGATATTTATTTAATGAGTCTGCTCTTTTGCACACCAGTATCTCTACCTGCACATGACCATCTGATCATTTATCACTCCAGTGTTAATCTGCTAAAATGTAATTATTCGCCTACCTCCTCATGCCTTTTGCACACAATGTATATAGACTCTTAAAAAAATATATATATAATAATAAATTCTACTGTGTTATTGACTTGTTTATTGTTTACTCCATGTGTAACTCTGTGTTGCTGTCTGTTCACAACGCTATGCTTTATCTTGGCCAGTTCACAGTTGTAAATGAGAACTTGTTCTCAACCAGCCTACCTGGTTAAATAAAGGTGAAATTAAAAATAAAAAATAAATAAAAATGTTGCTCCCAGACAAGGCCCAAATCCCTATCATCCACATGAAGGAAATACAGGGGGAGCAGATCCGGGTGCCTTGTGAGAATTCGAGTGGGTAACCCGCCTCTAAAATCTGTTCTATTGGCCAACATGTAATCACTGGAGAATAAACTGGATGAGCTCCATTCGAGACCCTTCTACCAACAAGAAATTAAAAACGGAAATATCTTATGTTTCACCGAGTCGTGGCTGAATGATGACACGGATAATATATAGTTGGCTGTACTCTGTTCACCCACAACTGTGTGGCCAAGCACGACTCCAGCGTCATCATTAAGTTTGCTGACGACACAACGCTGGTAGGCCTGATCACCAACAACGATGAGACAGCCTATAGGCAGGAGTTCAGAGACCTAGCAGTGTGGTGCCAGGACAACAACCTCTCCCTCAATGTGAGCAAGACGAAGGAGCTGATCGTGGACTACAGGAAAAAGATGGCAAAACACACCCCAATTCACATTGACAGGACTGTAGTGGAGTGGGTCATGAGTTTCAAGTTCCATTAGTCATGATGTATGCCTACAGATATTTACCACATCATTTTGCTGTTATTAAAAATACACTAATATATAACGGAGTGTACACAACATTGTGAACACATTCCTAATATTTATTTGCACCTCCTTTTGCCCTCAGAACAGCCTCAATTCACAGAGGAATGGACTGTACAAGGTGTCTTTAGTGTTCCATAGGGATGCTGGCCCATGTTGACTCCATTGCTTCCTATAGTCGTGTCAAATTGGCTGGATGTCCCTTGGTTGATGAACCATTGTTGATACACACGGGAAACAGTTGAGCGTGAAAAACCCAACAGTCTTATAGTTCTTGACACACTCAAACCGGTGCGCCTGGCACCTACTGTACTACCATACCCCATTCAAAGGCATTTAAATATTTTGTCTTGCCCATTCACCCTCTGAATTGCACACACATACAATCCATGTCTCAATTGTCTCAAGGCTTAAATATCATTCTTTAACCTGTATCCTTCCCTTCATCTACACTGATTGAAGTGGATTTAACAAGTCATAACAAAAAGGGATCATAGCTTTCACCTGGATTTAGCTGGTCAGTCTATGTCATGAAGTGTTTTGGACACTCAGTGTATACAGATGCTAAAAACACCATGATTGTACACGCACTCGCACACACACACAGTGGATGATCTACAGGTCCAGGCTGCCTGTGAAGGATGAGGGCCGCTCTCCGTCCCATGTCATCTTCCATTAGGCCAGTGAGATACTCTGTCTGCTCTAGGATGGATGAATGAGAGTCATCCCTTCTCCCCAGCACACTGCTCAGGGCCAGGTAGAGCAATAGAAAGAGTATTCATCCCCTTTTATTTTGTCATGCTCTCAGTGCGTCTCTGTTTCACTCTTTTGTTCTTGTTTCCATTGTTCATTTTTGTTTTTATATGAAAATAATGAACTGATTCATTTGAAATTAATTCTGTTTTGAGTATATGCAGATTGTGTTTGGGTGTGTTTTTCTATATTTTAATTTTCTCCCTCCAACCACTCAGGTACTACATGTAATTGCAAAATATAATTTATATTCAAAGTAACTGGATGAGTTGGAAATGTATGTACACTATAGATAACCTTGACAAGGCGCTAGTAGAGATATCTCTGCCTGACGAAGAGATTGTGGTTGAGTGCTGTTGACACACACACACACACACACACACACACACACACACACACACACACACGAGAACGCACACTCACACATACTGTACACTCGCACCTACATGCATGCATGAACGTACGCATGCATAGGCACACACACACACATTCACACCTCCTCTACTTCCTCCTCACACTTTTCACCTACATACCGGCCTTGCATTATTAAGTCAAGGCAGACCTAAAGTATGAGTTAAAATCACCTACAGAAGAGGAGGCAGAAAGGCGACAGCTGAGGTTTTTTCCGAAGTGTGAGTGTTGTATCGTTCAGTAGGAACAGAATGGTGGCTTGGCCTGAATGTAATGGGACAAGTGCTATTTACTGTAGGCTTGCAGCGTGATGGCTTGGCCATTCACATAGAGATGGAATATTCACAGTGGAGGTTTCCTGAGGTTTACTTATTCTTAGTGCACATCCACAGTGTGAAAGTGTTTACTAAATGCAGTGAGTTCTCCTGTCCCAATTCAGAAACATTTGCATGCTCTGTGCTGGAAAGAATGTAGAGGCACCCTCTTAACTGGTACATACACACACACACAAAATGTAAGTATGTGTTTGCCCTTATCCATGTGTGTGTGTAGTCGTGTTTATATATCTGTTCATAGCTGTGTGTGTATAGCCATGTGTGTATCCGTGTGTATCTGTTTGTGCGTGTGGTGCTCTGAGATGGCCCCGCACTATGCTGATTACGAGTCAGACCTTTTCTCGCCCTCCTGCCAATCTCAGCCAGGAAAAAACAGAGAGATCTGGCAAAAAATACTTGAATCAGTTATAAAACCTCACAGCTCTTTATGGTTGTGAGGTCTGGGGTCCTCTCACCAACCAAGAATTCACAAAATGGTACAAACACTAAATTGAGACTGCATGCAGAATTCTGCAAAGGTATCCTCAGTGTACAACGTAAAACACCAAATAATGCATACAGAGCAAAATTAGGCCGATACCCGCTAATTATCAAAATACAGAAAAGAGCTGTTAAATTCTACAACCACCTAAAAGAAAGTGATTCCCAAAACATCCATAACAAAGCCATCACCAACATAGAGATGAACCTGGAGAACAGTCACCTAAGCAAGCTGGTCCTGGAGCTCTGTTCACAAACTCAAACAGACCCCACAGAGCCCCAGGACAGCAACACAATTAGACCCAACCAAATCATGAGAAAACAAAAAGATAATTACTTGACACATTGGAAAGAATTAACAAAAAAATAAAGAGCAAGCCGGAATTCTATTTGGTCCTAATCAGAGAGTACACAGTGGTAGAATTCCTGACCACTGTGACTGACCCAGACTTAAGGAAAGCTTTGACTATGTATAGACTCAGTGAGCATAGCTATGCTATTGAGAAAGGCCGCCATAGGCCGACCTGGCTCTCAAGAGAAGACAGACTATGTCTTGTTCTAGGTCCCAAGAAACAAAGAGATCTTCTGTTGAATCTGACAATTCATCTTAATGGTTGTACAGTCGTCTCAAATAAAACTGTGAAGGACCTCGGCATTACTCTGGACCCTGATCTCTCTTTTGAAGAACATATCAAGACCATTTCGAGGACAGCTTTTTTCCATCTACGTAACATTGCAAAAATCAGACACTTTTTGTCCAAAAATGATGCAGAAAAATTCATCCATGCTTTTGTCACTTCTAGGTTAGACTACTGCAATGCTCTACTTTCCGGCTACCCGGATAAAGCACTAAATAAACTTCAGTTAGTGCTAAATACGGCTGCTAGAATCTTGACTAGAACCAAAAAATGTGATCATATTACTCCAGTGCTAACCTCTCTACACTGGCTTCCTGTCAAAGCAAGGGCTGATTTCAAGGTTTTACTGCTAACCTACAAAGCATTACATGGCCTTGCTCCTACCTATCTCTCTGATTTGGTCCTGCCGTACATACCTACACGTACGCTACGGTCACAAGACGCAGGCCTCCTAATTGTCCCTAGAATTTCTAAGCAAACAGCTGGAGGCAGGGCTTTCTCCTATAGAGCTCCATTTTTATGGAACGGTCTGCCTACCCATGTCAGAGACGCAAACTCGGTCTCAACCTTTAAGTCTTTACTGAAGACTCATCTCTTCAGTGGGTCATATGATTGAGTGTAGTCTGGCCCAGGAGTGGGAAGGTGAACGGAAAGGCTCTGGAGCAACGAACCGCCCTTGCTGTCTCTGCCTGGCCGGTTCCCTCTTTCCACTGGGATTCTCTGCCTCTAACCCTATTACAGGGGCTGAGTCACTGGCTTACTGGGGCTCTCTCATGCCGTCCCTGGAAGGGGTGCGTCACCTGAGTGGGTTGATTCACTGTCGTGGTCATCCTGTCTGGGTTGGCGCCCCCCCCCCCCCCCCTATTTTTGAACTTCTGTGAGTGTAATGTTTACTGTTCATTTTTATTGTTTATTGAAAACCTAAGGTATATGTAAACTCCTACTTAAACTGTATACACAAAGATGACATTTCACTTATTTCACTCATTTATTATCTACTTCACCTGCTTTGGCAATGTAAACATATGTTACCCATGCAAATAAAGCCCCTTGAATTGAATTGAATGGAATTGAGAGACCAAGACCGAGAGAGAAACATAGAGACTTCAGATGGTGTGATCCTCGATCCTCACCCCAACAGATTGATTAAGTTAGCCAGCTCTGGACTTAAGATCAAATACACAATTGCTAATCAGCCCCTAGCACACACGCTGAGAAAGGAGAAGGTCTTGGCCATCACAATGTTTAATTATTGACATTCCCATTGCTGGAAATCTATTTAGTCAACTCAGCAAGTGAAACCGACTTTGGTTTGACTTAAAGGGGAATTTTACCCTGGGGAAATCTTGGCTCGTTTACATCATGTCCGAAGCATTTCTAGGACAGTGAGATGTGTAGTGAGATGTGTTTCACACATAATTTCCCAGGAGGAAGGCAGGTCTGTGCTTTGAGTGCTGAATGATACAGCGTATGATGGCTTCCGGTGTATTGATTGATGGGGTTGAGATCTAAAAATAAATGTGGTCCTGCTTTGTGGCATTTATCGAAGGCTCTATCTTATACTGATCGCACTATACATTTTTGAGCATGTAGATATGGTTGTCCTTGTTCGATAGAGCCATCGGATGTCTTTCAGCGATGTTCCTATTGTAACGTCCTAACCATAGAGAGTCCTTATTTTCTATGGTAGAGTAGGTCAGGGCCTGACTGGGGGGCTAGTCTAGTTTATTATTTCTACGTGGGGTTCTAGGTTTGTTTTTCTATGTTGGTGAAAAAATAAGTCTACATACAATGTGAGCAAATGAGGTGAGATAAGGGAGGTAAAGGCAACAAAAAAAAGGCCATGGTGGCAAAGTAAATACAATATAGCAAGTAAAACACTGAAATGGTAAATTTGCAGTGGAAGAATGTGCAAAGTAGAGATAGAAATAATGGGGTGCAAAGGAGCAAAATAAATAAATAAATACAGTAGGGAGAGAGGTAGCTGTTTGGGCTAAATTATAGATGGGCTATGTACAGGTGCAGTAATCTGTGAGCTGCTCTGACAGCTGGTGCTTAAAGCTAGTGAGGGAGACAAGTGTTTCCAGTTTCAGAGATTTTTGTAGTTCGTTGCAGTCATTGGCAGCAGAGACCTGGAAGGAGAGGCGGCCAAAGGAAGAATTGGTTTTGGGTGTGACCAAAGAGATATACCTGCTGGAGCGCGTGCTACAGGTGGGTGCTGCTATGGTGACCAGCGCGCTGAGATAAGGGGGACTTTACCTAGCAGGTTCTTGTAGATGACCTGGAGCCAGTGGGTTTGGCGATGAGTATGAGTAAACTGGCTAGCTTCTGGTTAGGTCCTGGCTAGCTTCTGGTTAGCTCCTGTCTAGCTTCTGGTTAGCTCCTGTCTAGCTTCTGGTTAGTTCCTCGCTAGCTTCTGGTTAGCTCCTCGCTAGCTTCTATTGTGAAGGTAAATAATACTTTTTTTTTAAATTGGTGAGGCGGGTTGAAGGAGAGTGTTTTGAAGTTGAGTTTTTGGAAAATAAAATACATAAAAGTTATGCAAAGAAAGATGTAAATATATATATATACACACGGGACACGACGAGGACAAAGGACGTCTGACTGCTATGTCATCTTGGAGTGCTTAGTTAAGTAAGTTATTTTTCCTGCAAGCCACCTAGCTAGCTAACTTTTACTGAAACCCATATTTTATTGCTGGCTAACATACTACTTACTGTGTTACAGTGAGGGGAAATTAAATTATTTTTCTGTTTGCTAACCTAACTAGGTAGCTAGTTAGAATGCTAGCATAACAAGCTAGCTAAGTTAGCTAAACAACTACTGGTAGCCATATCTATGACTAAAAATAGAACACGTTTTACATTCTGAGTTTTTGTATCTTGATTGTAAAACCTTTTCCATTTTCAGTTGTATATATAGATAGTAACAGCAAGCTACAACATTACCACCAGCTAGGTTTACCAGCTAATGACAGCACATGACTGGAGTTGGCTAGCTAGTTAGCCTGGTGCCTGCTAACTTATGTGCCATGCCTCACATTTTTAACTTGTCAGCAAACATGTAACATCAGCGACTGTAAATAGGTGTACTAGCTAGCTATGTAACATAATTGATGAGGGTTAAGATTGGTTATGATTTTGACCATGTATGCATTTCAATCTCACAAAATTATAGGCATGATGCAAGACAGGATTCCAAAGATGTAAATAACACGTATTGTATATCCAGCAACTTTACAAGCAAACAGTGAGGAGAAACAATAATACAACAATTTACTTAAGCTGGTTTTTACGATGAAAATATTTGCCTAACCATGCCTGATAGACATGGCAGTAGGTAGATACCAGTGGAGGCTGGTGACTTGAACAATTGAGGTGGATGGGAGACCCACGGTATAGGCACGGAATGCAGAGAGACGCTAAAGTGTGTTTCAAAAATCGTAGTTTTTTTTATTTAACTTTTTAATTTTAAATTATACATTTTATTTCACCTTTATTTAACCCGGTAGGCCAGTTGAGAACAAGTTCTCATTTACAACTGCATCCTGGCCAAGATAAAGCAAAGCAGTGCGACAAAACAACAACACAGAGTTACACATGGGATAAACAAAACATACAGTCAATAACACAATAGAAAAATCTGTATACAGTGTCTGCAAATGAAGTAAGGAGGTATAAGGCAATAAAAAGGCCATAGTGGCGAAAGAAAATAACACTACACAGTTAGAGAAAAGAGCTAAGAATTTGTTAGTTCAAGCAAGGAGTAAAATCATTAATATGTAATAATATGATTGTGTTTGTGTATGTGATTGACTCTACATACAGTAATGAGAGAAAATTGATAGGGTTACTCACAGTGCTTGGATGAGTGGGCACATGAGATGTGGCTTCAATTCATGTTAGGAGAGAGTTGAAAATGGTAGTGGGGAAGGGGGGCGGTGAAAACCCTGTCAAACTGCAGCAACCTTATACTTGTTCAAATGGATTATATTTAGACTAGAAT